>NC_142363.1:29971171-30304296 GCF_059441175.1 Urocampus carinirostris | reverse complement strand
TCGCCTATCAAAAGACCTTTTTATTTAAAAATTACTCATTACTCAACAATTTGGTGCACAATGTTTTATTATTGTTCATAATATATCTTTAAAAAAAACAAAAACATCCGAGTAGCTGTTCGGGAGCCGAAAAAGGTTTTCTAAATAGAGCTGTCATCATGGACAGTGACAAAAATAAAGAATACAAAATAAAGCAGCGGTGGACTAAATGATTTGAGTCAAGAATTGGTCTTGTTGTTTGAAATTGAAAAAGCATGAAAGAAATTGGTAGCCATTTGTAAGGGGAGAAAATTGGTAGTCCAAGCCAGTGTTCCCTCTAAGCTGCGCGCGTGCGCAATTGCGCACTGCTCGCACATTCTCAGCGCACAAGAAAATCTAGCCAGCGCACAAAAATCAGGGCTCGAAATTACTAATTAAGAAGCGACTTAAGTCAAAGTTACAGTGCATGAAGGTCAAAATACACGGGTTCCCCCGACGTTGTGTCCTAAATGCGGTATTTTGAAGTCAATGTCGAACGAAGTTGAAAAGTAAAGTCAGTAGAGTTTGTCGAGAACCGGCTTCTTCGGCTCGGCTCACTAAAAGGAACCAGCTCTTTCGGGTCCTAAACGGCTCTTCGGGGTGCTCTTGCTTCTTTAATCCCAACATGACCAAATATGATGTAAAATTATGCACAAAATGACTTAAAAGAAGGGGGGAATAGAACAAAAAAGAAAAAAATACCAAAATGAAAAAGTTGTGAAAAGCTGAGAAAAAAAGAAACAAAAGGAAGAGAAAAAAAGAAGGAAAAAATTAGAAAAAGCCAGAAAAAAAGAAAAGAAAGAAATGTAGGAAAAAAGTCAAGAGAGAACAAAAAGAAAAAAGTAACAGCTCGGAAAAAATAAACACAATGAGATTTTTTTTAAAGGAATTTTTTAAAAAAGTAGGAAAAAAAACACGTAAAAAAGAAGAAAAAGTTTGTGTTGCATTCAAATAATTTCTAATGATATCAAGTGAATCTTGTTGCCAACGTTGTACTTCCACTAAAAAATGTGATGAAGTACAGTTCTGTATCTTACAACCGACTAAATAAGCCCCCAAAAATGTTAATATTATGCAACAAAATATATCAGGAGATAAAAAGAAATGGATATCTTGTGAAAGACTTGTAAGAAGAAACGACCTTTGTACATGAGTCAATTCATTCAAAAGAGAAAAATCATTTTGCATTGCCGGAAACTCGGCAAAATGTATCTTGATGTCATGTTTGATAATGATTTAGTTGCCACACTTGGGATTATGGTTGCTCACTGGTGTTTCAAGCGTTAATCACCGACTTTGTGTGAACGCTCAGACCCATGGAAAATTACAGGGAACATTGGTCCAAGCAGTAGATGATAGGAATGCTAAAACATTCTACTGTAGAGCCCCCCCCGCTCACCAGCCCGCCTGTTTTCTGTTTTCCTTCTTGTTAGTCCGCCGACGGCCATGTTGTTGTTGTCGTGGCCGGCCAATCAATACGCAGGAATAAAAACGTAACCAAGCCAATCAATTAGGCCCACTTCATTTTCATAACTGCACTCATCGTCCCTGTCGCCGCGACAACATCCTCACCCCGCCCCTAGGACGGACTCGGTCGTCCCCCCGGCCGCCCCCGCCCGGATGTTCCGGGCGGTGTCGTGTTCACGGTGATGGATGTTTTGGAAGCCGCCGAGATCCTCTTACGTCTAAGAACTTTGGATCAATAACAATATTTTCCCCCTTCGCTATCCACTTTAAAAGGCCCGCATTCATTTTTAATGGCGGCCAGCTAATACGCGGACAGATGTGGGCGAGGGCGGCTAGCGCCGGGTCGCTGTCGAAGGCTAATTGGCTCCTTGGCGGTGATACTCGATCCGCGTGATCCAATCAGACGCCGGCGTCGTAACGCGCTGAAAGGAGACACCCGAGAAACGGGACGGACGCTGAGACGGATGCCGGGACGGACAACAAACATGGGAAGCGACCGCAACGGGCGGGAACCGCAACAAACGGGGAAAACCCACAAACAACCCACAAACAACCCACAAACAACCGAAAAACGAGAAAACCGACGGGTAACAAAAGACACCGAGCTGACATCATTACCAGTGTTCATTTTAGCTGTGAAAAGTGATGGGTCCTGGGGACTCGCATGCTCAAAAATCTATGGGTCCCAACACAGATCTATGGGTCCCCAAAATTTTGTGTTATCAAGGTTGAAATTGTAAATCGGGGACAAATATATTATAAAAATCTATTTATCCACTCAGTTTTAATCATCACAGTTTATTGGTAATACAAATCAGTTATCACTTCAAGATTTTTCAGTTCACAACAATATTGTACATTATACAAAATATTATTGCTGAAATAATTATATTACCGTAAATTCCGGACTATAAGCCGCTACTTTTTTCCCTAACTTTCAACCCTGCGGCTTATACAGTGACGCGGCCAATTTATTTAATTTTTCTAACGGCCGCTAGCGGCGCTCGAGTGTTAACTGCCCCGCCAAAGCTATATTATTATTATTAAAGCTATGAAAACTCTCTCGGTGTACCGTTTTTCTTTGTAAATATGTGTAACCCATGTATAATATGTATTTGCAACTGTATATTTTTGTAATGTATTTATTTGTATTTATTTTAGACACTTATTCTGATATGTTTTGCACGGATGAACAAAAAATGAGGGGCGGAACAAACGCGGGGTGCTGAGTTTAAGTGGGGACCGCTAAAGGTGAAGGACAGACAAGGAAAGAAGAGGGGGTGAAAAGTTGGTTCAAGAAAAAGGAGTTGCGTGAGTAAATGTGTTCATCCGATATATTTTTCCCACCCTTACCTTTGGAAATATACACTTTTTTCCTTGGATTACTTTCAACGGGACCCGGACTCTGCAGGTCTGCATCAAACCTTAAGTACCGGTATCATTTTCCGGTTATTTTGCCGGCTGTGATTTTTAAACTGTGGACTTTAACGAAGGACATTTAGTTTCAATCGCGGGACTTGAAGTCGGGTTTGGGTTAATTTTGTGTTTGTGTTACATAATTAAATGTGGGCACATGCGGCTTATATACAGGTGCGGCTTGTGCATGTACAAAATGGGTTTTCCTCTTAAAATGTGGTGGGTGCGGCTTATAATCAGGTGCGCTCTATAGTCTGGAATTTACGGTAATCTATATATTCATTCCGTTTCAATCATCACAGTTTATTGGTAATACAAATCAGTTATCAGTTCAAGATTTTTCATACAAAATATTATTGCTGAAATAATTATATAAATCTATATATTCATTCAGTTTTAATCATAACAGTTAATTGGTAATACAACAGTTATCATTTCAGATTTTTCAGTTCATATATTCTTCGTGGTTTGCTGTCCCGCCATAGTTGTAATGCCTTCTCAAGGTCCAATCCATTATCATCCTCCTCATAGCGTAACCAGGAGTATGATTTAGTTCATTTTGTCAGAAAAGTCCTTTTCTTGCTAGGAGTATTCTTTTGTTTATCGTTGGCTTCAAAACACGTGTTTTCCTTGCCTTCGCGGTCTTCTGAAGAATTTCTCCGCCGTTTTTTCGTGCCGGAATTATTGCCGTTGTTACCACTTTCTGTGTTATGTTTCGACTTATAACCGACACTGAAGAAATGACCAATTTTTTGTTGATTTGCACCTAGTACCAACTGTTTTTTCGGAGGCATACTTCTCTTTCACTCGACAACCGCCAAAACAATGACGTCATCTCGAAGAACGAGATCTCGTTTGCCGAGATCGGCGCGAGACCAAAACAACAATGGGGGATCTGTCTGGTGAAAAGTTTGGAGTGCGGTAAATCTTTGTTAAAAAAAAAAAAAAGTAATCGGGTAATAATGACAATTTGGTGTCAAAAATGTTGCGTCCCCAGCAAAAATGATGCGTCTAGGATGCAGGGGCGCAGGCAAACAAGAACACTGCATTACCGTAAATTCAGGACTACCGAGAGCAACTGATTAAAACTCAATTTTGTTTTTGTACAAAAATCAAGTGGAACCAAATTATTTCAACATTTTACATTGTATTTCCACAAAAAATCTTGAAAAATATTGTCAAACATTCTCTCCCCTCCACAAACTGACTCCAGAAGTTCCCTGATGATTTCTGAATGATCCAACGTCAACCTATACGACTAACAAAGACAAACACAGTGCATTAGTATCAGTTTAAATGCTCTGTGATGTATTATGAAACTGAAAATGAGTGCTACAAAGCGCAAGGACGAATACAAACTACGGCGACTAAGAAGACCAAACCCCAGCATTTTTATTTTCTCATTTATATCCCAGCATTTTGAAATGTTTTTTTTTAAATTTTCAGGTATGCGTAGCACAGAGATGGCAGATAGGTATGTTTCAGCTCTCTGTATTTGGGGCTCATGTTATGTCAAATAAATGCAAAACGACAATTTACAAGTATAAGAGTCCAATAAGGAAAAGAAAAGAAAAGAAAAGAAAAGAAAAAGAAAAGAGAAAAAAAGGAAAAGAAAAGGAAAGGAAAGGAAAGGAAAAGAAAAAAGAGAAAAAGAAAGGAAAGGAAAAGAAAAGAGAAAAAGAAAAGAGAAAAGAGGAAATGAAAGGAAAAGAAAAGAAAAGAAAAGGAAAAAAGAAATGAAAGGAAAAGAATGGAAAATGAAAAATAGTGAAAAATAGAGACTTATTGTGATTAAGGGCTATACAAATAAAAATGACTTGACTTGACTTGAAAATAAAAGGAAAGGAAAAGAAAGAAAAAGAAAAGATAAGAGAAGAGAAAAAGAAAGGAAAGGAAAAGAAAAGAAAAGGAAAGGAAAAAAAGAAAGGAAAGGAAAAGAAAAGAGAAACAGAAAAGAGAACAGAGAAAAGAGAAAAAGAAAAGAGAAAAGAAAGGAAAGGAAAAGAGAGGAAAGGAAAAGAAAAGAAAAGAAAAGGGAAAAAAGAAAGGAAAGGAAAAGAATAGAAAATAAAAGGAAAGGAAAGGAAAAGATAAAAAGAAAAGAGAAAAGAGACAAGAGAAAAGAGAAAAAGAAAGGAAAAGATAAGAAAAGAAAAAAAGAAAGGAAAGGAAAAGAAAAGAGAAACAGAAAAGAGAACAGAGAAAAGAGAAAAATAAAAGGAAAGGAAAATAAAAGAAAAGGAAAGGAAAGGAAAAGAAAGCAGACATTGAAAAACAGACAGCATTATAAGGACCAAAGAACACACCAGACACGTCTGGGATAAAGTCATGGAAACCTTAAACCAGAAAAGGGATACAAGAAGATTTCGAGACATTTACACATCGACCAAAACAATAATATCAAAATGGAGAGAGCATCAAACCCCTAAAACCCACCAAGACCTGGCCGTCCCTCTAAACATTTGGTCAAATCAAGAAGAAAAACTAATCAGGGAAGCAACCAAGAAGTACACTATCACATTGGATGACCCTTAAGCATACACAGCAAAAGTGGGACATCCGAAGTCACCGCCGATATCCTAGCTACCATCGGCCTCGCGAAAAAAACAACAGTAAGCTGCATTTTTAAAAGGTTGAAAAAAGTAACTGCTTGTAGCCTGGAATTTACTTTATTAAGTTAATTTATTAAGCTAGCTTGGATCCCCGGACGACAGCAGAGAAGAAAGTGATTGGCCTGCGACCCCTGACCTCACCCTAACCCTTACAGGAAGTGGCCCAGCGGGCAGCCATCTTAGTTTGTTGTCGTTGCGTTGCCGGGCTAATTAGCGCTCAAAAGATTACTTGTAGCTTAGCCTTTGTTTGGCTTTCTTGTGTCTGACTACTTGCGCTAAAGAGCTAATGCCCAGTGCGGAAGCGCACACACGAGAATGTAGTTTTCTATTTTGATAACATTGAAAGAGACACATAGCTGTTAATAGAGAACCGAAATTTTGCTAACATGCTAAACACATGACCTGCTAATCACGCTACTAATAATGACAAAGGGTAATTTAGGCACAGACAAGTGAAAAAAGGAATCAAAGCTAACACAGAACCCAAATGCTAAATCACTCACGAGCTTAGCAGAATAGCAAACTCTTTGCTAACATGATATCAACAACTTCCGCTACCAGACTTGTTGCTATCTTTGCTAACTGACAGCTAACTAGAAGTATGCTAGCCCCACCTCTTGTCCACTTAGCAGCTAACTGCTAAGAGCTCCAACGCATATTGTCGACTAGCTATACAAAAACAAACTAAATACACTTCTAATAACGCTAATAAAAAAGTGAAAACAAATTGAATGCAAAGATGATAATATAAAATGCTAAACCACTCACTAGTTTACCAGAATAGCAAGTTATGTGCTAACATGCTAACAAAATTTAATTCTAAACTTACACACATTCAGCCTTCCTACTAGCCTTCTTGCCATCTATGCTAGCTAGCCAATTTGTATCCTTCAGTCCAAATTGTTATGCTAGCTTTCCTACTACACTTGTTCCTAGCGCCACCTGTTAGCCAATTAACAGCCTCATTGGTAACCGATATGGCCTCCAACCCGCAGTGTTAACTAGCCCAACGAATAAAACACTAAACTAGCTACTAAAAACGCCAAAAGTGAAAACCAATTTAATGCTAAGATGATAATAATTACGAATGCTAAATCCCTCACTAGTTTGGCAGAATTGCAAGCACTTTGCCAAAAGCACTCGATGCTAAAACACAACTTGTTGCTATCTTTGCTAGCTAGCTTATAGGGGTTCTTCAAGTTTGGATGCTAGCTTAGCCACCACACTTGTTGCTAACCCTACCTCTTATCCACTTAGCATCCTCGTTTCTAGCTTCTAAGGCTGCCGACACATAGCGTCGACTAGTCTTACAAATAGGATACTAACAACGGCAAAAGCTAAATTTCGCACGCACGCTAATATAAAACTGGGAACAAATTTACTGCAAAGACAATAATAATAACAAATGCTAAATCCCTCACTAGTTCGGCAGAATTTCAAGCTTTTTGCTAATATGCTAATAATACCTAACGCTAAAACATTTGCACGCTCAACCTTTCTACTAGCCTTGTTGCTATCTTTGCTAGCTAACTGACATGTACTTCCCCAAGCTGCAATGCTAGCTTAGCCACCACACTCGTTGCTAGCCCTACCTCTTATCCACTTAGCAGCCTCGTTTGCTAACATGCTAATATCACCTAACGCTAAAACATTTGCACACTCAACCTTTCAACTAGCTTTGTTGCTATCATTGCTAGCTAGCTTATAGCGGTTCTCCAAGTTTGGATGCTAGCTTAGCCACCACACTTGTTGCTAACCCTACCTCGTATCCACTTAGCATCCTCGTTTCTAGCTTCTAAGGCTGCCGACACATAGCGTCGACTAGTCTTACGAATAGGATACTAACAACGGCAAAAGCTAAATTTCGCACGCACGCTAATATAAAAGTGGGAACAAATTTATTGCAAAGACAATAATAATAACAAATGCTAAATCCCTCACTAGTTTGGCAGAATTTCAAACTTTTTGCTAACATGCTAATATCACCTAACTCTAAAACATTTGCACACTCAACCTTTCAACTAGCCTTGTTGCTATCATTGCTAGCTAGCTTATAGGGGTTCTCCAAGTTTGGATGCTAGCTTAGCCACCACACTTGTTGCTAACCCTACCTCTTATCCACTTAGCATCCTCGTTTCTAGCTTCTAAGGCTGCCGACACATAGCGTCGACTTGTCTTACGAATAAGATACTAACAACGGCAAAAGCTAAATTCTGCACGCACACTAATATAAAACTGGGAACAAAATTTTTTGCAAAGATGATAATAATAAATGCTAAATCCCTCACTAGTTTGGCAGAATTTCAAGCTTTTTGCTAACATGCTAATAACACCTAATGCTAAAACATTTGCACACACAACCTTTCTACTAGCCTTGTTGCTATCTTTGCGAGCTAACTAACATGTACTCCCCAAGCTGCAATGCTAGCTTAGCCACCACACTCGTTGCTAACCCCACCTCTCAGCCACTTAGCCACTTAGCATCCTCGTTTCTAGCTTCTAAGGCTGCCGACACATAGCGTCGACTAGCCTTACGAATAAGATACTAACAACGGCAAAAGCTAAATTTCGCACGCACGCGAATATAAAAGTGGGAACAAATTTATTGCAAAGACAATAATAATAACAAATGCTAAATCCCTCACTAGTTTGGCAGAATTTCAAGCTTTTTTGCTAATATGCTAATAACACCTAACGCTAAAACATTTGCGCACTCAACCTTTCTACTAGCCTTGTTGCTATCTTTGCTAGCTAACTGAATTGCTAGCTTAGCTCCACTGTCTCGTCCACTTGGCAACCCTTGCTAGCCTCGACTAATAGCATCACAGCTAACTGGCCTACTGTCACTCGCCACGTTAACGCCACTCTCGGGAGCTATGAGAACTTGCTGAAATGCTTAATTAGTCACATGTGCTAGCATGTTAGCATGCTAGCAAATGGCTGCCTTGACCTTGTCTACTTGCTGTAAGTGGACAGCGTTGAAAAGGCTTTAATCCTCTTAAATCCCGACCTGTGTTTCTTAACGCGTCTTTTCTCCTGCGACATTTTAATCTTTGCGCAGCCCACCAATCACGCGCCCCCAGGGACCAAGGAGGCGGAGTTTAACACGGGCAGGGGTGCGGGGATAAGTTGCATCCAGAAAAAAAGAATCGTGTGAAGTAAAGGGGGAGAATGTCCTTCGGCGATTAGTTAGCGCCGACGACATCAACGCGCTAGGCAGGTACGCTTGAAGGATGGATGCTAACCTTTGAACCCGGCCCTCGGCCGCTCCCCCCCGGTCGCCCCGATCCGGTGTCGCCCCGCCTGAAAGTGAACACTCTCGTCTTTCAACGCACTGCAATTACACACACGCACCTAGCAAAATACACGTTCGGTCACTTAAATACACTCACAAAAGCTTGTAGAGTGAAGAGCAGATGCTAAGCTAGCATGCTGAGATGCGTTGGGGATTTAGCGTGTAAGAATGCTGTTTGTTTATCCGCTTTTTATCCCTGCGTGTGTGTTTTAGCATTAGCATGTTAGCCAAACCTAACTGTTTCTCTGGCAATGATTAGCTAACATTAGCATCAGAGAAGTTTTTTTGTGTTTTACTGCTAACTCTGTCTGCATGTATGGATGCTGAGATGTGTTTGAGTATTTAGCATGTTAGCATCATGTTTGTTTAAGTACACTCGAAATAGCATGATATAGTATGATTTAGCGTGTCGGAATTATGTTTGTATAGCCAATTTTACTGTGTTTTAGCATAAACAAGTTAGCCAAGCTATCCATTTCTTTTTGCGACAATTAGTTAGTGTTAGCATCAGAGTTTTTTTTGCAAACTCTGCATGTATACATGCTAAGTTAAGTATGACATTTAGCAAGTCAGCATAAAGTTTGTTTACAGACCCTTTATGCATTAGCATGTTAGCCAACCTAAGCATTTCTGAAGCAACGATTATCCAGCATTAGCATCCGAGAAGTTTTCGTTTTACTGCTAATGGTCTGCATACATGCATGTGTTAGCATTTAGTGTCTTAACATAAAATGTATCAACTTTTTATGACTGATTATTTTAGACTCATGTATCTAACCTGACCTTTTTGTTGCAACTATTTTCTAGCATTAGCATCAAAGAAGTTTTTTGGTTTACTGCTAACTCTGGCCATTGAGTGTTAGCATTTAGTGTGTTAACATAATGTTTTTTTTTTACTTTTTTATGGCTGTGTGAGAGTGTTTTAGCATGTTATCCAACCTGACCTGTTGCAAATATTAGCTAGTATTAGCATCTGAGCTATTTTTGTTGTACTGCTAACGGTCCGCAGGTATGCATTCTGAGATGGGTATGATTTTTAGAATTTAGCGTGTTAACATCATGTTTGTTTTTATAACTGTTTACATAGCATTAGCATGTGAGCCAACCCATTTCTCTTGCAAAAAATAGCTTGCATTAGCATCTGAGATGTTTTTGTTCTACTGCTAATGGTCTGCATGTATGCATGTGTTAGCATTTAGTTTCTTAACATAACAATCTTCAACTTTTTACTGTGTGTGATTGTTTTAGACTCACGTATCTAACCTGACCTTTTTGTTGCAACTATTAGCTAGCATTAGCATCAAAGAAGTTTTTTGTTTTACTGCTAACTCTGGCCATTGAGTGTTAGCATTTAGTGTGTTAACGTAATGGTTTTTTTTTTTTAACTTTTTTTATGGCTGTGTGAGAGCTAGTATTAGCATCTGAACTATTTTTTGTTTTACTGCTAACGGTCTGCAGGTATGCGTGCTAATATACGTATGATTTGTAGAATTTAGCGTGTTAGCATCATGTTTGTTTACCAACTTTTTATACCTGCTTATATAGCATTAGCACGTGAGCCAACCCATTTCTCTTGCAAATAGCTAGCATTAGCATCTGAGATGTTTTTGTGTTATTGCTAGTGGTATGCATGCATGTGATAGCATTTAGTGTCTTAACATAACATTTTTCAACTTTTTATGACTTTGTGTGATTTTTTTAGACTCACGTATCTAACCTGACCTTTTTGTTACAACTATTAGCTAGCATTAGCATCAAAAAAGTTTTTTGTCTTACTGCTAACTCCGCACGAAAGCTTGCGTTTGTGTAATCGTCAGCTAAAAAAAGCAAACGTTGCTAATTCGCGGCCACTCCACGTTCGTCCCCCGAGACGGACGCGAAGACAGACGAGGGACGAGCGTGTCCTCGTGTTGTCACAGCAAAGCCTCAGCGGCTCAAAGATGGAGGCGCTCAACACCTCCAACCGAACAAAAACTTCTTAAGTGCCGTTTGTTTTACGTAATCTCTCGGCACCGCCGGGTGGAGTCCCTTCCACGCGGCTCAATTAGCGCAGGGTAAATGTTACCATTTGCCTTCCTCTGGTTTTTTCTTTTAACAAAGGAATTCAGTCCAAGTTCTTCGAAACAAATTAGGGTTGTTTTTTTTCCTCTCCTTTAACAAATCGTGAACAAAAATGGAACAATCCCAAAAATGTTAAAATGATGGTTACATGTTTTCAGCTTTTCATCACACAGAAACTTGAGCTACTTCCTGATTCTGTGTCTAGGAATGAGGGGAAATGTAGTCCGAGTACAATATTGTGTCAATATAAATATTCAGGGCAGCGCGTGTGCGGCACAGTTCTGAAGTCATGAGATCGAACCTCCTGTGTGTGGAGTTTGCATTTTCTCCCCGTGCTTGCATGGGTTTCCTCCCACAATTCCTAAAACATGCATGAAAGGGTTAATGGGCCGGTCCAAATTGTCCCTAGGTGTGAATGAGAGAGCGAATTGTCTGTCCACGTGTGCCCTGGCAACCAGTTCAGGGTGTACCCTGCCCACAGCCCGAAGATAGCTGGGATGGGCTCTGGCACCCCCCGTGACCCTTCTGAGGATAAGCGGTGCAGATAATGGATGGATGGATATTAATATTCAGGGTTATCCATGTCCAAATTCAGGCAATTTTTTAAGGACTATCTTAGTCGATTTTCCATTTTTCCAGTATTATTTAAAGGAGAATCATGTATTTTTAAGAAGCTACAAATATATCTCAATTTACGTATGCAATTTTTAATCTTGTGCGTGCATCAAAACATATGATAGTTAGGTCTTGTGTGAATCTGGAATATATCTGAGTTTTTGTACAACACATGAGAAAATATTTTTGAGACATATTTATTCACAGACAGATGTTGGGTAAAAATTACAGGAAGTTCTTTTTTTCCACTAAGAAGCACTACCTACCTTTTACATAGCCTATAATAAATCTCCATAATTTATATGTAATATTAATAGACATTTTGTGGTGGCTGGTTAAGAATTAGGAGCCTACTCCATTCTCTTGGGCGTGACGACGTTACATAAGACAATGCTGTACAAACTAATGCCAGCTGCCGTTAATCATGAGGAAAGAAATGCAACGGCAAGAAAAAGCCACCAAAGCAGTGTCAGCGTCATTTCTAAGCAGACTTATTGAGAAACATAGCCACAATTTCAAACATTTACAAGCATTGATTCTTTTTCTACAGAGGCTCTTTGAACTCAGTTGTGCATTGTTAATGTCAGGACCAGAACGGAAACAGGACCCAATCGCGTTACGTTTCTCACAAGTTTTATTAAAGGAAAGAGGAAGGACTGTGCCCACGATGCGGTGTTTGCGAGGCGCGTGAAGCAAGTCACTCTTGTACTCTGATTGTGATCCGAACAAGGAAGTGGATCTTCTGTAGCGAGCGATGGCGGTGTCAAGGACGGAAAAACAGGTCGATAGCCGGGAAAGGAGAGCAAAAACGTGGTCAGGGTCAGAAACGGGTCGTAAGCTGGGACATAAGAGCAAAAACGTGGTCGGAATCAAAACAGGTTGTAAGTCAGGACAGGAGCGCAGACGCGGTAAATATCAACACGGGTCGAAGGGACAGACGGGAGCAAAAACAGGTGTGAGTCAGGGTCGAAAAAGGCTTGCCTAGTGTTAACTGAGGTTCGCAGATGGACTGACAAAAGGGGACAAATAGGAGTGGGTTTAAATGGGGACAGAGAGCCAATCAGAGTCCGAGACAGTTGGCGCCAGAGGAGCGGGCACACGTGATTCACATCGGTAATCATGACAGTTAACACATACTTACGAGAGAAAATATTTAATTTTAAACTTTTTAAGGACACCTCAAACTACGTACCCCACTTTTATATAAATCCATAGTAAATTAAATGCTGGTATTGTGTTCAAAGTTTGTTTGTTTGTTTGGATCCCTTCACCTCTAGTGGTACCATTTCCTGTGGTGTGTCTTGGGCAAGTACAACCTGGTGGTGCCCATCCCTCTCCAGGCCAACATATGGTCTCAAACCCGGGGACTTTTTGCATTGTCAATAATTTATTTTGATCAAGGGTGAAAAAAACTATATATTATACTGATTTTAATACAAATTTAGGGGTGCACGTTATAAACGAATACATAAGGTACGCTTTAAAATCACCCTATTGTCTATGTATAGAAATACCTCAATGCCCGTATGTAAGCCAGAGGTTTAAGTGCTCCACCGATCCTATTTTAACCCTCATTTTTGTAACTCCAATTTAGTAATAACATAATCATAACATAGTAATAACTGATATGTTTTAGAAAAGCATCTATATCAGGGGTAGGGAACCTATGGCTCGGGAGCCATATATGGCTCTTTTCATGAATACATATGGCTCCGAAATAAAATGTAACTATTGCACATCTCTCTGTGGCTTTCCAAAGTCAAGTGATTTCATCCCGATTTTGGTCCATATAAAGCCGAAGCAACTTAATGCAGAAGTTCGATAAGAAACCATTTCAACTGAAATAAAAACGCTGACTTTGATTGGGTGAGCAGTAAAGGTGGGCGGATCCCTGCAAACAGCGCAAGGCACTTCCTTCTCTCTCTCTCTTGCTCAGTGCAGTCTACACCGAAAGTGACGATATGCTTATCGTTTGCAGTAATTTGTGACATGGACCTGGACTCTGCAGGTCTGCATCAAACCTTAAGTACCGGTATCATTTTCTGTTCATATTGCCGGCTGTGGTTTTTAGACTGTGTACTTTATATTCGGTTACAATCGCGGGACTCAAAGTTTGGGCTAATTCTGTGATTGTGATACATGTTTTAATGTGGGCGCATGCGGTTTATATACAGGTGCGGCTTGTGTAAGTACAAAATCGGTTACCTATTAAAATGTGGTAGGTGCGGCTTATAATCAGGTGCGCTTAATTTGAGACACAGGAGTTGGCATTATTATCATTTCCTACATTTGATTAAATCATCAAATGACACACAGTGAAATAAAATGTGCTGAAGAATTAGCTTTGGCAGTTTTTTTTCAATTTTGTCTGAAAATATAGGATGTGGCTCTCTCAATTTCTTTTTAAAACAATTTTTGCTTTTATGGCTCTTTGGGTCAAAAAGGTTCTATATCTTGTCCCCCAATCAGTAACACAAAGTGTCTCTTGTATAGGAGAATACACTCAGTACCCCAATACAGTATTTATATCCGAATAACAGCATATTCCCGAGAAAAATCGTGAGCGCGAATACATGTACTGTAATAAAATGGCCCTCATCAATATTGATGCTGATCTGCTAATTAGACTTCGCACACACACACATACTAACGCACACGGACACACTCATGGTGGCGTCCGCCCAATCGCAGCGCCCTCTGCACACACAAACAAGTACACACATACACAATGGCTGCTGTCCAGTGCTAGTGTGTGCGTGAGTGTGTGTCTGTGTACGTTTGCGTTGAATCTAAAAGTGTGTAAAAGTGCGTCCGTCATTGAGTGAATGCATCCAAGTCCATCTGTTTGGCAGGCGACATGATTGTGAGGCCATCTGGGCTTTTTCTTGTGTGTGTGTATGCGTCGGTGATAGCCTTGAGGTATGCTACATGCTAAGGTGACAGGCATGCACAAACACACACACTCACACAAACACATGTACACGTCTTGTTTTGAGAAGTGAGAACTTAAGTTGTGGCATTGTGCGGCATGTAATTAATGGACCGATGAACGAGTGTATGCGCTCGTATGTGCGCTAACAGTTTGTTTTCGTGGTCTGGGTCAAACACCACAAACAGCAACTTGATGTACAGATAATACAAGCACACACGAATCTTAGAATTGTACAGTACACAAATACAACCAGATCAGCAAATGTATCGAGCTGTCAGGTAACGGCAGGCTAATGCTACCACCGTAAATTCCGGGCTATAGAGCGCACCCGATTATAAGCCGCACCCACCACATTTTAAGAGGAAAACCGATTTTGTACATACACAAGCCGCACCTGTATATAAGCCGCATGCGCCCACATTTAAACATGTAACACAAACACAAAAGTAACCCAAACCCGACTTCAAGTCCCGCGATTGAAACTAAAAGTCCTTCATTAAAGTTCACAGTCCAAAAATCACAGCCGGCAAAATGAACGGAAAATGATACCGGTACTTAAGGTTTGATGCAGACCTGCAGAGTCTGGGTCCCGTTGAAAGTAATCCAAAGAAAAAAGTGTAAATTTCTAAAGGTAAGGGTGGGAAAATATATCAGATGAACACATTTACTCACGCAACTCCTTTTTCTTTCACCAACTTTTTACCCCCTCTTCTTTCCTTGTCTGTCCCTCAAACCTCACCTTTAGCTGTCCCCACTTAAACTCGGCACCCAACGTTTGTTCCGCCCCTCATTTTTCGTTCCCACGTGCAAAACATATCAGAATAAGTGTCTAAAATAAATACAAATAAATACAGTACAAAAATATACAGATGCAAATACATATTATACATGGGTTACACATATTTACAAAGAAAGACGGTACACCGAGAGAGTTTTCAAAGCTTTAATAATAATAATATAGCTTTGACAGGGCAGTTAATGGTAGCAACACTCGAGCGCTGCTAGCGGCCGTTAGAAAAATGACATAAATTGGCCGCATCACTGAATAAGCCGCAGGGTTGAAAGTTAGGGAAAAAAGTAGCGGCTTATAGTCCGGAATTTACGGTAAATATCTGATTCAGATGACAGTTAGTATTAGCTCAAAACTGCCATATAGGAATCAGAATGAAGACATTTCTTAGTAGGTTAACGCTAACCAGGGTTGGGTAGGGTTACTTTAACTTGATTACTTTCAATTACTTTTGGATTACTCCAATACCAAATATGCTAATAAAAGACAAAAGAAACTAATTATAAATAAAATGACTAAATTTTGTGCAGGCTTGGGAAGTAACGGAAAACAAAAATGATGTTGGCAAGCTGTTTGAATTTATTTTCATTTTGTTTCTGTCGCATTTTATGTTCGTTTTGCCGGAGATCAAAGAGATCAAAGCCAGGAGAGAAAGCTTACCACGTGTTGTGAGTCATCATTTTATTCATATTTAGTTTCTTTTGTCTTTTAGTAGCATATTTGGTATTGGAGTCATCCAAAAGTAATTGAAAGTAATCAAGTTAAAGTAACCCTACCCAACCCTGATGCTAACAATATCTGAGAAGTAAATGTCAGCTAGCATTTTTACTGACATTGGTTGACAACTGACTTAGCAGCATGCTAACACAAATTCCGATAAAACTATCCATCCATCCATCATCTGCACTGCTTATCCTCAGTAGGGTCACGGGGTGTGCTGGAGCCCATCCCAGCTATCTTCAGACAGTGGGCTGGATTTCCTCTTTTCATGGCAAGTCAAGTGGATTATCACCCACACGAAGCTGATAAAAGGTGTGTACAGGTGCTTGAAATCCTTGAAATTGCTTGGATTTTAATGTTATACTTTCAAGGATTGTAAAGTCCTTGAATTTTGGGTGAAGTGCTCGTAAATGCTTGAAATTACTGCCGTGTTTCTCAACACGTCTGCCTAAAAAAGACACTGACACTGCTCTCTGGTGTTTTCACTTGCCCTCGTGATTAACGGCATCTGGCATTAATTTGTAACGCATTGTCCTATGAAGTGACATTGCCCCCTACAGGTCACGCCTAAGAGTACAGGTGCATGCTACACCTCATCAGGGCACTATCAAATGTGTATTAGTGCAAGGATCAATTATGGACATTTCTTATGGGCCATGCAAATGAAGGTAGCGTTTACCACTGGTTAATTGTACTGGGAAAAACTTCGGGCAGTGGGCAGGGGACATCCTGAACTGGTTGCCAGCCAGTCGCAGGGCACACAGGAACAGACAACTTACTTATTCACACTTAGGGACAATTTCTTTCTGTCTATCTCTCTCTCTTTTTTTTCTACCTTTCTCTTTCACCCTCTCTACCTCTCTTTCTTTCTCTCTCTTTCTCTACCTTTCTCTCTTTCTTTCTCTACCTTTCTCTCCCTCTCTCTTTCTGTTTCTCTCTACCATTCTCTACCTCTCTTTTTCTCTCTCTCTACCTTTCTCTCTGTCTCTTTCTCTACCTTTCTCTCTTTCTCTTTGTCTCTTTCTCTTTTTCTCTTTCACCCTTTCTCTCTTTATCTCACTACCTTTCTGTCTTTCTCTCTCTACCTTTCTTTCTCGCTCTGTACCTTTCTCTTTCTTTCTCTCCCTCTCTACCTTTCTCTCTTTCTCTTTCTCTCTTTCTACCTTTCTCTTTCTCTCTCTCTCTTTCTACCTTTCTCTACATTTCTCTTTCCCTCTAATCTAGTAGTCCGGCCCCCGAGAGAATATTTGTTCCATCGTGTGGCCCCCGAGTTCAAATGAGTTTGACACCCCTGATCTAACCAATAAGTAAAATAAATCCACAACTTTTTTAACTATTTCCCAGTTAAAAAAACGATTCGAGTTCCATGCTTCCAAAGAGAATTCGGCGAAGCCGACGGCAGATGTTCTCTTAGCTGTCGTCACTCCGCGCCACGCGCGCGCGATTCCAGCTGTTTCTGCGTACGCGTGTTTATTTGACACGCGTGCACACAAAGCGGAGAGCGCGCACGAGCTTAGCCGGGGTCATGTGGATGTTGATCCAAACGGCCCATCAAATGAATCCGCGCTGAGAAAATAAACTCTGCAAGTGATGATTATTCCTCGCTTGACAGCTGTGCACGTGTTGAACTCTTTTTCCACTTCTCCCTGTTCTTACGTTCCGCCTGCGGTGAGAACGGATCCGACTTGCGCAAATTAGCGAGCGGTAGGACTCGGGTGTTTATGAAAATGAAAATAAAAATAAAGCACGTCATCTGCGACTTAGTTCACGTGCAGGCGATAATCTGATTGGAAACAAACGACGGAGACTACTTCGGGGGAGTTGGAATTGAAATGATCTGCATTTATATAGCGCTTTTCAAGTCAATGACTTCCCAAAGCGCATTTCCCAATAGCGGCCTTGTATTGCAGCCATGTAAGACGCTAATCTGCTTATTGGGGGTATTGGGGGTTCAGTGTCTTACCCAAGGACACTTCGACATGTAACACGGACGAGCCGGGATTCGGACTGGGATCCCTTGAACGAGCGCTCTACCTCCTGAGCTACTGCCGCCCCCTAAATGTCTTTATTGTCATTGATATCGACATATCGGGCATTGTGTTGGGAGAGGACAGGACACAGCAAATGTTATCACAGGAGCAAGGTTAGGGTTTTTGGTTTGAACAATTTTATTGACACTTTTAACAGCAATTACCGTAAATTCCAGACTATAAACCGCTACTTTTTTCCCAAATGTTCAGCCCTGCGGCTTATTCAGTGAAGCAGCCAATTTATGTAATTTTTCTAACGGCCACCAGCGGCACTCGAGTACAAAAGGTAAGATTTAGACCAGGGGGAATTGTGCGCCGAGGTAGACTGCATCCTCTTAGTTTATGTTCGAATTGTCCGTATGACAGAGGACAGAGGTTAGTTCCGATTATGAAGAAGACGCCCTTGATGGCGACAGTTATGAGGAGAAAGACGAGGACGGTTTACCGTGAATTTCGCAATTGCGGTACGGCTTTTTTTAACAACTACGCTTTGTGCGTAGCAAGCATGTTAGGAGTAGCGTGGTGGTACCTTTCACAGGCAAGGTTTGGGATGAGTGATATTATTATTATTAAAACTTTGAAAACTCTCTTGGTGTACCGTCTTTCTTTGTAAATATGTGTAACCATGTATAATATGTATTTGCAACTGTATATTTTTGTAATGTATTTATTTTCGATTTCATTTCATTTTAGAGACTTATTGTGATCTGTTTTCTACGCGCGAATCCAAAAGAAGGGGCGGAGCAAACGCGGGCTGACGGGAAGTGGGGTAAAGCTGAGTTAAATCTCTTTGTTGTTGCAGCGGACAATAGTGGCTATATATTTTTCCCACCCTTAACTTTGGAAATATACATTTTTTTCGTTGGATTACTTTCAACGGGACCTGGACTTTAAAGGTTTGCATTAAATTCTAACTACCGGTATCATTGTCCGTTCATGTTGCCGATTGTGGTGGATGGATTGTGTACTATATTTGCAGTTACAATCGCGGCACCTAAACTCAGGTTTGGGATGAACTTGTGACTGTGTTACATGTTTAAATGTTGGCGCATGCGGCTTATATACAGGTGCAGCTTGTGTAAGGACAAACACAATAATGTCTGCAAAATGTGGTGCGTGCGGCTTATAATCAAAAGCGCTCTATAGTCCGGATTTTACGCTAAACACATTCACAATTTCATTATATCGTATTCTAAGAATATGAGGTTTGAACAATTTTTTTATCAACACTTTTAACAGAAATTAAACACATTCACAATTTCACCATATCATATTCTAACAAGGTTTCTGGAGGTAAAGTGAAAGTGTGACATTCTGCCTCTGCTCTTTATTTCCGCCAAAGCTTTTAGTTCTTGTTTGATCGCGTCCTTCTTTCATCACAGTGCTCCCCTTTATGGGTTAGAGGCTGTCATGATTGCCAAAGTGAAGACACCTGTGGCAATCGTTTGGCGCGCTGGAGCGTGCTCTCTGATTGGCTGACGTTCTCTTCTTAAGCGGTCAGCGTCCAGAGAAGATCGTCATACCGTACTTCTGTGTTCCTGTGTGTTTCGCCAGATTACTAAGTACCAAAGACTACCGTATTTTCTGCACTATAAGGCGCACCGGGGTTATAGGGCGCACCCCCAAAAAATTGTTTCTGGTCCTATATTTTCCATACATAAGGCACACCGGATTAAAAGGCGCTACAATGGGAACGTCGACAAAACAGTCAGATAGTTCAGTCCAACTTCTTACCCCCTTAACATTCCCAAAGCTTGCAAAGAAGCAAATACGTGTCTCAGACATGTACGGAAACAGTGTCTGTACGATGTCACCAAACAAACATTTCTTAGTTTCCATTTTATGTTTTGCTGGCAACTGTGTGGACAGCAAAGTAAGAATTTTATTGTGCAGGGAAACGGGGTTCTTTACTGTGCATATGAAAATAAACACTTTGAATTGAATTTAGTTTAAAAAGGGACTCATCACAGAAACATCAAGATCGCTCTAAAACAAGATACCGGGAAAATATAAAGCCGCGTAGCTCACCTAAGTTCTCTTGCAGCCATCACGTTCAATAATGATACGTAACCATGGTCTTCTTACAACCGTGAAAATATTTATATATATTTTTAAATATTTACAAATACAGAATAGTAAAACATGTTTTCTCTATGCCGTAGTGCAACCCAACGTGGGATTCACATTCATCTTTTTCGGCCAATCGCAGGCTTTGTTTCGCCCCTTTAGCCTATGCGAGCCTGTAAATGATAAAAAGGATCCGCCCCCTCGACCTCCGAATAACTTTAGCCAATAGTGACGGATTCAAATGATGATTGACACATTGGTTAGGAAATGAAACGCCGGCATATAAATCCCAGCATACACCGCGGACGACTTCGCCTTCGGGGGAAAATCGAGTCGGCGGCTGCTTGCCTTAGTTGCAAGACTTTGCGAATTAATATTGATCAATAAATAAGGCGCACTGTATTATAAGGCGCATGGTCAGCTTTTGAAAAAAATAAAGGCTTTTAGGTGCGCCTTATAGTGCGGAAAATACGCACTATTTTGATTCCACTATTTTGACCACTCAATGACAGACGCACCGACCTGTTTCTGCCCCGCATTAACGATCTACTCTCCTGCCCTGGCCATCGACCTGCCCGCTAAGACGTAGTGATTCTGCCTACCTGTCACCGAACTGCCGTTCCGTCCAAAGCTGCTAGCGACCGACAACCATCGGCTTCCAAAGCCGGCTCTGTCAGCTCAATCCAATAAAGATACCTTTGAAACGACATAATTGAGTCCGAGATTCCATTCTGGGTCATGACAGAGGCAATGTTCCCTCTAAGCTGCGTGTGTGCGCAATTGCGCACTGCCCAGAGCTTTTCCGCGCACAAGAAAATCTAGCCGGCTCACAAAAATCAGGGCTCGAAATTGCTAATTAAGAAGCGAATTAAGTCAAAGTTACAGTGCATGAAAGTAAAAATACACGGGTTCCCTTGACGTTGTGTCCTAAATGCGGTATTTTGAAGTTGAGTCGAAGTAGAACGAAGTTGAGTAAAGTCAGTAGAGTTTTTCGAGAACCGGCTTCTTCGGCTCGGCTCACTAAAAGGAACCGGCTATTTCTGGTCCCAAACGGCTCGTCAGGTTGTTTTTGCTTTTTTCATCCCAACATGACCAAATATTTTGTAAAATTAAGCACAAAATGACTTAAAGAAGGAGGGGGGGTGGTCAATAGAACAAAAAATAAAAAAATACCAAAATGAAAAAGTAGTTAAGAGCTGGGGAAAAAAAGAAACAAACGGAGAGAAAAAAAGTTCGTGTTGCATTTAAATAAGTTCCAATTATATCAAGGCAATCTTGTTGCTAATATTGAACTTCCACAAAAATAAATTAATGAAATACAGTTCTGTATCGTGCAACCGACTAAATAACCCCCCAAAAATGTTAGTATTATGCGACAAAAGGTACCAGGAACAAAAAAGAAATGGAAATCTTGTGAAAGAATTGTAAAAACAAACCACGTTTGTAGGCCGTACAACAAGTTCTTGTTTTTATTCTGATGTACGAATAAAGTTTTCATTCATTTATTTAAGAACTACACGTTAGTCTGCTGTTCCCATGAAGTACATGCACACATATGCAAACTACAAACACACATCGTACGACACACCGATCTAAACAACTCCACATATGCACAAACGTACACACTGAGCTCGCCGCCATGGTGCGCCATCTCCATGGCGCGCCATCTCCATGGCGACGTGACCCGGCCATGCTCTCCATCTGCAGGCGTCACATGCTAACGTGGATGCCGACAAAAAGTGTTCGTCTGGAAGCGTGTATGTATAGAAAACGAGTATTTATAGACGGACGAGATAGACAAGTGGCAGCATCTCCCTCACCTTCCATCTGTCCCCCCCACCAAGACACCCCCACAACCAATTTGCTCATGGATGATTGACACCTCCAGCCAGGTAGGGGCAAAGCGGGAGAAGGAGGCGGAGCTACGAGAAGATAATGTCAGACAGGAGATTTATATTCGACACAAGGTGAGGCTCAAAAAAGTGACTGGTAAGCAGTGTTCCCTCCAAGCTCAGCGCACAAGAAAATCTAGCCAGCGCACAAAAATCAGGGCTCAAAATTACTAATTATGAAGCGACTCAAGTCAAAGTTACAGTGCATGAAGGTAAAAATACACGGGTTCCCTTGACGTTGTGTCCTAAATGCGGTATTTTGAAGTCGAGTCGAAGGAGAACGAAGTTGAGTAAAGTTAGTAGAGTTTGTCGGGGCACCGGCTTCTTCGGCTCGGCTCACTAAAAGGAACCGGCTCTTTCGGGTCCTAAACGGCTCTTCGGGTTGTTTTTGCTTCTTTAATCCCAACATGACCAAATATTATGTAAAATTATGCAGAAAATGACTTAAAGGAAGGGGGAAATAGAAGAAAAAAGAAAAAAATACCAAAATGAAAAAGTAGTGAAAACCTGAGAAAAAAAGAAACAAAAGGAAGAGAAAAAAGAAGGAAACATTTAGAAAAAAGCCAGAAAAAAAGAAAAGAAAGAAATGTAGGAATAAAGCAAATAGAGAACAAAACGAAAAAAGGTAACAGCTTGGAAAAAATAAACACAATGAGATTTTTTTAAAGGAATTTAAAAAAAAGGAGAAAAAAAAACACGGAAAAAAGAAGAAAAAGTTTGTGTTGCTTTCAAATAATTTCCAACTATATCAAGTGAATCTTGTTGCCAACATTGTACTTCCACTAAAAAATGTGATTAAGTACAGTTCTCTATCTTACAACCGACTAAATAAGCCCCCAAAAATGTTAATATTATGCGACAAAATATATCAGGAAATAAAAAGAAATGGACATCTCGTGAAAGAATTGTAAGAACAAACGACGTTTGTAGGCCGTACAACCTTTGCAATAGTACATGAGTCAATTCAAAAGAGAAAAATCATTTAGCATTGCCGGAAACTCAGCAAAATGTCAAGTTTTGAACATTTGATGATTAATTATCTAGCCACACTTGGGATTATGGTTGCTCACTGTTGTTTCAAGCGCTGCTCACCGACTTTGTGCGAACGCTCGAACCTGTGTGAAAATTACAGGGAACTTTTATGAAAGTACGACACTACTTCGCACATTTGAATTTTTCCCAGGGAGTTCTGGTCCCCATTAACCGCCATAACTGAGGCATTTCGGTACTCTATTCTTCATCCCCTGCAAAAAAAACGACTAACACTGTCCGTGTTGAAAGGATATTTCGAACACAAATCAATTTTTCCCTTTAATAATCTAGCGCGCAACGTAGCACGGCGCCGTCACTTCCTGTCAGAGAGTTTTTCCTGCGAAGCGGCGCCCCCCCGCCAAGTCCCGAGCAGGCGGTGTCAAAGTAGGCCGTCAGCGGCGCTCTTTTGTTGGCGCAGAAGTCTCATTATGTTCATACTCAAACATGTCAGTGCCCGCACGCCGCCGCTAGCCAAACATTAGCATAAAAGCAGTGTTAAAGCACTCTGACAGCTTAAAGCGCCGAGATTGGGAGGTTTTCTTCGATCTTTCGAACGTGGTGTCTCGGGAACAATTGACCTTGGGCTAAGCCCCGCCCCCAAAGTCGGTGAGCCAATCACGGTGCGCGGAGCAAACCCAAAGCATCGGACATTCTGAGTTCCTTAGTCCAGTTCTTCAGTTTTGGTCCGTTCTTGTGTTTTTTTAAATAGTCAAACAGTGTGCAGGGAGTACCGTATTTTCCGCACTATAAGGCGCACCTAAAAGTATTCATTTTTTTCAAAAGCTGACCATGCGCCCTATAATACAGTGCGCCTTATATATGGATCAATATTAAGTCGCAAAGTCTTGCAACTAAAGCAAGCAGCCGCCGACTAGATTTTCCCCCGAAGGCGAAGTAGTCCGCGGTGTATGCTGGGATTTATATACCAGCGTTTCATTTCCTAACCAATGTGTCAATCATCATTTGAATCGGTCACTATTGGCTAAAGTTATTCGGAGGTCAAGGGGGCGGATCCTTTTTATCATTTACAGGCTCGCATAGGCTATAGGGGCGAAAAAAAACCTGTGATTGGCCGAAAAAGATGAATGTGAATCACACGTTCGGTTGCACTACGGCATGGAGAAAACATTTTTTACTATTCTGTATTTGTAAATATTTGACTCTCCTGGATTTACTCCACTCACGGTTGTAAGAAGACCATGGTTACGTATCATTATTGAACGTGATGGCTGCAAGAGAACTTAGGTGATCCATGCGGCTTTATATTTTCCCGGTATCTTGTTTTAGAACGATCTTGATGTTTCTGTGATGAGTCCCTTTTTAAACTAAATTCAATTCAAAGTGTTTATTGTCATATGCACAGTAAAGAACCCCGTTTCCCTGCACAATAAAATTCTTACTTTGCTGTCCACACAGTTGCCAGCAAAAAATAAAATGGAAACTAAGAAATGTTTGGCATTTCTTGAATCCCAAGACTTTAACCTTCCGAATGATATGTGGAACGATGCATTTGAGTGATTGGTGACATCATACAAGACACATGTCTGAGACACGTATTTGCTTCTTTGCAAGCTTTCGGAATGTTAAGGGGGTAATAAGTTTGACTGAACTATCTGACTGTTTTGACGACGTTCCCATTGTAGCGCCTTATAATCCGGTGCGCCTTATGTATGGAAAATAAAGGACCAAAAACTATTTTTGGGGGGTGCGCCCTATAACCCGGTGCGCCTTATAGTGCGGAAAATACGGTACATGCAAATCTGATACGAGATATCTTGAAAAGCTGGGCGAAGTCACATTTAAATCGAGACAAGTGTCCACCTCGGATAAAGCTATGTGGTCGTCCACTGCACCAACTCAACGTGAATAAAGGTAATAAGGATGTCTACATCTATTTTAAGGTAAGTCAACATAGTATTTGAGGCAAAGAATGTGGATTTGCTGGAGCGAAATCGCAAGTCATTTACAACACTAACATCTCTAATGTCAGGGTAATGTTAGCTAACGCTAGCTCTAACAAGTCCCATCAACTTAGGTTAATTAGTTAAAGGTAAATCAAATTGCATACCCTGTAGTGCATGAACAATGATGGTTCTCTATCTTGTTGGCCACTTCCAAGAACTTTCTCAGGACTTTTAAAGCCAATTTTCCAATTTACGAGTTTTAGCTCCAGGTCATCTGTTTCCTGGGTAATAGACCTGGCCTTGGCTAAATACAGTAGAGTTGTTAGCCTAGCCCAGGGGTCTGGAACCATTGACCCAAAGAGCCATTAAAGAGGGGAGAGCCATACTCTTTATTTGGTGACAAAATTCAACAAAAAAATGCAAAACCTGCTCTCCAGACAAAAAGTAATTCTTCAGCACATTTTATTTTACTATGTGACATTTGAGGATATGATCAAATCAATTAATTAATAATAATGCCAGAGCCCGTGTCCCACATCACTATAAACATACCACTCAAAATCAGTGTCCCGCAGTTACTTAATAATGTTTTTTTGTTCCTAATGATATATTCAAAACAAGGTGCAAGCAAAGTTCTTTTGTAAAAATGCCCCAAAATACTGCAAACGAGGATACCAACGTATTTACCTTCAGTGCATACAGTCAGGGTTGGGTAGGGTTACTTTAACTTGATTACTTTCAATTACTTTTGGATTACTCCAATACCAAATATGCTAATAAAAGACAAAAGAAACTAAATAGGAATAAAATGACTCAATTTTGTGCAGGCTTGGGGAGTAACGAAATACATGGAATGGCAAAAATGATGTTGGCAAGCTGTTTGGATTTATTCTCATTTTGTTTCTGAGGCATTTTATGTTCGTTTTGCCGGAGATCAAAGAGATCGAAGCCAGGAGAGAAAGCTTACCACGTGTTGTGAGTCATCATTTGATTCATATTTAGTTTATTTTGTCTTTTATTAGCATATTTGGTATTGGAGTCATCCAAAAGTAATTGAAAGTAATCAAGTTAAAGTAACCCTACCCAACCCTGCATACAGCGCTGGGCGAGAAGGAGTGTGCGAATCCTGTGTATAGCTCCGCCTATTCCTACCACTCACAGGATCAAATTGCTGTAGTTGCTTTGCTAGAGCTTCTGGGTATTTAAAGTTTGTTGTGTGGCTTTTCATTATAAAGTGTCTAAACAATGAAAATAGAATGCTTGGTGAGCTTTTATATGCAGGATCATTTAGCGATTTACAGCCAAAACGGAGTCTGTTGGGTTGACTGTAAACTGTAGTTAAAATTGTGTCCTATATACACTGAACTGAAACCCTATTTTACTGAGACCCTAATGTTCCTGTTTCGCATGTGCGACAATCAGCTCAGCGTGTAACTACATTCAATTTTATCTCTAAGCCATAAGTCCTAATGAAAAGAGCCATATAAACCCACTTATATTCTAAAGCTTATGAATGACATACATTTCAATGTCTGTGTATTGTTTAATAATGCTACATCCATTGCATACTTGGGTCATCCTTGTTATTTATTTTTTAATTTTATATTATACTTTAAATATTTTATATTTTCATTCTTATTGTTTTTTAATGCAACCTCTATTTTGGCATGGTTGTCCTGGGCGAATAATATCATGTGCGGTCCCTTCTCAAGGTTTCTCAATTTTCATCATGCTGAGGTTTTTGAGTTTTCCCTTGCCCTCATGCTAGTTTTAGATCAGGGGATGGTGTCATAATAGTCTGTGGTCTGCAATAATCTATGGTCCGTGGAGCCCTTTGAGACTCTTTGTGATCAAGGGCATCACAAATAAAAATGAATTGACTTTGTAGCTCGCTTTTCATTTTTTACCTGTTTACCTTTCTAGCTAACGATCAAGCTAACAAAGTTGCTATTTTAGAAATTCATAACAAACTGGGTGCCCTTTGAGCCAATTAGACTCCTTGCAAACAAGGGCGTCACAAATAAACATGGTTCGCGAGCCATAGGCTCCTGACCCCTGTCCCAGCCATTAACAGTAGGCCGGACCAGCAGCACCACTCTTGCCTTGTTCCCGCCGCCGCCCCAGTCGCTTCTGGAACCAGATAACAATCCACGGAGCACCCGTTAATGATCAACATTTCGTTAGGCTCTTATAACTTTCCTCAGAATCTGAGTTAATTGATTAATTTGTTGTAAATATAATGAGCCCCTAAAAGCTAGCAGTCGCTATGACCGAATATAACCGAAGCAGGAAGTAGTGAGTGGTCTCTAGAGATATATTAGACAGAGAGATATATAGATAGATAGATGGGATAGATAGGATAGATAGATGGTATAGATAGATAGATAGATAAATAAATAGATAGAGAATGATAGATCCATGGATAGATGTCTAGGTAGATAGATGGGATAGATAGATAGAAAGATGGGATAGATAGATAGAGATAGATAGATAGAATACTTTATTCATCCCCGTAGGGATATTCACACTTCCAGCAGCATCCTTTTGTTGTTTATCAACAGATTAACAGGATGGCCTCGGGGTGCTGTGTTGTAGTTTAGCCACAGCGGAGTGGATGACGTCACACGCTAGTCCAAAAGTTTGACGTCCCTGCAGCAGATGGAAATCTTTGTGCCCGGGGTTACACCACCTCGTGTTCACGTAGATAGCGAGTCCACTTCCTCTCCGCTTCCCGCAGGCTTTTGTGTCTCTGTCTAACAGGGCTGATAGCTCCGGATAGCTACACGTTAGCTAGACGTGAGCCACGTTTCCGTAAAACACAGCAAACTGCACTCCCTGTACGCTTTGATGTTTTTCACCAGCACAGCCAGTTCGTCGGTCTTACTCATAAGTAGTCCTTATTACGAAAGTGTTTTTTATTTTGATGTTTCTTTTATCTGGGGCGCAGGGTTTAGGAATAATAGGTTTCTATCACCCAACATAAGATCCCCACTTTACAATGTAATACTGTGTCTACTGGAATGTGCTAAAGCTATTCTCCGCTAACACGGTAGCTCTGCTTACCTCCTCCAACAAAACTTTAAATGAAGTTCTCTTTATTTCAGTAATGCCGTCCAAGTTCATCCTTTGATTTTTTTTTTCTTTTAATTTCCCACTTGTTTTCTTTCCTATTTGCCAAACATTACAAAATCACTTTTGCAGTGTAGACCGCAGGTGGCGCTAGTGCGTCTCCTTTAAATATCCTGCCGGTCTTTTCACTTTTAAGTCCTCGTTCCTGATTGGCTGACGAGCTCCATCTCGGCCCGCGTTCGCACTGTAGCGACCCGGAGCGCTAACGGCGCGTTTGGCGTTCGGGTTCGAACGCAGCTGGCGAGCACGGCGCCGTCCAGCTGGCGACTCAACAATGGACTGCGGCGCGTCATTTCCAGCGACGGTCTGGCCGCCATTACGCGCCAGAAAACGCAAAAAGAGGCCTTTGTCTGTTCTCTGTCACATCGGACATTGGAGTGACGTGGCATTATGCATGTGCTCTGATTAAGTACACACTTTTAATGTGTATTTATATTGGACATTTTATTGACTAACCAATGTGTCAATCATCATTTGAATAGGTCACGACTGGCTGATGATAATTAATACCAATGTTATGTGTTTGTGTAATAAAATAATGTTGTTTTTTTTTTTTTCAGTACAGGCCCTTATTGTCCAATGCGGGCTGTGGTCAGTGAAAAATCATTTTACGAGTCTGTTCATTTGTAAAAAGGACTTATGGGGAGAAACTGATGATTTCAACAATGATCGTCATACGATGCAGAGATGCCTTTAGGTGGATTTTTTTCATATCTGTCGCAGTTTCGTGTGTTTTGGAAAAAATATTTTACACTGTTAGATTCACTGGACCGTCCTGGATGTAACAAGACCATGTTTGTGAAGAATCGTTTCATGAGTGGAGTATTACTTTATAGTTTGAGGGTAACAGGTTCTTTTGCTTCAATGTAAAAGAAAGTATTTAACGTAAATTCAGGTCTATAGAGCGCACCTGATTATAAGCCACACCCACCACATTTTAAGAGGAAAACCGATTTTGTACATACACAAGCCGCACCTGTATATAAGCCGCATGCGCCCACATTTAAACATGTAACACAAACCCAAAATTAACCCAAACCCGACTTCAAGTCCCGCGGTTGAAACTAAATGTCCTTCGTTAAAGTCCACAGTCCAAAAATCACAGCCGGCAAAATGAACGGAAAATGATAACGGTACTTAAGGTTTGATGCAGACCTGCAGAGTCCGGGTCCCGTTGAAAGTAATCCAAGGAAAAAAGTGTATATTTCCAAAGGTAAGGGAGGGAAAAATATATCAGATGAACACATTTACTCACGCAACTCCTTTTTCTTTAATCAACTTTTTACCCCCTCTTCTTTCCTTGTCTGTCCCTCACCTTTAGCGGTCCCCACTTGAACTCGGCACCCCGCGTTTGTTCCGCCCCTCATTTTTCGTTCACCCGTGCAAAACACATCAGAATAAGTGTCTTAAAATAAATACAAATAAATACATTACAAAAGTATACAGTTGCAAATACATATTATACATAGGTGACACATATTTACTAAGAAAGACGGTACACCGAGAGAGTTTTCAAAGCTTTAATAATAATAATATAGCTTTGACAGGCCAGTTAATGGTAGCAACACTCGAGCGAACATAAATTGGCTGCATCACTGAATAAGCCGCAGGGTTGAAAGTTAGAGGGAAAAAGTAGCAGCTTATAGTCCGGAATTTACGGTAATAAATAAATGAAGGTTTCTGCTTTGAGTTTTCACTATTGCCGGGCCGCAAAAATTTTGGCATTACCTTTGTTATTAAACAAACGACACGTGAGAGCATCACACATGACATCACCGTCAAGCTTGACATCTTCATCCTTGCACTTTCCCTCCCTCTAGCGCCCCCATCCTCCCCCCCCTGACCCCACTCCCAGTCGGGGGTCTGTTCTGTGGCCCCTTTCCCCCCCACACTCGGTGGGAACAGCTCCTTGTTTGTGGGCCAATAGCTTCGATTCAAGCGAGGCCTTTGTGACGGAGTTCTGCCACAAAGCCTAATGGGAAACCGGTCCCCCGTCTCCCCCGTCTCCCCCTTCCGTTGCCCATCAACGTTTGTCTGACCCCCTAGGACCCCCGGGCCCCCCCCCCGGCTCAGGCCCTCTAAGTTTGTTTAAGACATTGAGAGTCCAAAGAAAGAGACAGAAAGAGAGAAAGAGTCCGCCCATTAAGGTAATTATATAGAGCCAACGTTCCCGTGAGGACCCTTAATCGACCTTAATGTTTGTCTAATTGGGGTGGGGGGCCACAAGGGGGAGGTTGGGGGGAGCCAGGGGGGTCTTTGAGGGAGTGAATGTCCTCTTCCTCTCAGGACAAGAACAACTTTCAGTGCTCTTGTCTGCACCGTTCACACCTTCACACAAAGCCTGTCACCTCCAGCGTTCTCACATTTCCTCCTCTCGAAACCCCCCCCCCCCCCCCCCCCCCGGAATGCCCTCCCATCCTTCACCCCATTACCCCCTGCCACTCCCCACTCACCCCGACCTCACCCGTTATCCTAGCAAGAAGCCTGCGAATCGGCTGCTTGCGTCAACGTTGCTTCAACATGGCGAGCGTCATGGCCGGTTCTCGTCTAAACTGGAAACTAAGCCTGTGACGATCATTCGACGTTGACTCTCCTGTAGAATCCTGGCCGTATTATGGCTAAATTGAGGCTTCTTGTAACTGCAGGATCTGCCATCTCCTCCCCTACTCTGCATCCACCCGCTACTCCACTCAACCAGCTCAAGTAACAATACACCAAAGGTCCATAGTCTTTCCGTGCTTATTAATGTTTTTTTTATTTATTTTTAGCACAGGACCAGGGTTGGGTAGGGTTACTTTAACTGGATTACTTTCAATGACTTTTGGATTACTCCAATACCAAATATGCTCATAAAAGACAACTGCAGGATCCGCCATCTCTTCCCCTGCCCTGCATCCACCCGCTACTCCACTCAACCAGCTCAAGTAACAATACACCAAAGGTCCATAGTCTTTCCGTGCTTATTGATGATTTTTTTAAATTTATTTTTAGCACAGGACCGGGGTTGGGTAGGGTTACTTTAACTGGATTACTTTCAATGACTTTTGGATGACTCCAATACCAAATATGCTAATAAAAGACTAAAGAAAGTAAATATGAATAAAATGACTAAATTTTGAGCAGGCTTGGGGAGTAACGGAATACATGGATTGGCAAAAATGATGTTGGCAAGCTGTTTGGATTTATTTTCGTTTTGTTTCTGTCGGGTTTTATGTTAGTTTTGCCCGAGATCAAAGAGATCAAAGCCAGGAGAGAAAGCTTACCACGTGTTGTGAGTCATCATTTTATTCGTATTTAGTTTCTTTTGTCTTTTATTAGCATATTTGGTATTGGAGTCATCCAAAAGGAATTGAAAGTAATCAAGTTAAAGTAACCCTAACCAACCCTGGTCCTGTGCTAAAAATAAATTAAAAAATCATCAATAAGCACGGAAAGACTATGGACCTTTGGTGTATTGTTACTTGAGCCGGTTGAGTGGAGTAGCGGGTGGATGCAGGGTAGGGGAGGAGATGGCGGATCCTGCAGTTGTCTTGCACAGGACTAAAACAATGTGACCTGATGCAAAGACCAAGGTGATTTCAGGATTGGATGGCCAGATTCAGGGTCAAATATTCCCCAGTTTGCAACGATTGTGTTATAGAGCTTTTTAATTCCTGTTTAAGGATGATTAGGTAAGATCAGTAAGGGTTGCCGTATCGATCTATTTATAGATATTATTGATTTTGAGTGAGTACTTGGATCGGAGCAAAAGTTTCAAATTTGATTGATTTTACACTTTATTTGCATAACTGAGATCATTTTCTATATACAGTGGAACCTCGGTTTTCGAACGCCTCTCAATTCGAACAAATCGGTTCACGACCCAAAATTTCGAGAAATTCTTGCTTCGCTTTTCGTTCAAAAAAATCGGAGTTCGAACGCCGGTACGCTAGGGGCGATGCTGAGCGGCGTACGGGTGTAGATTGACCCCACCCCTCGTGAAGAACTGTTGTCACGTGACCGCGCACTTCTTTTTGCTTTCGTTTTGAATATCGGTGAACAGAGTGTTTTAACCCCTAATTATGCCTCCGAAGAAGGTCGGTGCAAGCAACAAAGTTGCTACAGGTGAAAAAAGAAGAGTAGTGCGTACAACTATTGCATTTAAGAAAGAAATGATAGCAAAATATGATGAAGATGTGCGAGTTTCCCTTCTTTCGAGGGAATAGATCATGGCTTCTGCAGACCACCACAAAGGTAAGAAATCCTATTCATCCTTTTCTTTATCCTTTAACCGCTCACCACTTGTTGTGGAGACCCCGGTGCTAAACGACGTGTAAATTTATTTTTACACGTTCATGTTAGCGTAATCTTTCGTACGGAAGATTACGCTAACGCGAACGTACGATTAGCCTGGGTTAGCTTCATGTTTACGTTCATGGTGAGCCTTCAAGGATTTGGAACGGATTGAAATGATTTTACATTACTTTTAATGGCGAAAATGATTTCGGTGATCGACCAAATCGGTTTTCGAACAGGGTTCTGGAACGGATTATGGTCGAGAACCGAGGTTCCACTGTATTGTGCCATTGAAGGTATTATGTTAATACAGTATTTATTAGGGGTGGAAAAAAACAAATCATTTCATTTATATATCGTGATTTTCTTATTGGCGATTTTTAAAGTCGATGTTTCTCCCTGGAATAGATTTTAGTGACGTCATGTCCAGGATGTAAAAATGCGGCAAATCAAACGTAAGTGAAAAATGGAGAAAGAAAGCGAGCAATGAGAACTTCGGCTAGCGCCCATAAATTTAAAATCCAAAGTTCTCATTGTCTCAGTTGAAATGAATTAAACATCATTCGTGGATTATTAACCCAGAGGTGTATGTTTTACGTTGATTGTTTTTTAGGAATGAAAATTAAATCGCAATCATCAATTATATCGAAGCGCAATACATGTAGAATCGCAATCATCAAGAATTGTAGTATAAATCAAATTGTCACCTAAGTTTTGTAATTGCGCACTGCTTGCACATTCTCGCTGCACAAGAAAATCTAGCCAACGCACAAAAATGAGGGCTCAAAATTACTAAATAAGAAGCGACTTAAGTCAAAGTTACAGTGCGTGAAGGTAAAAATACATGGGTTCCCCCGACGTTGTGTCCTAAATGCGGTATTTTGAAGTCGAACAAAGTTGAGTAAAGTTAGTAGAGTAAGTCGAGAACCGGCTTCTTCGGCTCGGCTCACTAAAAAGGGTCCTAAACGGCTCTTCAGGTTGTTTTTGCTTCTTTCATCCCAACATGACCAAATATTAAGTCAAATTATGCACAAAATGACTTAAAGGAAGGGGGAAATAGAACAAAAAAGAAAAAAAACACCAAAATGAAAAAGTAGTGAAAAGCTAAAAAAAAAAATAAAAAAGGAAAAAAGGAAGAGAAAAAAAGAAAAGAAAGAAATGTAGGAGAAAAGTAAATAGAGAACAAAAAGAAAAAAGTAACAGCTCGGAAAAAATAAACACAATGAGATTTTTTTTAAAGGAATTTAAAAAAAAAGGAGAAAAAAACACAGAAAAAAGAAGAAAAAGTTTGTGTTGCATTTAAATCATTTCCAGTGATATCAAGTGAATCTTGTTGCCAACATTGTACTTCCACTAAAAAATGTGATTAAGTACAGTTGTGTATCTTACAACCAACTCAATAAGCCCCCCAAAATGTTAATATTATGCGACAAAATATATCAGGAAATAAAAAGAAATGGATATCTCGTGAAAGAATTGTAAGAACAAATGACGTTTGTAGGCCGTACAACCTTTGCAATAGTACATGAGTCAATTCATTCAAAAGAGAAAAATCATTTAGCATTGCCAGAAACTCAGCAAAATGGAACTTGATGTCAAGTTTTGGACATGTTTGATAATTAATTATCTTGCCACACTTGGGATTATGATGGCTCACTGTTGTTTCAAGCGTTATTACATTACAGGGAATATTGATTGTGACCAAAGCATATTTTTATAGAAGTTGAAGGGAAGATTTTGAAGCCGTCCATTAATTTGACAGGTTGAAAATTGGGCCATGAATGACAACAGCAGTATGTCCATAATAATCCAGCGTGGCACTTTAAAAGAGAGAGAGGCAGATTGACTCTTTCCACCATGCTTTTAATGTATGTTAACGTTTTGTAGAGTCATAAATTTTGTTAGCTTCTTTTGAATATTTCTTCTGGGGCTGAGGTTTTGGCTTGATTCCTAACCACTTATCCATTTTTCTTGTGTTCTCTGTGCGTCTACTTTTGTTAAGATTTGTCAATTTAATAGCACTCTTATTCGTCATATTGCGGTAAGACGTTATCCATTGTGTGACATCGTTACGGACGCACTATATTCCGTTTTGCTAATTGTTGATTGCCATGGTGTACTAAATGGAGCCGTGTTCTTGTTTTGCTTGCTGTTGAGGAATAAATATGTTTAAAGGCTGAACCACAATGTGCTGATTATCTTCTCGCGCATAAGGAAGCTGCACACTGACATATCCTTAACAACTTTGGAAAATTATATGCAAATACGCGACCTTATACCGCTCGGGAAAGTACGAAAGCACAAAGTTATTCGATGTCTTTTGATCGGCTGCAGAGTATGCAAATTGCTAAACGAACCGAAATTCCGAAATTTTCCAAACCGAATGAAGATTTCGAAATCGGTATAAAGCAAACGTTTGATTTGAAAAGAAATCTTTTTTTTTTTTTTTTTTTTTCCGTGAAAAAGTTGTCAGCTACCCGGGCAGAGATGTTGTGAGAGTTGTACGCCCGACGTAAAAGATGCATACCCCAGGCGTCCGGGCAGACGTTATTTCAAACACTGGTTTAGTATTTTTTTTAGTTTAGTATCCACCCATCTTTATGGTACATTTTTTTAAACATCTCATCTCATTAGCTGCACCGCTTATCCTCAAGTAGGGTCGCGGGGGTGCTGGAGCCCATCCCAGCAATCATCAGGCAGTGGGCAGGGGACACCCTGAACTGGTTGCCATCCAATCGCAGGGCACACAGGGACAGACAACTCGCTCACCCATTCACACCTAGGGACAATTTGGACCGGCCAATCCACCTGAAATGGATGTCTTTGGAATGTGGGAGGAAAACGGGGTGCCCGGAGGAAACCCACGAAAGCACGGGGAGAACATACAAACTCCGCACAGTAAGTCCGGTAGCTAGATTTGAACCCACACAGGAGGTTCCCAAGACCTTAGAACTGTGCCGCACACGCGCTAACCACTGCGCCGCCGGCTGCCCTCTTATAAACATATATTTATTTATTTTTAAAAAGGTCTGCTAAGTAAAGATGGACATTTAGGCCAGAACCGGGCCTAAGGTCGGGTTGGGCGTGGGCTTTAGATCTTACCATCTATTCTACTTCCTGTTTATCGATTTTGTTAGCATGTTCAACTCCCGAGACCAAACCGATTATTTGGACAAAGAAATGAAATAGCTGAAAAAAAGTGGTATAGTTGAGAAGTTCTCTTACAAAGTTACAAAATAAAATAAAACAGAATACTCAAGGCCATTAATCAGGAGAGCGCTCTCCTGCAAAAGGCATCGAAAACTGTCTCGCCCCTCTCTTATAGGAAAGAGGCGTGTATTTGACAAAATAGAAAATTAAAATAACATTAGCTGTAATTTCCCAGGCAGGGACACCTTTACAAGAAAGTTTTGTTTGGACTGTATCTAACTGGCTTTTTCAGGTGTTCTGATAAAAGTATGGTTGCCATGGCGCCCACTTGGCTGCGCCCGTGTGTGTCAGAGTTGCTGTGGTGCCCAATTGGCCCCGCCCGTGTTGTGCAAGCTGTGGCTCGTTTAGAGATTGACTTTCTGTGTATATTAGGCTCAGCGCTCTCTTGCTTCAGGGTCAGCCCGTCATCAAACTTTAGAAACTTTTCAAACATCGAACTGCCCCACAAGACGTGGGTTCCGTCCTGTTTTCCTTTCAACGAACGTCTACCCTACAAGACGTGGGTTCCGTCCTGTTTTCCTGTCAACGAACTTCTGCCCCACAAGACGTGGGTTCCGTCCTGTTTTCCTGTCATCGAACTTCTGCCCCACAAGACGTGGGTTCCGTCCTGTTTTCCTGTGATATCTGCAGTCCGGTATTGTTCCCGTTTATTTTCGTACTGTTTGATTTCGGGTTCCCGTTTTGTTTTCCGTTTATTCTTGTCCTGTTGGTTAGTTTCTCCAGTTTTGGTTCCCGTCTAGTTTCTCCTGTTTATTTTCGTTACCCTGATTCGTTATCAATCTGGTCTGTCTCTGGCGTCCTGTCCTTCCACGCCAGACCGGCTTCCTAACGTGCATGACTCCCCATTTCCCATAAAATAAAAAGCTTGTGTGAGAACGTCACGCGATTGGGTCCTGTATCTGTTCAGGTTCTGACAGTACCAAATTAATGGAAACCTTGATACATTGAATGAATACAGAAAGTACATATTTCATTCAAATACAGTACCGTAAAATCCGGACGATAAGCCGCTACTTTTTTCCCCAAACGTTTAACCCTGCGGCTTATCCAGTGAAGCGGCCAATTTATGTAATTTTTTTCTAACAGCCGCCAGCGGCGCTCGAGTTCAAGGCACATGACGCAGCTTACAAGCTATACGCAATCGAGTAATCCGACAAAGAAGGAAACAGAGCTACTCCACGCAAACTTTATCTTGCGAGCGTGTTGCTAGCGTGTTTTCAAATAAGGGAGCGACAACTTTGATGACATCTCTTATAGGGAGGAAGGTGAGAACGGTTTACCGTGATTTATACATGCACGGTATGTTTTTTTTAACAGACTCGTTAACTGTATTGCGAGCGTGTTGTTAGTAGCGTTTTGCTACCCTTCACAGGCACGGTCTGGGATGAAAGTTATAATATTATTATTAAAGCTTTGAAAACTCTCTCAATGTACCGTCTTTCTTTGTAAATATGTATAACCATGTATAATATGTATATTTTTGTAATGTATTTATAATGGACACTTATTCTGATAAGTCTTGCACTGACCAATTAAAAAAAGGGGCGTAACAGACACGGGGGATGTGGGAAGTGGGGACCGGTAAAGGTGAGTGTTTGTGGACACGGCAGACAATGGATGGATATATATTTTTCCCACCCTTACCTTTGGAAATATACACTTTTTTTCCTTGGGTTACTTTTAACGGGACCCGGACTCTGCAGGTCTGCAGCAAATCCTAACTCCCGGTATCATTTTCCGTTATTTCTCCGGCTGTGGTATTTTGAACTGTGTACTTTATGATCAGTTAAAATCGCGGGACTCAAAGTCGGTATTGGATTCATATTGTGACTGTGTTACATGTTTCAATGCGGGCGCATGCGGCTTATATACAGGTGCGGCTTGTGTGAGTACAAGAGCGGTCCTCCTAAAATGTGGTGGGTGCGGCTTATAGTCAGGTGCGCTCTATAGTCCGGAATTTACGGTATGTGGATAAGCATAAAGTGCAATTATATCTGAATTGATTATGTGAGTATCAAATTATTGATGTGCTGATTTTCAGTGACAATCATCTAACAATATTTGAGTAAGGTCAGAGCTCCTATCTGGCCTAACGTTAGCACATCCGTGTATGCTAACTAGCTCGGGTTAACAAATCTGTGCGGAATGCCGGAACTTTTTGACGATTTCTATTTTTTCCTTTTCGCGTCGGAGCGAAGCGACGTGACCCGACGCAAAGACCGAGATGATTTCATTTCCCACGGACGGCGAATGAGACGGGCGCGGTGACAGCGCGACAAATAACCTTTTCCTCACTTTTTTTTTTCTCAACGCCGGCTGCCCACAAACAGGATTGAAAAAGCTGCCAAAGTGTCCTGCGGCCAAATGAGACAAAATGAGACACCTGTCCAAACCTCTAAAGACCTTTTGTGTCTTTCACAGATTCTAATTGGGCCGCGACGTTCCTCCTTGTCGTCGTCTTAGCGTGCTAGTGCGCTAGCAGCAGGCGGGAGGAAGGGGAGGTGAGGGGGGGGTGCAGTGTCGGGGGTCGATGGGGTGGGGGTCTGAATGGGAATGTGATTGTGTTGCTGTCAAGCACTCCCGCATGAACTCGCCTTTTCTTTTCCTGAGCCGGCCGAAAAGTGTGAAGAAGGGGGGGGGGGGCGCTAGAGACACACTTCATTTGTCATCCGGCGGCCTGATTGGAGTGGCCGAGCCAATTCACATCTCGAGTGGCGTTCCCATCACAAAACTGCCCACCCTCCTCCCTTCAATTGCCCCCCTCGCACCCAATGCTGCCAATCAAGTGCGGCGGTGACAAGCTAGCATGTTTTGGAGCGGAGAGGCTAACAGTGGCAGTAATGGCTCGCTGTGAGCGATGTGCGGCTAGCGAACGAAACGGCTCTATTCGCCGGCTCTTTGGAGTTAAAAGGCTCTTCTTCTCACTCTTGTCCTCTCTCTCCCTCTCCTTTTCTCTTTTCTTCCATCTCTTTCTCTCCCTTTCTCCCATTTTAGCTTGGTCTCACTCTCTCTCGTTCAGTCTCTTTTACTCTTTTTCAATTTCTTTATCTCTTTTACTTTCACTCTCTAAACCCCCCCTTATTCTCTTTCTCTCTCGTATATCCTCTTTATGTAGGCCAAAAGCAAGGGCGAGCAACTTTCTCCGCTGACTTTCCGCATTTGAAATTGGCATTGGTGTGATTGGGACGGCTTCGGATGAGGACTTCTTGTTTGTCTCTAAGCGAACTTTGACCTCTCAGCGTGGAGAAGGCCATCCACTTTGTCACTGACCTTTGAACCCGGGGAGGTTTTTTTTCAAAGACTTTCTGTTTGAAGAGAGTTTGACTTTGTTTTAATAGACTTCTTATTTTGTCCTTCCTTTTCCTGAACTGCGCTACTTTTTTGTTCCTTCTTTCCTTCAATTCTTTCTTTTATCTCCTTCTCCTCCCTCGCTCCTTCATTCCCTCCCACTGTCCTTTTTTTCTTTCCTTCCTTTATATCTACCTACTTTCCCTCGTCCTACTTTCCTTTTTATTTGTTTTATTCCGTCCCACTGTCATTTCTTTCCTTCCTTCCTGTTCTCCTTCATTCATTCTTTCCTTCCTCCTCCGTTCCTTCTAACCCACTTCCTTTTCACCTCCATCCCACAGTCCTTCTTTGATTCCACCCCAATGTGCCATTTCTTCCTTCCTTACTTCATTCCTTCCTTCGATCCTGCTGTCACCCTTCCTCCTTCCATCCCACTGTCCTCCTTTCTTCCTCCCTTCCCACAGTCCCTATTTCCATCCTACTCTCTTCTTCCTTTCCTTCCTTCTTCCATCCTACTGTCCTTTTATTTTCTTTACTTTCAACCCAGTCTCCTTTCTTTTTTTCCATCCCACTGTCCACTTTTCATCCTTTTATCCAACTGTTTACTTTATTTCCTTCCTTTGTACCCTCCATCCTTCTATCCCACTGTCTTCCTCCTTAACTCCCTTCCTTCGTTTTTTCCTTTTTTTCCCTCACAACTCCGTGTACTACGTCCTTGAACCTTCCATGGCACTCTTACTCCTTCCTTCCTACCATCACACTGACCTCTTTCATTCCTTCCTTTGTACCTTTCTTTCTTCCTACCAACCTTACTATTATCCCAATGCTTACCTTCGTTCTTAGCATACTATTGTCCGCCTTCCTTTATTCTTTCATTTCCTTTATTTCACTGTCCTTCTTCCTTCCCTGTTTCCTTATTTCCCATCGTTTTCCGTCCTACTGTCCAATTTTCATCCATCCATCCAACTGTTTACTTTCTTTCCTTCCTTTGTACCCTTCTTCCTTTCATCCCACTGTCTTCTTCCTTCCTTCATTCCGTCCAACTCACTGTCTTACTTCCATTACACTGTTACGCCTTCCTTCCAATCATCCCACTGACCTCTTTCATTCTTTCCTTTGTACCCTTCTTTCTTCCTACCAACCTTACTACTATCCCAATGCTTACCTCCGTTCCTAGCATACTACCGTCCTGCTTCCTTCATTGTTTCCTTTCCTTTATTTCACTGTCTTTCTTCCTCTCTTTCCTTCCTTCCCTTCTTCTTCCATCCTACTGTCCAATTTTCATCCTTCCATCCAACTGTTTACTTTCTTTCCTTCCTTTGTACCATTCGTCCTTTCATCCCAGTGTCTTCTTTCTAAACTTCCTTCCTTCATCCTTCCAACTCACCGTCTTACTTCCATTACACTGTTAGTCCTTCCTTCCTATCATCCCATTGACCTCTTTTATTCCTTCCTTTGTACCCTTCTTTCTTCCTACCAACCTTATTACTATCCCAATGCTTACCTTCGTTCCTAGCATACTACTGTTTTGCTTCCTTCATTGTTTCCTTTCCTTTATTTCACTGTCTTTCTTCCTCTCTTTCTTTCTAAACTTTTTTCCTTCCTTCATCCTTCACTGTCTTACTTCCATTACACTGTTACTCCTTCCTTCCTAATTCCACTCATCTCTTTTATTACTTCCTTTGTACCTTTCTATTTTCCTACCAACCTTTCCACAATTCCAATGCCAACCTTCGTTCCTAGCATATTACTGTCCTCCTTCCTTCATTCTTTCCTTTCCTCTATTTCACTGTCCTTCTTCCTTCCCTCTTTCCTTCCTTCTTTCTTACATCCTCCTGTCCAATTTTCATCCTTTGTACCCTTCTTCCTTTCATCCCACTGTCTTCTTTCTTAACTTCCTTCCAACTCACTGTCTTACTTCCCTTACACTGTTACTCCTCCACTGACCTCTTTTATTCCCTCCTCTGTACCTTTCTTTCTTTCCTACCAACCTTTCCACTATTCCAATGCCAACCTTTGGTCCTAGCATAGCACTGTCCTCCTTCCTTCCTTCCTTTCCTTTGTTTCAGTGTCTTTGTTCTTTCCTTCCCTCTTTCATTCCTTCCATCCTTGTATCCCACAGTCATCCTTCCTTCGATCCCAACGTCCTCCTTTCCAACTTATTTCCTTCAACCACTGTCCTCCTTCCTTTCCTTTATTTCACCGTCTTTCTTCTTTCCTTCCCTTTCATTCCTTCCATCCATCTATCCCACAGTCATCCTTCCTTCGATCCCAACGTCCTCCTTTCCAACTTATTTCCTTCAACCGCTGTCCTCCTTCCATCCATTTTTCCTTTCATCCCGCCCTCCCTACCTCTCTCCTTCCTACACTTCTTCCCTTCCTGCCATTCGCTTGGCGTCGTCCCGCCTCAACTTTGGTCCCGTTTTGTCACGAAGGCGCCGGTGGGAAGCGCACTAAATATTTGTTTCGGTGAAGGCAAGAGCTCGGTAATTGAAGGTGTGATTTGCGGCAGCTGGCGTCGACTCTCCGAGCGCGCGGGCCGCCGGCGGCGTCATGAAAACAGATCGCGAGACGGCGTAAACAAAGGCGACTTGTTATGTCGCAAACCCCTCGCTGGGACGCCGCGCTCCTTTGCCGTTAGCGCACGGGCGCCGCAATCACTAAAACTTCCAATCGCTACTATCACCCGCGAGTCGAGTTCTATGTACGTTTCGTTGAAAAAAATAATCGACTGAGAAGTATGGTATTTTCCACACAATGAGGTGCATCGGATTACAGTGTTCATTTTAGCTGTGAAAAGTGATGGGTCCCAACAGAGATCTATGGCTCCCCAAAATTTAGTGTTATCAAAGTTGAAATTGTAAATCGGCGATAAATACAGTGGGACCTCGGTTATCGCGGTGTATGGGGACCAAAACCACCCGCGATAAGTGAAAATCCGCGAAGTAGCGGCGCACCTTCAAAAGTGCTTAAAAAAATATATATACATACCGTATTTTCCGCACTATAGGGCGCACCGGGTTATAGGGCGCACCCCCCAAAAATAGTTTTTGGTCCTGTATCTTCCAAGCTTGCAAAGAAGCAAATACGTGTCGTAGACACGTGCGGATGCGGTGTCCGTACGATGTCACTTAAATGCATCGTTTCAAATATCATTCGGAAGATTCAAGTCTTGGGATTCAAGAAATGCTAACCATTCCTTAGTATCTATTTTCCTTTTCGCTTGCAACTTTACTGTGCATATGACAATAAACACTTGGAATTGAGTTTAATTTAAAAATAGACACTCCATTCTATCCATTATCTGCACCGCTTATCACAGAAACATCGAGTTCAGTCTGAAACAAGATACTGGGAAAATATATAGCCAGAGTAGCTTACCGAAGTCGTTGTGTTCAATAATTATGTGCAACCATGGTCCTCTTATATCCGTGAGTTTAGTAAATCCAGGAGAATAAAATATTTACAAATACAGAATAGTAAAAAAATGCTTTCTGTATGCCGTCAAACCACGTGCTATACGCATTCATCTTTTTCGGCCAATTGCAGGCTTTGTTTTGCTGCTTTAGCCAATGCCAGCCTGTAAATGATAAAAAGGATCCGCCCCTTGACCTCCGAATAACTTTAGCCAATAGTGATCGATTCAACTGATGATTGACACATCTTTTTCAGCCAATTGCAGGCTTTGTTTTTAAAGTTTAAGCCTATGCCAGCCTGTAAATGATAAAAAGGATCCGCCCCCTTGACCTCCGAATAACTTTAGCCAATAGTGATCAATTCAACTAAAGATTGACACATTAGTTAGCCAATGAAACGCCGGTAAATAAATCCCAGCATACACCGCGGACTACTTGGCGTTCGGGGGAAAATCTAGTCGGCGGCTGCAAGTTAGTTGGAAGACTTTGCGACTTAATATTGATCCATAAATAAGGCGCACTGTATTATAAGGCGCATGGTCAGCTTTTGAAAAAAATTAAGACTTTTAGGTGCGCCTTATAGTGCGGAAAATACGGTAAATAAATTTTTTTAATATTATTATTTTATTCTATTATTATTATTTTTTAGACCTGCGAAGCTCAAAACCCGCGAACGTGGAACCACGAAGTAGCGACGCCCCCTCAAAAATGCTTGAATTTTTTTTTTTTTTAATTTATTTATTCTCATCTCATCTCATTAGCTGTACCGCTTATCGTTATTAGGGTCGCGGGGGGGGCTGGAGCCCATCCCAGCCATCTCCGGGCAGTGGGCAGGGGACACCCTGAACTGGTTGCCAGCCAATTGCAGGTTTTTTTTAAATTATTTTATTTTATTATTATTTTTTTTAGACCTGCGAAGCTCTGACCCCGCGAACGTGGAACTACGAAGTAGCGACGCCCCTTCAAAAATGCTTATTTATTTTTTTATTTTATTTTTTTATTTTATTATTATTATTTTTAAGCCCCCCGCAACCCTAATGAGGATAGGCAATACGGCTAATGAGATGAGATGAGAGATTTTTAAGCCCACGAAGCTCTGAATCCACCAACGTCGAAGCGCGAAGTAGCGAGGTCCCACTGTATATAATATAAATCTATATATTCATTCAGTTTTAATCATCACAGTTTATTGGTAATACAGATCAGTTATCACTTCAGATTTTTCAGTTCACAATATTGTACATTATACAAAATAATATTGCTGAAATAGTCATCTTTTTTTGGTCACGCTGGGTACACGCATCACAGAACATGTAGCCTCCATTATAATCCTCCTCATAGCATAACCAGGAATATAATTGAGTCCATTTTGGCAGAAAAATCCTTTTCTTGCTAGGAGTATTCTTTTGTTTTTCTTTCGTTGAATCGTTCGCTTCAACACACGTGTTTTCCTTTCCTCCGCGGTCTTCCGAAGAATTTCTCCGCCGTTTTTTCGTGCCGTAATTATTGCCGTCGTTATCACTTTCTGCATTATGTTTCGACTTATTACTGACACTGGAGAAATGACCAATTTTGTGTTAATTTTAACCTAATACTAACTGTTTTTTCGGAGGCATACTTAACCTTCACCTTCACTCGACAACAACCACCACAACAATGACGTCATCTCGAAGCAAGACGAAAACTCTAACCGCGAGACCAAAACAACAATGGCGGATCTGACGGACGAAAAGTTTGGAGTGCGGTAAATCTTTGTTAAAAAAAATGTAATCGGGTAAAAATGACAATTGTGTGTCAAAAAAGTTGCGTCCCAGGGACGCACGTTGATTTGACACCATGCGTCCCCAGCAAAAATGATGCGTCTAGGACGCAGGGACGCGGGCAAACCAGAACACTGGATTAGAAAGTGAACCCACAAAATATAGTTTTTTCATATATAAGGCGCACTGGAATATAAGGCGCATGACATTAAACAACAGTAACAGATCCTATGTATTAGCGCTAGGGCTGCACGATTTTGCGATTTTTCAGACCTATATTGCGATTTCGGTGTGATTTTACGAGAAAAATGCATTCTTGTGCTTGTTTTGTTTTTGGGGAGACCATTGTGACATGCGAACTTACCTCGAGATGATGTCCTTAGAGACTGAGACTATACGACTGTAACAAAATAACTATAGATCTACAAAATAAAAACAAAACTGCAGTTGGATAAATAATCTTTATAGTCATTATACAAAAGGACAATGAACTTAAAATGGCTACTCCTTTCAGTGTAAGAAAGCCATTTAGAGAGCAGTTAGCTACATGCTAGCGTTGGGTAACCATGACTTCTGCAAGGTCTTCAGTCACAAATGTAGCAGTTTTTACGAGTGTAGCTCCAAGTCGTCCGTTTCTTGGGTAATGGATCTGGCGTTGGTGACTAGCCATATTCGCCAGTGGTGGCTTAAGAGTTGTTAGCTTTCCCTTTCGACGCCGCCTCAGACAATTCCTGGACGCGATAAGAGTCCAGGCAGCACCCGCTGGTGATCAGATTTTCTTTGCGCTTTTCTGACTTTCCTCGGAGTTGGATTTAATCAGGATTTATTTTCAATGTAACGAGCCGCTAAAGCTCCGAGCTGTAGCGTTTGTTTAGGTGGCCATTTTTTTTTTTAGATACTTTGTACGTGTCTGATGTGTGTTTTCCAGCTTAATTTATTGTCTATTATGACCTCTAAAAACTTAATTTCTGATACAGCATCTATTGCAGCACCATCCATTTTTACTTCTAAATCTTGATTTGCCTTGCGATCACCAAAGAATAATACTTTGGTTTTATTTAAATTTAAAGATAATTTATTCATATCCATCCATACTTTTAGGTTAATTAATTCTCGATTAATACAGGTTACCAAATCAATTAAGTTATCATTTGAATAGAAAATGTTAAAGTCGTCTGCAAATATTACTATTTTCAATAGTTTTGAAACATTAGAAATTTCGTTAATATATAAATGAAATAACTTTGGGCCCAGGATAGAACCCTGTGGTACTCCACAACAGTGTCCCAGGGCTGTTCGACTGACTGCCAGCTTACTCTAGCCTATCAGAGTCAAACAATGAAGTCTCGCAAAATGTGCCTCGCCTTTGATGGTTGGTGCCATTCAAACCTGCTCCTGATTGGCCGGCGCTTTTAACCACGAAATGGGACAATTCTTGCAGGCCAAACACTCCATCACTCAAATAACAAACTATGAATCCTTGAGAGAACCGCAGTGTTTTGCGGTTACACTATCTCACTACTGCACATCGCGATATCGGTTAGATTTCGGTTAATAGTGCAGCCCTAATTAGCACAATAATTCAGTCAAAAAATGGTGTTCAATCGATCAATCGTTCCACAAATAAAGTAGTATACCGTAAAACCTCGTGTAGACATACATAAATATATATTCCATTCTCTCCATAATCTGCGGTATATAAAGCAAACAGGATTAGAAAGCGCACTTTGGGGTCCATTTTGGGGTTTTTAGTTGCGCTTTCGTGCCCAGGAAATAAGGTAGACAAAATCCTGGAAAGTTTTGCACCTGTGGGGGACTAAGCGAGAGGCAGCGGGGGAGGGGGCCTAAGAGGGGTCAAGAGTTGCGGTTGCAGAGGGTCGGAGGTCAAGAGGAAGCTCTTTCCTCCGATAGAGGGCCACTTATCATTCTCATCTAATGGAGCGGCCATCTGTCAATCAGGGAGAAAGGGGAGGAGCCAGCAGGTATCCCCATGCCGCCTTGGCTGTCCCCCGAGGGTGGCGGTGCTGAAAAAGATGGCCGCTTTACGAAAGGGGGCGCCAGGTGGGTCATGGGATTGTTTACGTCCGCCTTACGCTGCCCGGCGGTGACTCCGCCGATCACACGCTGATCGGTTTCCTGATTGATTATTGATCGCCACCTGTCTGGATGTGCCCGTGCGATTGCATGTCCACTCACTTCCTGGAACGTGTGAATTTTGTGGCGTTTCTTTTTTTAAAGGAGCAGAAGAAGAAACAAGAGACCACGGGGGTCACATTAGAGATAAAGCACTGTCATGTAGATTTAGGAGAAGGAAAGAAAGAGAGCAAAAAAGAGAGAGAGCGGGAGAGAGCGGGAGAGAGAGGGAGAGCGGTAGAGAAAGAAATAAAGAAAAAAAGAAAGGAAGAAAAAGAAAGAGAGAGAAAAAAGGAGAGAGAGAGGAAGAGAGAGAGCAAAAAGGAGGAAGAGAGGGAGGAAGAGGAATAGAAAGAAAGAGAAAAAAGAGATTAAGAGATAAAAATTGACGAAGGAAGAAAGAGAAATAGCAAAACAGAGAAAGAAAGGGATCAAGAGAACAAAAGAAATAGAAAATCTTATCGAAATCTAAAGAAAAAGGGAAAGAAAGAAACGGGAGGGGGAGAGAGGAAGAGAAAGACAGAATGAAAGAAAAAAAGCATACAGTATAGAGATGAAGAGCTTGAAAGATAGAAAGATAAAAGGAGAGAAAGAACGAAACATAAAGAGAGAAAGAAAGAATGAAAAAATAAATGGAAAAAGAAAAAGGAAGAAAAAAGTGCAGTTTTTTTAGCTAGCTATCTAGCTACTTTTTTAGTTTGTAGCTAGCCATCTTCCTACTTTTTAGCTATTTAACAAACTGTCTACATAGCTTTTTGCATTTTTTCATGCTATCTAGCTAACATTTTCCTTTTTGTGCTTCTAAGGTTTCTATATTCGACTCATGTTGAGGTTTTTGAGTTTGTCCTTGCCCTCATGTAGGTTTTAGATCAGGGGATGGTGTCATAATAGTCTGTAGTTTGCAATCTGTGGTCTGTGCAGCCCTTTGAGACTCCTTGTGATGAAGGGCGTGACAACGAAACATGACTTGACTTGATTATGTAGCTCCCTTTTAGTTTTTTACCTGTTTACCTTTCTAGCTAACTATCAAGCTACCTAAGTTGCTCTTTTCGAAATTCAAATCAAACTGGGTGCCCTTTGCGCCAATTAGTCACAAAAAGTAGCTCGACGCTTGAAAAAGCTTGGAGACCCCTGCTCTAGAGGCTCTCTGGCCCTTTATCACAAACCAAGACCCCAACAACCTCACCCAAGTAGAATGCCCAGCAATGCTGAGCCTGACCACACCAAGCTGTTATGCTTGTTAAACATGAAACAATAATAATCAAGAGAAGTAAACCACCAAAGAGATTATTCCGTATTTTCCGCACTATAAGGCGCACCTAAAAGCCTTTATTTTTTTCAAAAGCTGACCATGCGCCTTATAATACAGTGCGCCTTATATAAGGATCAACATTAAGTTTTCCAACTAAGGCAAGCAGCCGCCGACTAGATTTTCCCCCGAACGCCAAGTAGTATGCAGTGTATGCTGGGATTTATTTACCGGTGTTTCATTGGCTAACCAATGTGTCAATCATCATTTGAATCGATCACTATTGGCTAAAGTTATTCGGAGGTCAAGGGGCGGATCCTTTTTATCATTTACAGGCTGGCATTGGCTTAAACGGCAAAACAAAGCCTGCAATTGGCCGAAAAAGATGTGTCAATCATCAGTTGAATCGATCACTATTGGCTAAAGTTATTCGGAGGTCAAGGGGCGGATCCTTTTTATCAATTACAGGCTGGCATTGGCTTAAACGGCAAAACAAAGCCTGCAATTGGCCGAAAAAGATGAATGCGTATAGCACGTGGCTGACGGCACACAGAAAGCATTTTTTTCTATTCTGTATTTGTAAATATTTTACTCTCCTGGATTTACTACACTCACGGATATAAGAGGACCATGGTTGCACATTATTATTGAACGCAACGACTTCGGTGAGCTACTCCGGCTATATATTTTCCCTGTATCTTGTTTCAGACTGAACTCGATGTTTCTGTGATAAGCGGTGCAGATAATGGATGGAATGGAGTGTCTTTTTAAATTCAACTCAATTCCAAGTGTTTATTGTCATATGCACAGTAAAGTTGCGAGCGAAAAAGAAAATAGAAACTAAGGAATGTGTGGCATTTCTTGAATCCCAAGACTTTAACCTTCCGAATGATGGAACGATGCATTTGAGTGACATCGTACGGACACCGCATCCGCACGTGTCTATGACACGTATTTGCTTCTTTGCAAGCTTTGGGAATGTTAAGGGGGTAATCAGTTGGACTGCATCATCTGACTGTTTTGTCGACGTTCCCATTGTAGCGCCTTATAATCCGGTGCGTCTTATGTATGTCAAAAATAGGACCAAAAACGATTTTTTTCGGGGTGCGCCCTATAACCCGGTGCGCCTTATAGTGCGGAAAATACGGTACTTTAATATCCTCAGGTTGAGGTTTTGAGTTTTTCCTTGCCCTCATGTAGGTGTTAGATCAGGGGATGGTGTCATAATAATCTGTAGTTTGCAATAATCTGTACAGCCCTTGGTGACTGTCCCATCTCAAGGTTTCTTCATTAACCTCATGTTGAGGTTTTTGAGTTTTTCCTTACCCTCATGTAGGTTTTAGATCAGGGGATGGAGTCATAATAGTCCGTGGTCTGTAATAGTCTGTGCAGCCCTTTGAGACTTCTTATGATTAAGGGCCTTACTAATAAACATGACTTGACTCGACTATGTAGATCCTTTTTAGTTTTTTACCGGTTTTACCTATATGTCATAAAATACCTTGAGAAAAATCTTCAAAATCAGGGGAAAAGGCAGATAGTTTGACTTGTACCTTTAGTAAACACATAATTTACTGATTTGGAGTTTTCAATATTACTTTAATTTCCCCACTCATATAAATAAATCATAATTAATACGATTTTAGGGGGAGAAAAAACACAAATTATACCAACACTTGCGTTTACTACTTTACACAATAAACGACTTACATTGACATGAAGCGTTAGCCTTGTTAGCATGCTAACGAAACAGCTAACCGACACAAACTTGAATGACATCGAACACCGTGAACAGCAGACTCCCAAATGGATATAATAAATTCTCAGACTTACCTTAAAACATTCCGGAATGGAAGAAAATTGTAATTTTGACGTTTTTTGGGAGCTCCGATAATTGCTAGCTGCTTAGGAAATGAAATGCTAACGAGAGGTGCGTTTACTGACTGTGTACAGCGTGGGAGAGCTGACACTTGAAAGAGAATTGTTTGATTTAGTGGGAGAGGTGCTCGAGTTGCGTTCATGAGCCTCTAAAGCAGGGTGGGCAACATTTTGGGGGTCGTGGGCTGCGTTGGGGTCCTGGAGACCTCATTTATGAAAAAAATATACTTGAAAACACCTACTTGTTATATATATTTATATACGTTTTTAATAAGGTTAGAATTATCCAATTGCTTTTGAAACACTCACATCTAAAGCGAAATGATATTACAGGTTCCTGTTTTGAGTACTAAATTAGATCATTAGTATTTTTTTTTAATTATTGTAGTTTAAAAACAACATTTTTGTAGTATTTCAGCTCTCTGATTTTTTTTGATTAATTCCCTAGTATTTTACAAGTTTTTTGGTAGGATTTCTATAGTAGTATTTTTTGGTTAATTCTGTAATGTTTCTGTAGTATTTTGATAGTTGAATTTTTGTAGTATACGTGTAGTATTTTTGTAGTATTACCGTAAGTGTATCTTTGTGTATTTCTGCCATAATAATTCTGTAGTATTATATTTTTTTAATTTATTTTTGTAGTAATTTTTTGGGATCTTATTATTACTTTAGCGTTATCTTTGGAGTATTTCTGTAGAAATATTTTTGATGTATTTCCTCAGTTGTACATTTGAGGTACTTTTGTAGTATTTCTGCCATAATAATTCAGTAGTAGTATTTTTAAAATGTATTTTTGTAGTAATTTTTGGGGATCGTATTATTACTTTAGCGTTGTTTGTAGAATTTCTGCAGAAATATTTTTGAAGTAGTTCCTCATTAGTATTTTTGTAGTGTCTTTATAGTATTTCTGCCAAAATAATTCTGTAGTAGTGTTTTTTAAATTTATTTTTGTAGTAATTTTTTGGGAATGTATTATTACCTCAGCGTCACGTTTGGAGTATTTCTGTAGAAATATTTTTGATGTATTTCCTCAGTAGTATATTTGTTGTATATTTGTAGTATTTCTCCCATAATATTTCCGTAGTAGTTTTTCTTACATTTATTTTTGTAGTAATTTTTTTGGATTGTGATATTACTTTAGCGTAATGTTTGTAGAATTTATGTAGAAATATTTATGAAGTATTTCCTCAGTAGTATATTTGTAGTATCTTTGTAGTATTTCTGCCATAATATTTCTGTAGTAGTATTACTTTCATTTATTTTTGTGGTAATTTTGGGGGATCGTATTATTACTTTAGCGTTGTGTTTGTAGTATTTCTGTAGAAATATTTTTGAAGTACTTCCGCATTAGTATTTTTGTAGTATCTTTGTAGTATTTCTGCCATAATATTTCTGTAGTAGTATTTCTTTCATTTATTTTTGGGGTAATTTGGGGGGATCGTATTATTACTTTAGCGTTATGTTTGTAGTATTTCTGTAGAAATATTTTTGAAGTTTTTTCTCAGTAGTATATTTGTAGTACCTTTGTAGTATTTCTGCCATAATATTTCTGTAGTAGCGTTATTTTCTTGAAGAGAACGGAGCGTGGTCAGAGATCGGAAGCAAGTCGGTCAGCCGGGATGGGAGAACGGAGCGTGGTCAGAGGGCGGAGGCAAGTCGGGCAGCCGGGACAGAGAACGGAACGTGGTCGGAGATCTGGACAAGTCAGGTAACCGGAGACGATCGGGAAGCCAGGGACAGACGAGCAGGAAACAGAAACAGGTAGCCAGAGTCAAAAATGCTTGCTTTGCATATGCGGAGGTTTGCTGACGGACTGACCAGGAGTGAACGAGTGTTTAAATAGGAGGAGGACTAATTCGGGAACGAGTGGCAGCTGGGGCTGAACGAGGGAGCGCAGGTGAGGACAATTGGCAATGACAATGACCTATATTTCAGGTTGACGATATCTGTGTATTGTTTGTAAATAATACACCTATTGCAACCTGGTCATCCTTTTTATACGAATATTATTTACATTATACTATAATCATTTTATATTATTTTAATTGTATTTTTTGTTATTGCAACATCTATTGCAGCCTTGTCATCCTGGAAGGGGGATGACCTGATGTGCGGTTGTCCCTTCAGTTTCCTCAATCCTTGGGAATGTTAAGGGGGTAATAAGTTGGACTCAACTATCTCACTGTTTTGCCGACGTTTCCATTGTAGCGCCTTATAATCCGGTGCGCCTTATGTATGGAAAATATAGGACCAAAAACTATTTTTGGGGGTGCGCCCTAGTGCATCAAAGCGGCGCTGCCACGAGCGGCTGCCTTTTCCAGCAGCTGCCCTATTGTTTTATTGTCTGCTCCTATCTTCGGGGGTTTTTCTTCCCGTTTTGACAACTACACTGTGGATTACTTCTATCCTATGGGACATGGGTTTTAGCGCACAAAAAATGCGTGTATTCAAGGAATTTCAACTCCTTGCCCTGAAGAATTCTCGTGCCGGCGTGATGAAGGGGCCTATCGTGGAGGAAGAGCCGGAGCTAGCGAAGCGGCTAGCGGCGTTATAAGTCTTCGGTACCATCCGTAATCATGGTAAATGCGAACTCACGACCAAATAAGATCAGCGAGTGCTGTGTTTTTGCGGAAACGTGGCTCACGTTTAGCATTCCGGACGCTAACGTGTAGCCACCCGGAGCTACCCGGAGCAATCCGGCTTCAACGCCACTAAACAGAGACACGAAAGCCGGGGGGAATCGGAGAGGAGGCGGACTTGCTAACACGAGGTGGTGTATCCCTGGATTTTCACAAAGAAAAGTTTTCCATCTGCCGCAGGGATGTCGAACTTTTGGACTGGCGTGACGTCATCCATTCCGCTACAAGCACCCCTAGGGCATCATGTTCATCTGTTAATAAACAACGGGGTAGACTGCTGGAAGTGTGAATTTCCCTACGGGGATGAATAAAGTATCCATCTATCTATCTATCTATAACCCGGTGCGCCTTATAGTGCGGAAAATACGGTACTTGCTCAATCCTTTCATATCAGTACTTAACCAGCAGTGGTCTTCCAATGCGTCAGCCTTCTTATGAAACAACCTTCAAAATCCAGCTGTGTGCAGTTTTAACAAAAGTCTCTTCTTCATTAGGATCCTTTCTTTTATCTTGTAATGTGAGTTCCCAGCAGAGCTTGTTAGAATTTCTGTCAAGACCAGAACGGAGACAGGACCCACTTGCGTTACGTTTCTCTCACTTTTATGGGAAGAAAGGAAAGGGTTGCACCCACGATCCGGTGATCACCAGAAGCAGGTCGCTCTGAACGCGGAAGTGGGACTTCCGTGGCGAGCGATGGCGGTGTCAGGAACGAGAATAACGGGTCAGTAGCCAGGACAGGAGAGCAAAAAAACATGGTCGGGATCGGAAACGAGTTGAAAGCCAGGAGAGGAGAGCAGACGTGGTCAGGATCAAAAAACGGGTCGAAGCCGGGGAACAGACGGGAGCAAAAACAGATCGGAGTCAGGGTCGCAAAAAGCTTGCCTAGAGTACACTGAGGTTCGCAGACGGACTGACAACAGGGGACAGATAGGAGTGGGTTTCATCTGCACAGTATTTTGCAACTTTGTAACGAATGTCCTCAACTGCATTGCTTTTCTCCAGCTCTATTTTTTCAAAGTCCGGCTACTCGGTGTGGTCCAGGAAAAAAAAACAGTTCAGGGTGTGTCCTGCCCACTGCCCGAGGATGGTTGGGATGGGCTCCAGCACCCCCGTGACCCTACTGTGGATAAGCGGTGCAGATAATGGACGGAAATTATATAGTAAATTTAGCTGTGAATAGATTATTTGAATGAATAATAATTCTACAAATTAAACTGAAGAGCTGGGTTTAACCCAGGTGGGCACAACCTAACAGGTAGTGGACCCAAACGCAAAACGTTTCACATAATGCTTTATTGGGGAATCAAAGAAGACAAAAAAAAAACGAGATCCGGTGCTCGCTGGGCAGGAGGAGCAGGAAGCTCTCGTGAACGAAGCATGGTCGGAGAGTGGAAGCAAGTTGGGCAGCCGGAACAGGAGAACGGAGCGGGGTCGGAGATCAGGACGTGTCAGGTAAGTGGAGACGATCAGGAAGCCAAGGACGGATGAGGAGGAAACAGGAACAGGGAGCCAGAGTCAAAAATGCTTGCCTTGCATGTGCGGAGGTTTGCTGACGGACTGACAAGGAGTGAATGAGAATGACGTGTTCAAATAGGAGGAGAACTAATTAGGGAACGAGTGGCAGCTGGGGCTAAACGGGTGAGCGCAGGTGAGAGCAATTGGCAAATCATGACAAGTTGAGCTCGGGGGCCACATGGTAGAAAAACAAAACTCACAAGAATAGTAGAATAAAGAAACTGAGGAAAAGAAAGAGAGAGTGAGAAAAGGATGGAGAAGGGAGGGAGACGGAGAGAGAAAAAAATAGGAGATTTAGAGAAAGAGAAGGAAAAAGAAAGATAGAAAGAGAGCACAATACATAAAAAGAGATAGAGAAAGATAGCAAGAGAATGAAAGGGGGATAGAAAAAGAAAGAGATAGAAAATTAAAGAGTGAGAGAGAATGAAAGAGACATAGCAAGAAAGAGAGAGAGAGAAAGAGATGGACAAAGATAGAGAGAGAGAGAGACACAAAGTTTTCAGGTTACATAGCTTCTCCCAGAACAGATTAAATCCGTAAGTACTACCGTAGGTATTACTGTAGTAACAGCAGAAAAAAGGATTACTTCAATTATGTAACTTTGTTATTTTTTACAACACTGCCAAAGATTATAAAAATACATAGCAAGGCACAGAGAAACCATGTGAGGAAAAGCACCGAGGAAAGTTGATCCACACCAGAGGTATGATCCCTGGCTTAAAATGTCAATCCCTAAATCTGGCCAGTCGGGCTTCTCTCTCGCAGGGTTTTTTCTTTTTGTTTTTTTTTTATTTTCTCTCTTTTTCCTTAGTGAATGATCTACACAGCATGCACTTACTTTTCCTCAAGAAATTGTTTAGAAAAAGAAAATGCTTAACTAACTATCAGATTAACTCAAAATCACAATATCCCAGAAATTATCCTCCTCAGTGTTGAGGTAAAATACGCACGGCTTCCTCTTTCCACCTCCCTCATGTCAGATGTCATTTCTGCTTCTTGCCAATAGCTTACAAGCTTCACAATCTTTCTGTTTTCTGGCCAAACCTTTTACTATCTGTCCCTTGTAAACTGTAGAATTTGATTTTGTTTTCGGTGCCATTTTGTTTAGTTTCACTTTCGTTCGCATCTGGGCCCCGAGTAAATCCCCAGCTGCGTTTTTCAGCTGAATCGCACGGTTGGAGCAAAGCTTCGTGTTTATTTCGGGCTCGTTTATCGAATCAAATTCATCTGTCAAGTTTGGGCGGGTTCGGGTTGATACACCCGCGACTCGGGTCGGGTTGGGCTGAAGTTTTCAGTCCTTTAGGTATTGAGAGGTAGGCCCAACATATTAGTACAAAATGAAAAAAAAAAACAGTCTGGATGTTTCGGCTTGTGTTATTGGTGCAGGTTTTCCCACGCTCCACCTGCTCCCGCCAGCCCCGCCGCCTCCTCGGCGTCCCCGGGGACGAGTTGCGGTTTGGGGCCACGCTGCCGCGGCCGGGCCCCTAGTGAGCCTGGGAACCAGGCGGCAGATTTTTCCCAGGCGAGGCGTCTCCTGAGCCGCCGCGACGAAGAAGGTACGGGCGGCAAGACCAAAATTGCATTTATAGACCGATTGAAGGTTTTTAGAGCGACAACAAAAAATACCGTATTTTCCAGACTAAGAGCACCTAAAAAATGGTATTTTGTGATCATATTTCTATTTAAAAGGCAATCAAACTACAGTAAAGGCTAAGGTTGCACCATAAAGGATTAAATTTGTATATTAGTGGATCAGTCGTAAAATATCACTGATCACAATTGCATAAAATTTAATGCAACAGGAATTGAACCCGGATCTCAGCGGGAAGAGCATTGGTTCCTTACCACCAGATCACTAGAAATACAGTGAACTTATGAAAATGTATTAGGTTTTATAGCATCATCAGGTTATTTTATTTTATAATATTACAAAAGTACTACAAATATACTACAGAGAAAATACATCCAAAATATTTCTACAGAAATACTACAAACATAACGCTTAAGTAATATTACGATCCCCAAAAATTACGACAAAAATAAATTCAAAAAATACTACTACAGAAATATTATGGCAGAAGTACTACAAAGATACACCTACGGTAATACTACAAAAATACTGCAGGTATACTACAAAAAAATCTACTATCAAAATACTACAGAAAACCAAATTGTTGATTGGAGCCAGGCTGTGAGAATATTGCCTGACATTAAACCGGTTTGCATGGATTTAAAGTACATTGTGGCTCACAAATCACGTGATATAACGATTCGATGATGTAATTAGTTGCCAATACGTTTAATTATTGATTTTAGACTATTTTACCGATTGGTTGTTGCAGCCCTACAAATAGGTTCACTGTGGCTCCCGCTATTTCTCTTTTTATCTCTTGTGTTTCTCACATTCTCTCTTTTTCTCTCCCTTTCTTTGTTCCACCCTCTCTCTTTTTATCTCTTATTTCTTACTCTCTCTTTTACTTTCTTTTTAATCTACTAGCCCGGCCCCCGGGAGAATGTTTGCTCTATCGTGTGGCACCTGAGTTAAAATGAGTTTGGCACCCCTCCTCTATTAAGATAAATATAGCTAAGTTCAACTTACTTTTGGAAGATGGGCTTCACAAGTTAGGCGTCTTCCTCCTCTGTGGTAAAACGTGGCCCAAAAAAAGCATTATTTTCAACCGCATCAAGCTTTCTTATTCCACTTACATTTCATCTTTACACTTAACGCGCTGGAGATACAGTATAGTATGTTTACGGACGAACTAGGAAGAGAAGGCGGATTTCTTCTTCGGGGTGGATGCTGGGTGAGCTCTCACAGCGCCACACGCCGGTAGTGGCGGAAAGAAGCACTACAGTAACGTCCTGTACTGTAAAGGTGCACAAGACAAAATTACAGCATGTCCGGATATTTTTCGACATCCCGGAAAAATTACTATCTCCCGTTCTTTGTAAGTTAAATGGTGGTAAGTAGAGGAGCTTTGTATTTTAAGAATAAAAACAGCCGGATTTTCATAACGTGCCGCTTGCGATAAGACTCAAGAAGAAATCCAAACGGAACAATCAAGTAGGAGGGGAAACAAAATCAAACAATGAATTATATCACGGCGTTTTAATCACGTATTTTTCAGCGCAAGGTATTATTTTATGACTTCGACATCACAGGGTCGACAATATCAATAATTCAACAGAAACAGCGGGAAAGAAACTCGATTTTCTTTTATTTCCATTTCTCAACTATTAAGACACGGCGCGCTGATTAAATGTCGCTTTTGTTTTCATTCCGTTCAATAGATGAGAATTTTACAGCCCAGGAGAAAGGGAATGGGAATTTCTACCCGATATTTGGAGTTTAACTGATTGGAAACATGAAACTCTAATAGGTTTTCGCTCATATTGTCAAGAACGGGAACAGGAGGAGGACCCAAATGCGTAACGTTTCTCACACAAGCTTTATTTTACAGGAATGGGGCAGTCATGCGCGTTAACACAAACGCCAGTGATTCGGCGATCGCTGGGCGGAAGAAGAAAGGCAGAAGTCTGGCGTGGAACAACAGGAAGCCAGAGACCGACGAGATCGATACCAGTTACACGAGGCGATACCGGACGGATGGTGTCGATACCGGACAGAACGGGACAGATATAGGAGACTGGAGACAGATATCAGACAGGACGAGATAGACGTGGAAGATACCAGAAACTGGAGACGAGAGACCGATAACAAAACAGGACGAAATAGACGGGATCGAGACCAGACAGGATACAAAAACCGGACAGGGTCTGTTGTAGAAAATAAACTTGCATTTGTAGAATAGATTTGCATACATTTAGAAAGACTTGCTTACAGTTGGGGGAAATGTTGCTTACATCTCGGGAAGGTCTCGGCGGACGAATTAGTATAAACAATCCTCCTTAAGGGAGGACAAGAGATAACGGCAAAGGGCAAGGTGACATAAACTGGCATAAACTTAAAACACTTCCAAATAAGGACGGAACCCTGGGCATGTAGCGTGAAAAGGGACGGGGCCAAACCGGGTACACGTGCTATGTTGAAAACTATAAAGACCCACGCATATCTTGAGTTTCTTGTTGAAATTGTGTATCAATAAAAAAGAACTCCCTCTTACGTCATTTGATTCCTGCATTTCTTTGAACACGTATGAGACGATTCAATAAATTGGTCTTATCTTCATCAGGTCAAAACACACATCGTGTGGGTGCAGAGGTTCGTTGACAGACTGACAAAGGGTGAGTGAGAGCACGGAGCTTAAATAGGAGGGAAGCCAATCAGTCAACCAGCCGCAGCTGGCGCCAAACGGGCGGAGCCAATTGGGCGCCATGGGCAACCGTGACACATATTGTTGTTTTCCTACTCTGGAGAGCAGGAGTGTCAAAACAAGTCATGTTTATTTGTGAGGCCCTTCATTACAAGAGTTGCACAGATCACAGACTATTATGACACCATCCCCTGATCTAAAACCTACATGAGGGCAAGGAAAAACAAAAACCTCAACATGAGGAAACCGAAGAGGAAACTTCAGCCAAATATGTGTCTCAGACATGTACGGAAACAGTGTCTGTACGATGTCACCAATCACTCAAATGCATCGTTCCAAATATCATTCGGAAGGTTAAAGTCTTGGGATTCAAGAAGTGCCAACCATTCCTTAGTTTCCATTTTATTTTTTTTCTGGCAACTGTGTGGACAGCAAAGTAAGAATTTTATTGTGCAGGGAAACGGGGCTCTTTACTGTGCATATGACAATAAACACTTTGAATTGAATTGAGTTTCAAAATAGACTCATCACAGAAACATCAAGATCGTTCTAAAACAAGATACCGGGAAAATAGAAAGCCGCATAGCTCACCTAAGTTCTCTTGCAGCCATCACGTTCAATAATGATACGTAACCATGGTCTTCTTACAACCGTGAGTGGAGTAAATCCAGGAGAGTCAAATATTTACAAATACAGAATAGTAAAAAATGTTTTCTCTATGCCGTAGTGCAACCCAACGTGGGATTCCCATTCATCTTTTTCGGCCAATCGCAGGCTTTGTTTCGCCCCTTTAGCCTATGCGAGCCTGTAAATGATAAAAAGGATCCGCCCCCTTTACCTCCGAATAACTTTAGCCAATAGTGACGGATTCAAATGATGATTGACACATTGGTTAGCCAATGAAACGCCGGTATATAAATCCCAGCATACACCGCGGACGACTTCGCCTTCGGGGGAAAATCTAGTAGCCGGCTGCTTGCTTTAGTTGCAAGACTTTGCGACTTAATATTGATCCATAAATAAGGCTGTATTATAAGGCGCACTGTATTATAAGGCGCATGGTCACCTTTTGAAAAAAATAAAGGCTTTTCGGTGCACCTTATAGTGCGGAAAATACGGTACCTGAAAACTCTCAGTGACAATCATCTAACAATATTTGAGTAAGGTCAGAGCTCCTATCTGGCCTAACGTTAGCACATCCGTGTATGCTAACTAGCTTGGGTTAACAAAACTGTGCGGAATGTTGGGACTTTTTGACGATTTCTATTTTTTCCTTTTAGCGTGTAGCATTTGTAAAGCATTGTGTGAGTAGCGTCCTCGTATGATAGAGTGTTATTTAAACCGCAGAAATTTCATCTCGATTAAAAAAATTGACATTTTGCATGAAGGGTTCTTTTTTTTAAAAAGACCCTGCTAGTCATTTTTGTCTCCACTTCACCTCTTAAAGCAGGGGTGTCAAACTTTTTCTAAGTCGGGGGCCACACGATAGAACAAACATTCTGTCGGGGGATGGACTAGTAGATTAAAAAGGAAAAAAAAAAGAGAGAAAGAAATAAGAGAAAGAGGGAGGGAAAAGGAGAGAGGGCGCAACAAAGAAAGAGAGAGAGGGAGAGAGCGTGAGAAACAAAAGGGATAAAAGGAGAAGTCGTGAGAGAGGGGGAATGAAAGGGAGCGGAAGAAAAAAATCCAAGAGAAAGACAGAAGGAGAGAAAAGAAAGAGCAAAGGATAGGAAGAGAGAAAGAGAAAACAGAGAAAAGGAAAAAAGGCGCACTGTATTATAAGGCGCATGGTCAGCTTTTGAAAAAAATAAAGGCTTTTAGGTGCGCCTTATAGTGCGGAAAATACGGTAAATTCTTCATTAAAATATGTGGATAAATACAAGTGAATTTATAACACCTATCTAAGTCTATATACCGTTATACGAATTTCAACTTGCGATCGGAACAGATTAATGTTGTATCCCGGGGGTTTACTGTAATGTGACGTGTTATAAATTCAGTACTTTGTGTTACCACATGAGGGAGCCCCACGCAATTTACCAGCGCTAACATTCGGTCAAGCTATCTGCCCCCGACGTCATCTTCATCTAAAAAACGAGTGCATCTGATAGCGGGGGGTGGGTTAGTTTTTTATCCGCCGGTCTTCATCCGATTGGCTGGCAAAAGAATCTCCAGGAAGTGAGCGATGATTGCGCGGTCGCCCCCTTCGCCATCGCCGGCTGAATGGCGACAATCACTTGTCTGATTTGGTGCCGGGCGCCGTCTTGATTAAGCCTGATTTGGATGGATGATGACCCCCCACCCACCCCCTCCGAGCCTCCACGCTTGTCATCACCAGTATCACCAGTGACACCATTAGCACCAAACTGCTCTCACACAAATACGTGTTAATATACATGTACGGTCTTACACATCCACGTGGGAGAGACATGCTAAGTCAGGGGTCAGGAATGAATGGCTTTATTGTGTTAGGGAATATAAAATGTAGCGTTTACCAAATTGTTCGAATTAGTTATTTGACTCCATTAACCAAACACAACCTACATTCACCAAACAATGCGCGCTCATTTTCTTTTTGTGAAAAGACGGACAAGAGACCGGCATTTCCACACGGGGGTAGATTTAATTTATCAAAGTTTAACTAAGTGAACTCCATCGAATTAGCCGAATTAGCGTCGCTCGAGTCTTGAACTTGTATTTATTTCTCTCTCTCTCTCTCTCTCTCTTCCACCCCTTTTCCTTCACTCTCTGTCTTTTTCACTCTTTGTGTCTCTTTTTCTCTTCCTTTGTTGCTCTTTGTCTCTTTCTCTCTCTGTGTCTTTTAACCTCTTTTGCTCTAACTTCCTTTTTTCCTTTTCTCTCTTCCTACCCTTTGCGCTTTCTTTTCTCTTTTCTCTTCTTCTGTCTTTCTATTTCTCTTTGGATTTCTTTCTCTCGCTCCCTCTCTTTCTCCCTCTCTCACGACTTCTCCTTTTATCTCTTTTGTTTCTCACACTCTCTCCCTCTCTTTGTCCTGCCCTCTCTCCTTTTCCCTCCCTCTTTCTCTTATTTCTTCATCTCTCTTTTTCTTTCTCTTTAATCTACTAGTCCAGCCCCCGACAGAATGGTTGATCTATCGTGTGGCCCCTGAGTTAAAATTAGTTTGACACCCCTGCTTTAGGAGGTGAAGTGGAGACAAAAATGACTGGCAGGGTCTTTTAAAAAAAAAAAGAACCCTTAATGCAAAATGTCAAGTTTTTTTTTAACCAAGATGAAATTTCTGCTGTTTAAATAACACTCTCTCATACGAGGACGCTACTCACACAATGCTTTACAAATGCTACACGGAAAGGATGATGCTGCGGTTGCCACGGTAATGCAGCGGATGGGAAAGGCGTCGGTGTGACGGGTTCGCCTGTTTTGACGAAACAGAAGGCGGCGAGGAGACGCCGTTCGGCGTCCCCCCGTCTGTTGACGCCAGCGACGAGACAAAGCGGCAAAAAAACAAAAGGAGGAACAATTAACGCGTCGCACCGGAAACTCACACCGCAAAAACATTTGTTGTCTTTTCGCCCTTCTCGCGCAAAACATAGCGGAAGATGCCAAATCCTGTTTCGTTCTTTGTTGTAAAAACAAGACCCTGTTGCTTTAAGACCACAGTGTGGTATGCTGGGAACATAGCTGCTGAGAGAAAATCCTTAAGAGAGTCATCAACAGATCAGAAAATCATCACCTGCTCTCTGCCCAGTCTGGAGGACATATTTGGCAACAGACGCTACAGGGACTAACAAACTCAGGGACTATAACTACCCCAGGGCTATCACCACCCTAAACAAGCACACAAAACTGAAAAACAAATATCTTCGCTATCCATTGAGACATTCATAATCCATTTTTTAAAAATGTTCACCAGTCGTTATCAATGACAAGACAAATTTTGACCGTGTGATGCAGTGATCGACTGGTAGAGGATCAAGTAGGTTGATTAGTCGATCGACGTGTTAACAGATCAATTCGATCCATAGGTTAAAGCTGCGCTAACAAATCTTGTGATTAGTCAACTAAGTTTGACATCATGGAGTAAAACAAACGCTTTGTCAGTGATCTGGTGGATCTCTTCATGAATCCTGCCATTCTTTGGACAATAAATGAGGTGATCCAGAGAACGAACCACCAAATCACAAGACCGATGTAGGGTAAGTTGTTCTGACCTCCAGGAGATTTTTAGTGGATCTGTTCAAGAACTGTGACAAACACTTTCACAACCTTCAGAAAATATGTTTGGTGATCTGGTGGATCCTCCAAAGAACAACTGACCAAATCATAAGACTGAGCTCAAGTGGGTTCTTCTGACCTACTGCAGATTTTTAGTGGATCCCTTCGCAAATCTTGACACTTTCATATGTTTTTGTAATACAGGTTTGGTGATCCGGTGGATCCTCCAAACAATGATTGACCAAATCACAAGACCGAGCTCAATTGAGTGGTTCCGACCTACAACATATTTTAGTCGATCTCTTTGTGAATCCTGACACTTTATATGTTTTACACTACAGGTTTGGTGATCCGGTGGATCCCCCAATAATGATTGACCAAATCACAAGATCAAGCTTAATTGAATGCTTCCGACCCACTACAGATTTTAGTAGATCTCTTTGTGAATCCTGACACTTCATATGTTTTGGACAACAGGTTTGGTGATCCGGTGGATCCTCCTTAGAATGGTTGACCAAATCACAAGACCGAGCTCAATTGAGGGGTTCCGACCTACAACAGATTTTAGTTGATCCTTTCATGAATCCTGATACTTTATATGTCTTGGACAACAGGTTTGGTGATCCGGTGGATCCTCCAAAAAATGATTGACCAAATCACAAGACCGAGCTCAATTGAGTGGTTCTGACCTACTACTGATTTTTTGTGGATCAATTCATAAATCCTGACACTTTCATATGATTTGGAATACAGGTTTGGTGATCCGGTGGATTCCCCAAATAATGATTGACCAAATCACAAGATCAAGCTCAATTGAGTGGTTCTGACCTACTACAAATTTTAGTAGATCTCTTTGTGAATCCTGACACTTTCATATGATTTGGAATACAGGTTTGGTGATCTGGTGGATCTCCCAAAGAACTTTTGACCAAATCACAAGACCCATCTCAATTGAGTGGTTCTGACCTACAACATATTTTAGTTGATCTCTTAGTGAATCCTGACACTTTATATGTTTTAGACAACAGGTTTGGTGATCCGGTGGATCCCCCAAATAATGATTGACCAAATCACAAGACCGAGCTCAATTGAGTGGTTCCGACATACTACAAATTTTAGTTGATCTTTTTGTGAATCCTGACACTTTATATGTTTTAGACAACAGGTTTGGTGATCTGGTGGATCCCCCAAAGAATGATTGACCAAATCACAAGACCGAGCTCAATTGAGTAGTTCCGACCTATGACAGATTGTAGTAGATTTCTTCATGAATCCTGACACTTTATGTTTTAGACAACAGGTTTGGTGATCCGGTGGATCCCCCAAAGAATGATTGACCAAATCACAAGATCAAGCTCAATTGAGTGGTTCTGACCTACGACAGATTTTAGTAGATCTCTTCATGAATCCTGACACTTTATATGCTTTAGACAACAGGTTTGGTGATCCGGTGGATCCCCCAAAATGACTGACCAAATCACAAGATCGAGCTCAATTGAGTGGTTCCGACCTACTACAGATCTTAAGAGTTCTCTTCGTGAATCCTGACACTTTATATGTTTTAGACAAAAGGTTTGGTGACCTGGCTGATCCGATCGGCCAAATCACAAGACTAAACTCAAGTGGTTCAGACCTACATGGGATTTTAGTGGCTCTCTTTGTAAATCCCTCATTACAATTACAGATCCTTTTGACAATGAGCTGAATATTGGACCTTCCCATTGGATGGAGGATCCTTTGGTAAATATTCTGATAGAGTCTCAGGTAAATGACCAAGTGCCTGGTTATGGTGGGGAACCATATGGTTTTTGATCCTCTTGTAAATCCTTCAATAGACTCCCTGGGATATCACAGGTGTTTGTTGTGGTGGGCTCCTCAGTCTTCAAACAGATGATCAATGTATCCACTCTAGGATTTTTATGACACGACATCTGGTGGGTACTCCCCTTATTAAGAGTGGATCTCTAGAGGATGAAACAGTTTTGTCTGATTTCATGGGAAGACCCTTTAGTGAGTATTGCAGTGGATCTGTTCCACTTTCAGGTCAGTTTACTAAAGGTGTTCTTGGTAAATGGTCAATGGTCAGGTCACTTTACAATGTCCTTCACACTTACCCATTCACACACACACTCCAACACCGATAGCCAGAGGCAGCCACGCAAGGCACCTACCTGCCTATCGGAGGCATTATGGGTCCAGTGTCTTGCCCAAGGACACTTCGACATCAAGATTTTAGTAGATCTCTTCATGAATCCTGACACTTTATATGTTTTAGACAACAGGTTTGATGATCCGGTGTATCCTCCAAAGAATGATTGACCAAATCACAAGACCAAGCTCAATTGAGTGGTTCTGACCTACTACAGATTTTAGTGTACCTTCTTGATCCAGTGGATTCTTCTCAGAATTCTTAAGCATATAACGGAGTGAATCCTCCACTGCATCGACCATTTCTAGACTGAGAGTACATATATATTCTGTTAAAATAATTCCCGTTCAATTATTTGATTCGGAAAATCTGCTGATCCCACACAAGCACTAATTGTGAATCTTCTAGATGAATTTTATGTTGGATTCCCTAAGCCTTACGATCTATTATCAGTCGAACTGCCTAGCAGATGATCGATTGATCCACTGTCAGATCCTTTTAATGATCTCCAAGTAGATCCTCTCATTAATTATAATCACTAAATCTTCTGATGGATGATATAGTCGATTCATCAGTTATCAGGGAAAATTAACAAGCACTGATCAACAGATCCACTTTAAGATCCTTAAATGTCAGATCCTTGTAACAATCCTCAAGTTGATCACCTCATAAAGATAAACTCTAGATCTTCTGATGGATGATATAGCTGATCTTCTAAGTCTTACCATCAATTATCAGGTAAATCTCCTACCGGATGATAAGTGGATCTACTGTCCCACCTTTTTAGCGATCTTCAAGTGGATCCTGTCATAAGAAATCATCTCTGATTCTTATAAAAGGTTATATAGCAAATTCTCAAAGTGTTACGATTAAGTTTCAACTGCATTTCCTAGCAGCTGATAAATAGATCCTCTGTCAGATCCTTGTAATGATCCTCAAGTTGATCACCTCATAAAGATAAACTCTAGATCTTCTGATGGATGATATAGCTGATCTTCTGAGTCTTTCCATCAATTATCAAGTTTTACTATCGATTATTAACTGAATTTCCCAGCAGCTGATCAATGGATCCTCTGTCAGATCCTTTTAATGATCCTCAAGTTGATCCTCTCCGAAAGATAATCTCCAAACTTCTGATGGATAGCATAAGAGATCCAGTCTTATGATCAATTTTCAGGTGAATCCCCTACCGGATAATCAGTGGATCTACCTTCGGATCCTTTTAACGATCTTCAAGTGGATCCTGTCAGAAGAAATCATCTCGTAATCCTATGACGGGTGATATAGCATATTCTCCAAGTTTTACAATCAATTTTTAACTGAATTTCCCAGCAGTTGATCAAAAGATCTTCTGTCAGATCTTTGTAATGATCCTCAAGTTGATCCTCTCTGAAAGATAAACTCCATATCTTCTGATGGATGACATAACAGATCCTTGAAGTCTTATGATCGATTTTCATGTGAGTGTCCTAGCGGATGATCAATGCATCCACTTTCAGATCATTTTGATGATCCTCAAGTGGATCTTTGATGATCCTCAAGTGGATCTTCTCGTAAAAGATCATGTAGTGCCTTTTTCTGTCTTCAGTATGTATGTCATTAAATCACTGATTGTATCTACTTTTTGGATAATTCATCTAATGGCCCTTCAGGAGGAGCATCCGGATGAAAGTCTGTTTCCACGGCAACCACCCGAGGAGCAGATCCGTCACTCGCTCGGAATCGGACATCTCGCCCGCGAGCCACCGGGGCATCGCCGGCCTCCCGAGGGAACTTTTGAAAAGGTTCCCCGCCGCCAGCCAGTTCGCCAGCCCGTGTTTACCGGCGGCGACGAGCGCTACAAACACATCTGTGTGATGGCGAGGGCGGGAAGCGGGCGGCGTGCTGCGATAATGATGGCGACATTAAAGCGCCATACAGGAAGTAAACAGCAGCGAGCGACGAGGAAACACAAAGCCAGTTACGCGACAATTAATTAGGAAGCGGGAAAAGTTAATCGACTTTGTCAAACACTTCGTTCCCGAGCCGTCGATCAAAAGCGCAGAGTTTGTGAGAGGATGCCTCCTCCGCGCGCTAACCGTTAGCTTAGTAGCTAGCGCCCTGGCTGTGTGTGTGAGAGTGAGGGAGATGGTGTTTCCATCTGTAACTGTTCTCATTTGCCCGCATTGGGTCAAATCAACTTTTTGGACACCAAATTGTCATTATTACCCGATTACTTTTTTTTTTTAACGAAGATTTACCGCACTCCAAACTTTTCGTCAGGCAGATCCGCCATTGTTGTTTTGGTCTCGCGCCGATCTCGGCAAACGAGATCTCGTCGCTTCGAGATGACGTCATTGTTTTGGCGGTTGTCGAGTGAAAGAGAAGTATGCCTCGGTAAAAACAGTTGGTATTAGGTGCAAATCAACAAAAAAATGGTAATTTCTTCAGTGTCGGTAATAGGTCGAAACATAATACAGAAAGTGGTAACAACGGCAATCATTCCGGCACGGAAAAACGGCGGAGAAATTCTTCAGAAGACCGCGGAGGCAAGGAAAACACGTGTTTTGAAGCGAACGATAAACAAAAGAATACTCCTAGCAAGAAAAGGACTTTTCTGCCAAAATGGACTCAATTATATTCCTGGTGACGTTATGAGGAGGATGATAACGGAGGCTACATGTTCTGTGATGCGTGCACCCGGCGTGACAAAAAAACTGGATCGCATAAATCATTTCGCAATACGAACTTTCAGAAAAGCACATTGGATCGGCGCAACGACAATGAAAACCACAAATGAGCTATGGAAATTCCGTTGCTTCAATTGGACCTTGAGAAGGCATTACAACTGTGGAGGGACGGCAAACCACGAAGAATATATGAACTGAAAAATCTCAAGTGATTAAAATTGCATGAATGAATAGACTAATATTTCAGCAATATTATTTAGTATAATGTACAATATTTTTGTGAACTGAAAAATCTGACTGCTTTGTATTACCAATTACCGTATTTTCTGCACTTAAAAGGCGCACCTAAAAGCCTTTATTTTTTTCAAAAGCTTACCATGCGCCTTATAATACAGTGCGCCTTATTTATGGATCAATATTAATTTCGCAAAGTCTTGCAACTAACTTGCAGCCGCCGACTCGATTTTCCCCCGAACGCCAAGTAGTCCGCGGTGTATGCTGGGATTTATTTACCGGCGTTTCATTGGCTAACCAATGTGTCAATCATCATTTGAATCAGTCACTATTGGCTAAAGTTATTCGGAGGTCAAGGGGAGGATCCTTTATATCATTTACAGGCTGCCATTGGCTTAAACGGCAAAACAAAGCCTGCGATTGGCCGAAAAAGATGAATGTGAATCCCACGTTGGGTTGCACTACGGCATAGAGAAAACATGTTTTACCATTCTGTATTTGTAAATATTTGACTCTCCTGGATTTACTACACTCACGGATATAAGAGGACGATGGTTGCACATTATTATTGAACACAACGACTTCGGTGAGCTACTCCGGCTATATATTTTCCCTGTATCTTGTTTCAGACTGAACTCGATGTTTCTGTGATAAGCGGTGCGGATAATGGATGGAATGGAGTGTCTATTTTTAAATTAAACTCAATTCCAAGTGTTTATTGTCATATGCACAGTAAAGTTGCGAGCGAAAAAGAAAATAGAAACTAAGGAATGGTTGGCATTTCTTGAATCCCAAGACTTTAAGCTTCCGAATGATGGAACGATGCATTTGAGTGACATCGTACAGACACCGCATCCGCACGTGTTCTCGACACGTATTTGCGTCTTTGCAAGCTTTGGGAATGTTAAGGGGGTAATCAGTTGGACTGAATCATCTGACTGTTTTGTCGACGTTCCCATTGTAGCACCTTATAATCCGGTGCGTCTTATGTATGTCAAAAACTATTTTTTCGGAGTGCGCCCTATAACCCCGTGCGCCTTATAGTGCAGAAAATACGGTAAGTGTGATGATTAAAACTGATTGAATATATAGATTTTTATTATATATTTGTCAGAGCTTTACAATTTCAACTCCGATAACACTAAATTTTGGGGAGCCATAGATCTCTGTTGGGATCCATAGATTTTTGAGCATGCGAGTCCCCGGGACCCATGACTTTTCACAGCTAAAATGAACACTGAAGGGGGAGTGTGTGTGTGAGAGACTTGACAAACCGGGCATGTGTATGTATGCATCGATTGGTGTGCGTCAATCTATGTTAATGAAAATGTGTGAGCGTTCTTGTGATTTTAAGTCGAGAGAGGATCTATATTTGTGTGTCTGTATGTGTAAAAAAAATTAAATTTATGTGTGAGAACGTGTGTTAACGAGTGTGTGTGAAAGATGGCTTGAGTTTATTTAAGTGTATCTCCTGCGCGAGACAGTATGTCTGCATGTAAATGTACAAGGTGGGACAGTGTTGAATGTATGTGTGAGAGAAGGCACGTCTGAGTTCTGTGTAAATTTGTGAGTGAGAGTATGGCAAAAGTTGTGTGAGCATTTCCAGTATAGCATGCATATTTGGGAAAAAATAGATAGATATATACGTGTAATACATTGTGTCTTTGAGATAGGGTTAGCGTGGATTTGAAGGTTTTGTGAGTGTATATGTATGTGGAGTTATGAGAGAGCAACTGTCTGAATCCATGCATGCATTTTGTCTGTTGTGTGAGATTAAATATAATTTGGTGTGTGTTGTGTGAGAAAGTGTGACTGTGAGACAGTGTGTCTGCATGTAAATGTGCAGAATGCATGAGACTGTTTGAAAGTATGTGTGAGAAGGCATTTATGTGTTTTGTATGAATTTCGTGTGAGAGTATGGCAGGAGGTTTGTGAGTATTTAGTACACTAGCGGGAGTGTATACGTGAGAAAGTATTGAAATTGGATTTTGATATATTTCAGTGAGATTTAGATTGTGTCTTTGAGAGAGAGAGATACTTGGTATGTATGTGAGTTTAGATGTTTGTGCAGTTATATGAGAGCACCTGTCTTGAATACATGAATCGATATTTGTGTATTGGTGGGATATTGTATGTATGTGTGTGTGTTGTTTGAGAAAGTGTGACTGTGAGACAGTGTGTCTGCATGTAAATGTGCAGAATACATGAGACTGTTTGAAAGTATGTGCGAGAAGGCATTTATGTGTTTTGTATGAATTTTGTGTGAGAGTATGGCAGGAGGTTTGTGAGTCTTTAGTACACTAGCAGATGTGTATACGTGAGAAAGTATTGAAATTGGATTTTCATATATTTCAGTGAGATTTAGATTGTGTCTTTGAGACTTGGTGTGTGTGTGTGTGACTATTTCTGTGAGTTTAGATGTTTGTGCAGTTATATGAGAGCACCTGTCTTGAGAGCATGGATGGATTTTTGTGTATTAGCGTGATATTGTATTTATGTGTGTGTGTTTGCTGCGAGAGATTGTGACTTTGTGAGAAAGTACGTTCACATGTAAAGGTGCGTGGGTATGTGTGAGAGCATGCTTTTCTAAGAGACTACGAGACATAGGGTTCTTTGATAGTTTTATGTGTGTTACAATAAATCTCTACTACATAGGGCTGGGTTGTCGAACTCATTTTAGCTCAGGGGCCACGTGGTGGAAGAAACATTCCCGCGGAGGCCAGACTAGTAGAAGAAAAGGAAAGGGAAAAGAAAAGGGAAAAGAAAAGGGAAAAGAAAAGGGAAAAGAAAAGGGAAAAGAAAAGGGAAAAGAAAGAAAGAAAGAAAGAAAGAAAGAAAGAAAGAAAGAAAGAAAGAAAGAAAGAAAGAAAGAAAGAAAGAAAGAAAGAAAGAAAGAAAGAAAGAAAGAAAGAAAGAAAAAAGAAAGCTAGGAAAATAGAAAGAAAAAAGAAAGCTAGGAAAATAGAAAGAAAGTAAGAAAGAGACAGAAAGAAGTGAGAGAGAAATGAAGGGGAGAGAGAAAAGAAAAGCAGAATCAAAGAGAAAGAAAGATAGAGGGAATGAAATACAGGGGAAGACTGGGGAGAGAGGTCAAAATAGAGAGAAAGAGAAAAAAGGGGAACAAGAGAATGGAAAAAAGGGATAGAGAGAGAAATAGAGAAAAAATAAGGAGATAAAGAAAGAGGGAGAAAGAGAAAAAGAAAAGGGAAAACAAAAAGAGAGAAAAATAAGGAGAGAAAAACAGAGGGGGAAAGGGAGAACAAAAAGAGAGAGGTAGAGAAAGAGAAAAATGGGGAAAGAGAGAATAGAAAGAAAGGGATGGAGAGAGAAATAAAGAGAAAAAAAAGGAGAAAGAAAGATGGGGTAAGAGAAAAAGAAAAGAAAGGGAAAGGGAGAGAAATAAAGAAAGAAAAATAAGGAGATCATGAAAGAGGGGGGAAGAGAGAACCAAAAGAGAGAGAAGTAAAAAGAGAGAGAAAGAGAAAAATGGGGAAAGAGAGAATGGTAAGAAAGGGATTGAGAGAGAAATAAAGAAAGAGAGAAAAATGAGGAGAGAAAGAAAAGAAAGGGAGAGAGAGAAATAAAGAGAAAAATGGGGAAAGAGAGAATGGAAAGAAGGGGATGGAGAGAGAAATAAAGAGAGAAAATTTGGGAGAAAGAAAGATGGGGTAAGAGAAAAAGAAAATAAAGGGAAAGGGAGAGGGAGAGGGGGAAGAGAGAACCAAAAGAAAGAGAGGTAAAAAGAGAGAGAAAGAGAAAATGTGGAAAGAGAGAATGGTAAGCAAGGGATTGAGAGAGAAATAAAGAAAAAGAGAAAAATGAGGAGAGAAAGAAAGATGGGGAAAGAGAGAAAGAAAAGAAAGGGAGCGATAGAAATAAAGAGAAAAATAAGGATAGAAAGAGAGAACAAAAAGAGAGAGGTAGAAAGAGAGAGAAAGAGAAAAATGGGGAAAGAGAGAACGGAAAGAAAGGGATAGAGAGGGAAAGAAAGAGAATAATAATAAATACGCTAATCAATTCATTTCAGTAGTGCTCACCAGAATCCATCATAACCATGCTCTATGAAATAAGTTGATTATTTTTCTGAGGTTGCTTTGGATGCATTGCCAGTCCATTATTGCTAAAACCGATATCACAAAGTACTGTTTTGGATGATTATAATCCAGTGCGCTTTAGTCCAGAAATTACGGTACATGCAAACTATCTCTCATACGCACGCGCAAAAAAAGAACGAAACAGTCATGCCTCTTTATGCGAGCAGCTCTCAACGCAAGAATTTTGATATGCGAGATTCATTTGGAACAAAAACTTTGCTTCTAATTCGCCTTATTCCTTATTTCTGTAACATTTTGAAGGGGAAGCAAAGACACAATAAGCAAAAAAGGAAAGAAAAATAACAAAATTAGAATAGTAAAAAAAATTGAAAGTATTTGAAAGTTACAGTCTCTTCAAAGGGACACTACATGTCGCTATTCCGTGTCATGAAACAAAAAACGAGTGCTAAAAAGCACAAGGAAAAAAATACAAACTACGGAGACTCAAAGTGTCTGAAAATGCACCAATTTGCCTTCTTTTTTTTTTTTGCCCAGCCTCCCTGGAATTAAAGAGAAAAATCAATTAAAAATAAAAAAGAAACGAGAAAACGAAAGAAAATAGAAAAGAAAAGAAAAGGAGGAAAACAGAAAACAAAAAATGAAAAGAAGGAAGAAGAGACGAGTTAAAAACGAGAACAACGGAAAACAGAAAGAAAAGAAACAAAATAGACAATGAATCTAAGTATAAATTCAAAGAAAAAAATGAAGAACAGAGGAGAAAAAAGAAGAAAAGGAGACAAAAGAAGACAAAAGTGAGGGCAAAGAAGATTAGAGGAATGATGAGAAATGAAAAAGGCTGAAAAAAAAATTAAAGGAAAAAAGGAAAAAAAACTAAAGAAAATAGAAAAGAAAAGAAAAGAAAAGAAAGGAAAGGAGAAAAAGAAAAAATGGAAAGCAGGAAGAAGAGAAAAGTACAGTAAAAGGGGGAAACGGAAAACAGGAAGAAAAGAAACAAAATAGACAATGAATCTAAGTATAAATTCAAAGAAAAAATGAAGAACAGACGAGAAAAAAAAGGAAAAGGAAACAAAAGAAGACAAAAGTGAGGGCAAAGAAGATTATAGGAATGATGAAAAATGGAGAAGGCTGAAAAAAATAAAAGGAAAGAAAGCCAAAACAAAGGAAGAAAACTATCAGAAAAAGGCAAAAGGAGAGAAAAGAGGAACAAAACGGGAACACTTTGCAACAAAATGGCTGACAATTGCGATTCTCATCCTATGTTGAAAAAAATAGATGGTAGGTAATAAACCTTTCCTATGGTTAAAATCAATATCGTTTCCTTTAAATAAATAATGCAAATAACACACACTGTCCCTTTAATTGTAAGTGTCCAGCAAATATCTTACATAGCGCTTCGTCATCCCTCCGACATTGTGTAATATTTGACCACTAGATGGCACTCTATTGCCTAAGGCGAAGGATAACCCGTAACAAATGAGCACGGTGTAGAGAGATGCCGGACAAATACGGCGGCAACTACAAGGTATGTAAAACAACTACCGATTTCTAGACAAATTAATATTTCTAAATAATAATATTGCTATGATGTTTCATGCATTTTCGCCGATTTTTCAAATGAGTGTTCTTTAATGAATGAAGGTTCTTTTATACCATTACACACTGTCCCTTTAATATCATGTTAATACTGTATTTTTTACGTTGAATTCCAATTCCATCGTGTTTTTAGTGATTAGAGGGAATTATTTTATCGCTATTTAGCGTTAACTTGCACAATTTTGGAGAAGTGGGAACGGATCAATTCGTTTTTAATGATATCCTATCTGGAAAATTCGCTCGCTAAACGAGCTCGTGTGCAGAGGCACCCCTGTGCGAATGTGCACGTACGCAAATTACTCTGAATATATTGATAAAAAAACACGTTTTTGTTGTTTTTTTTTTTTTTAAAGAAAGAAAAAACGTAGCAGGAAAATAACTAAACATGGATAAAATAAATAAAAACCTCAAAAGGCCCTCCGAGCGGAGTGAATTTTGACGAAATGTGTTTAAAATTCTACATATAGATTTTTCTTTCTCGTAAAATCTTCCTTAGCCTATAAAACACTTTACAACAATTCCCTCGAATCTTAATTTGCATCAATTAAGCTCGTATGTCGAAGACAATTCGTATTAAAACGAATTTCTTCCGTTTGCGCCGCCGCCGTTCTTGTTATTATTATCACTATGATATTGATTTTTGTTATTATTCTTCTCACCATTATTATTATTATTATTTCTGCAGTTATTATTATTAGCGGTAGTAATGTTATTATTATGTGCGCGGGGAAAATAAAAACCGAAAAGAAATAAATAAATAAACGAAAGCGAGGGTAAAAAGAGGCCTCATGCGGCTTAACGAGCGAAAAGAACACAAAGAAAGAAAACAAGGGGGGAGAAAAAAAAGAGGAGAAAAAAGAGAACGGGTGGGGTGGGGGGAAAAACGCTCGAGACGACATTTCACGCGAACGAGAATAGGACGAGGAGCAAAATCTTCGCAAAATAAGGTAAAATTAAAATAATCTTTATATAAGCAAAAGAATGACGTTTCTATTCATAATAATACTTGAAAAAAATGCAATGTCGAAAGGGTGTTATTGTGTTAGCTTAATGCGTGTGGAATGATAAAAGGAAAATAGGGATTTTTGGTGTAACGTTGTAAAAAAAATATATATATTTTTTTAAATAATTGATATTTATTCTTGGGAAATAACGAGTATATTTTGAAAAATAGCACCCACGCAAACAACATCATATTTAAACATTACTATTCCAACATACTCGACTTTCCTTTTTCTTATATTATTGTTGACACGATTCCATTAATAATGGCTTTTAATCATTTTTTTTCAATAAAAAAATTGAAAAAAAAAACCGGATGTATTAAATATTATTCATCAGACTTTTAAAACCACACGTTAAATAAACCAAACGCTGTACAATGGTTATACATACTTAATAACGAATTTCTTACTCAATAATGCAAATGTAATTAAAGAAAACGTTCATTTGTTTACAGTAAGAATATTTAAATACAACTCTTAACAATTTAAAAAAATCCCCTGTTGTCATTTGGTTCATAATAACCCGCCACTGTGGGACGAAAACCCCATGAAAAACATCACCCAAATGATATTTTATATAACTTAACATTTAACGAAACAGTAGAAAAAAAAGTAAATGTTTTTATTCAGATTTACATGTAAACTGTATTTAAAAAAGAAAAGGGGGTCCTTAAAATAAATACATAAAATATGAAATAAGCGAATTGATCATGTGAAATATATTTGGGGGTGTGTGTTGGAATATACAGAATATAAATGCATTTTATGCTGAAAATAGCTTCATCTACCATACAATAACATTTGGGGTCGCTTAAAAATTCTCAATCTTTTCCAAAACTCTATTTTAAATGAATAAAAGAAACGGACTTTTCATGAAAAACACACTATTGTCTGTGGTGACCCCGAACTTCACTGTATATCATAAATATTGCAAAACTTGTGAAACCTTTTCATGCATTTACGAAGATTTTTGCATTTTTATGACGTAAACACAATTTCGCATTAATTGTAGTAAATAGTAGTCTATCATTTCGAAAGAAATATTTAAACCTCAACCATGCAAGAATATTCAATATATTTACAAACGTAAGCGTAAAAAAATACGTGTGTTTGAGGTGCGTTGTTTTTGGGTTTTGTTTGTCTGGATTTCAAAATAAAATGAAATCGCTCTTTCGCCTTCCAATTATCTTTAATTACCGGGGAGGAAAAAACTCGCGCATGCGCACTGCTTGGATGGCGCGTGGTAGGTCACAAGGATTTGTTTGTTGTTGTTGACTACTTTTTCTTAAATGTTGTGTGTTGTTGTGTATTTTTTGTGTGTGTGTGTGGCCTGCTGGGTCCCAACAAGCACCGCGGTAGGTGTTTTACACGCGAAAATACACAAAAACACACGCTTTAAGCAGTGGCCTTTGTCAGAGCGCCATCTAGTGGTAGCGGACGCTTCAAATATTGAATAAACGCATTTGAATTGGGGGCCACTGGAGAACCAGTTGAGGTTGGGTCCAAATGGGGGTTTTACACCCCAAAACGCCATAAAAACAAATAAAAACACACTGTTATTAAATAACTTGTAAATATATACAAACTAAGAATCAAAAATATCTTAAAATGAATATGAAAGTCAATCAATCAGTACCACACGGATCCATAATCTACGTGAGCTGCATTTAAAGGGACAGTGTGTTGTTTAGTGACTCCTATTGGTAATAAAAACCCACTATGGATTTAAATGCATTATTTGTGTTAAAGTATCATTTCTGTAGTAGTATATTTGTGTTACAGTATTACAGTAGTTGTGTAGTATTTCTCTCAAAGTATTTCCATAGTAGTATTTTTGTAGGTTTATTCTTTTAGTATTTCCATAGTAATTTGTATTCACCCTTGTGCTTTTTAGCACTTGTTTTTGGTTGCACTACACGAGACAGAGACATTTACTGGTAAAATAATACACACTGTCCCTTTAAGAATCATACACATTTTTTTTTAATCCTATGTTCTAAAAAATTACGTTTTTTATTAACAAACAGAAGAGAGAAAATATAAAAATTCATATTAATGGCGTGCATTTCCAAGAGAATATAATAAATATCTCATCTCATTAGCCGTACCGCTTATCCTCATTAGGGTCGCAGGGGGGCTGGAGCCCATCCCAGGGCAGTGGGCAGGGGACACCCTGAACTGGTTGCCAGCCAATCGCAAGGCTATATGCGATAATAAATATAACTTGGTTAAATCAATAAGGCAAAACTGATTGCTACTAGCTACAATGCTACTAGCGCATTGACAGTTTTTTATTCGTATTTGTAGATTAAACTTTTCTAGAAAATGGTGATTTTACCAGAAAATCACTTTTGCTCGCTCATTTCTCAAAATCAGGGGCGCTATCTGGCTAACTGTTGACCAATTTCTTAACTTTAAGTTGGCTAACTTGTTAGCTTGATTCCTCCGCAACAAACACACCAAAGAAAAGGTGACCTGTCACTGGTTAGGAGTTTATACAACATTTTATTAATAAAAAAATGGTTTTCCTTACATAGTGAGTTTGTTGTTTATTGATTGCTAACACGCTATCATGTTGTAACCATACACTTCTGCTTCATCATGAGCGTGGATGCTGACAAAAACGGAGAAATGGGCCGTTAGCATTGAATGCTAAGTGTTAGCTTCGTATAGTTGGTTGATGAAAGAGACGGGATGGACAAAGTTTAGCCTGAAATAAGCGTTGGACTAGCGTCGAGTACACGAAAAGACGAGCTGCTACTTGTGGCTTGCTTACACGAAACGGAACAGCTGGGTAGGCAGAGTTTAAGTTCACGTGGTGAAAATCTTAAGATTTTATTTTTGTGTGTCATTTTTCTTCAAGCTGTTCTCATTTTACAGCGATACAACTAAATCAGTTTGACATGCGCTTGATTTGATGTCAGGCTTATTTCGGTTGAGTGTCATTATTCATTTCCTGTTTTACCAATCGACTTCCCCTCTGGTTTGTTTCTACTTCCTGTTTGTTGTCATTCAACTTCCTGTTAGTTTGGTTTCAACTTTCAATTGGTTTCTTGTTTGCTTCCTGCAACTTCACATAATCTTTTTATATAGACCCTTTCATAAATTCAGTCGGAGCTGGAAGCGTAAGGATACTTGCGTTGGTCAGAAGACAGATGAAAAGAAAACTGTCATTGCTGTTAGTTGTCGTCATGAGTGCCAGAACCGGATAAAAAACGTTATTGATCATGAATTGAAGTTTTACAGGATTCCATTGGACACTCTTGATCAAAGAAAAGAGAGTTGTGGTTAAATGCTTTAAAGCGAGACGATTGGACCGAGGCACTCATCAAAAATGCTCAGGTTTGCAGAGCACAATTTATATCAGGTAAGAAAAATTAAAAGTATATGATTGTTCCTATAGAGTCCATCCATCCATTATCTACAGCACTTATCCTCAGTAGGGTCGCGGGGGTGCTGGAGCCCATCCCAGCTATCTCCGGGCAGTGGGCGGGGGACACCCTGAACTGGTTGCCAGCCAATCGCAGGGCACACAGGGACAGACAATTCACTCGCTCATTAACACCTAGGGACAATTTAGACCGGCCAATTAACCTGACATGCGTGTTTTTGGCACGGGGAGAACATGCAAACTCCGCACAGGAAGCCTGGTAACTGGATTCAAACCCATGACCTCCGAACTGTGCCACTGCCCTGCCGTGTCGCCGCTACAGAGTCCATATCACTTGTTAGTTTAGCAAAATATCTTGTCATTTCCTTAGCTTCAGCTAATTATTAGCGTGTAGCCTAAATGCCATCAAACATTGTTTTTCTTAAAAATAAAAAATACATCAATAATTAAATGTATCCCATAAATGACTTGCCTGACATTTGTTTGCAATGCGTGCTTTTCGAGTAGATGCAGGCAGTGTTTGCAAAACTAATGTTCACATTTAGGCTAGCCAAGTTAGCTGAAGCTAAGAAAATAAGATATTTTGCTAATATAATAAGTAGCATGGACTCGATAGTAACAATCATAAACTTTTAATTTATCTTACCTAATATGACTTGTCTTTTCACTATATTACAAAGTGTCCGCTGGGATCCTGTAAAACTTTAATTTACGTTCGCTAACATTTTTTTCTACGATTCTGGCACACAAACACACAATGTGACCTAAACTATGAGCAAGGACGGATTTTATTTTCCTCTGTCTTCTGACCAGTGCAAGTGTTGCTTTGCATCCAGCTTTGACTGTGATGTGTCATGTGTTGTATGTTATTAAACCGTAACTTCAAAGCCGGCCATTTTGATCTCGCTTTAGCTTTTTGCCTCCAGGCTAAATGACATGGTCTATGTATCCATTTTTATTTTGGTGAGATCACTTACCAGAGCAATGTTCTATTTGAAATGTATAGATTTTCCATTTTTTTAGTTTATAGTTTGTATCGCCACATATTCACGTTTTTCACATCAACTTCCTGTCAGATTGGTTTAAACTTCTAACTTGTTTTCATTCAACTTCCTGTTAGTTGTGTTTCAACTCCCAATTGACCAATGGCTGGCCTTTGTGGGAAAGCGCTGCCCTCTGTTTTACTTTTATTTTGGAACTTTGTCACAAATGTCCTCAACTGAACGACACGGATTGTCACACGCCAACATTTGTTTCGTTTTTCTTCAAGTTTTCTCAGTTTTAAATATTCCTGTTTTTTTTAAGCTTCTTTTGGTTTTATTTCTACTTTCCAATTTGTATCCACCGACTTCCTGTTCTCCCCGTCATCCTCCTGTCATGTTTGTTTCAACTTCCTGTTAGTTCCCATTCAACTTTCTGTTGGTTTCCTGTTTGTTTCTACCAACTTTCTGTTTTTTATACATTCTTTCTTTCGTTTTTTTATTTTGATAAGTTCACTTCCTGGTGCAACTCTTGAAGATTTGGTATTGTTTGTTTCATCTTTTTTCAAGTTCTTCCCATTTTTTAAATTTCATTTTTGGATTGTTACAATTTTCATTTTCCAACTTCCTGTTTCTTCCATCCACTTCCTGTCAGATTTGTTTCAAATTTCTGTTAGCTTTGATTCAACTTCCAATTTGTTTCTTGTTCCTTTAGCCACAAATTGCTGTTTATCCAATCAACTTCCTGTCTGATTTGTTGTAACTTACTCCTTGTTCCCGTTCATCTTTCTGTCAGTGTGGTTTCTTGTTTGTTTAGCCACTCATTCTCGTTGGTTTCCGGCAACTTCCTCTCAGTTTGTTTTTTTGTTTGTCTTTTTTTTTTTAATTTTGCGGGTTAATTTCCTGCGCCGATTTTCAGAGTTCGCTGACGCGTTCACTCAGCGTCTCCAGCTCGTCCTCGTGGGTGGGATAGAGTGGCGCCCCCTGCTGGCCGCCCAGGTAGGCGTGCACTCCACTGAGCCTGGCGTGGTGATGCCAACGCAGGTCGTCGCTCTCGTGCGTCACGTAGCGCTCGTCCACGCGGCTCTCCAGGCTGCGGAGGTCCAGCCACATCTGGTAGTCCTGCAATAAGCCGCAACCACCATGGGGGGAAAACCCAGTTTGACACTCACTGGTTTGTTTCGTTAACTGGATCGGCTACCCGAAAATTCACCCAACTCGCTCACTCGGTCACTCAAACCAAACCAGTGTTGGGACTAACGCGTTACAACGAAGACGTTCTTGGAACACGATTACTTTTCTCGGTAACAAGTACCGTAATGCATTATTAATAAAGAAATTGCAACACAATAGTCGTTACAACATGTGTTACTCTGCTACTGTTTGAAAGCAGATCAAGAATTTCAACGTCTTCTGATGGCTAACTATTCCCCCTTCACTCACGATGTAACATCCAACCCTCCATCCGCCAGCAACATTAAAGAGGGGTGGGCACATTTATATTTAACCACAAAGTAGAATTAAATACAGTTACCGTGGCACCTTCTCAAGCATAGACTTTGAGAACGCTTAATTTCTTCTAATGGAGATATTCTCCCTACTGTATATACTCACATCCAAGCTGTATTGACAACTATAAAAAAAACAGATACAGGGGGTAAATTTATAGGCGCATATTTGGTTGTGGGCGACCAGTAACGAATGGTAGACAGCGCATGAGAAGGGGGCGCGGCTTATACAGAAATGACCAAATCAACAGGGAAAATATGAGCACAGAATTACAGTAAAAGAGTGCTGAATGGTGTTTTTTTTCTATGTAAAATTATTTTTTGCAATGCACCATGTCTGGAGAAAAAGGAAAATGATTTGGACATAAAGAGGAAATCCTTGTATGGTTTGAAACCTAGAGACAAAATGGATATGAAATATCTCAGCTAGGTGTTCCTTTGCAAGCTCTCAACATTGCACGAGCCAATTAACTGCTTCTACAGGTTGGTGTACACGTTTTCATCCATCCATCCATCCATTATCCGCACCGCTTATCCTCAGTAGGGTCGCGGGGGTGCCGGAGCCCATCTCAGCTGTCTTCGGGCAGTGGGCAGGGGACACCCTGAACTGGTCGCCAGCTAGTCGCAGGGCACACAGAGACAGACAACTCACTCGCTCAATCACACCTAAGGACAATTTAGACCGGCCAATTAACCTGACGTGCATGTTTTTGGAATGTGGGAGAAAACCAGAGTGCCCGGAGGATAATCCACGCAAGCACGGGGAGAACATGCAAACTCCACACAGGAGATTCGATCTCATAACCTCAGAACTATGCTGCACACGCGCTAACCACTGCGCCGCCGTGCTGCCTACACGTTTTCAATTTATTCTATTACGAGGCCATTTTAAATAAGTCATAGGGGATCGGCTTCAATGCTCAGTAGCCTAGATGGTAAGGCGCCCGCTTTGAGACTGGGAGGTCGGTGGTTCGCGCCCCGGCCGAGTCATTCCTAAGACTTAAAAAGTGGTCGGCGGCGCCCTCTGTTGGCTGCGGCTGCATCGGCTCGCTACAACGGGTCAGGTGCAATCGACATTTCGTTCTGTGTACATTGTTACACAGAATGACAACACAAGGAAATTATTATTATTATTATTACAGTAATTTGTTACTTTCAGAGAAACTGGCATCTTTCGACGTCAGTCATCTATGGGGGAGCAACAGATTTACGTTTTAAATCAGGTAACTAGTATTCAACTAATTCAATGTAACGCACCCAACACTGTTCCCCACTCACTGTTCTAACCTGCAGCCAGGCGTGACTTAGTGTCTTGTCAACACTGTAGCGCTTCCTCATCTTCACCTGCAGAAGATTGTTGATCAGGTCGATGGCTGAAGAAAAACATTACAAGAAGAAAAAAAAATCACTAAGTTATTCCCCTCGTGTTTTAGTCCAGCCCACGTTCAGCCCAGGAAGAGGCTAAATCCCGCAGCCTTGTCAGCAAGAGGATGTAGGATGTAACCTCCCCACCCCCCCCTCACACCCTCCCGGAGTGAGGGTCAGCAGAGGCTAATGAGCTAAGCTAACATGATGTTAACATTTCTTCTGGGGTCAGCGGTCTGAGCGGCTCTGGCGGGGCAGGGCACCCAGAAGGGTGCGAGGGAGGGATGTGGGGCCCGGTTGGGTTCAAGGAGGTGGGGGCGTAGAGTGGGGTCGTTCAGGGATGGGGGGGCTGCACCATCGCTTGGCATTATGCACATGAATGCATCGCTGCTTCAACGGAGTACCTTTCCCCTTCCTCCAGCTCCTGAAAACCCCCGCCCCCTGCGGTTATGAGCATTTTTCCTGCCTTGTAAGTGACAAGACACACCTCCTTTCACTCAGTGTGACGTTGGCGGTTGACAAGGTAACCACATCCTATTTGCTCACTTGTAAGTTTTTTGAAATCATTATTAAATGACCATATTTTCTGCAACGGATTATAAGGCGCACCCCCCCCCAAAATAGTAATTTGTGATCATCTTTCATATAAAGTGGTACCTCGTTTTACGATCGACCCATTTCACGAATGTTTTAGTATCCGAAGTTTGCATTCAACTAACATCTTCCAGTATAGGAAGTCAGTGATGTTACCACTAGCATACCTCCGTAGTTTATCAGCTAGGCGAGACACTTGCAACCCCCCTGCATTTAATTACCAATTGGACTCGTCCGTTAATTTGTTGCTTGCAGCCACCAGGGCTCCGATCATATCCGCCAATGCGCAGAAGAGAAAAGAAGCAAAATATTATTGCAAAATATGAGGGGGTAAAGTTGCAGATTTGCTAGGGGGAAACGGGCGATGCATGTCCACAATCTCCACTGTCTTAAGACAAGAAAGAAACCCTAAATAGGACGGCGGATGGTAATAAATGAAGACATGGAAAAGCTTCCTATGGCAGAAAATATAGCAAAAATAAAGAATGCGTTCGCAAAAAGACCAATAAAGCCAGAAACGCAGGGTTGATGGAGTACAAGACATTACTGTAGAGCTTCTTTCCACCGCTATCGTCGTGAGGTGACGTTGCGAGAGTTTACCCAGCATCCACCCGAAGAAGAAATCCACTTCCTCTTCCTAGTTTGTGTGTAAACATTCTATACTGTATCTCCAGCAAGCAGAACTTTGACGTTTGTATTGTTTAATATCTCGTGCATCCATTCAATGTGGTTAACATAAAGTGTAAAGAAGAGGCGAGCTGTTTCTTTTGAAATGAAAGTGGAATAAGAAAGCTTTATGCGGTTGAAAAAATGGTTTGATCGCTTTTTTTCGGCTACTTTCTGTCACGGAGGGGGAAGTCGCCTAACTCTTGAAGCGCATCTTCCAAAGGCAAGTTAAACTCAACTTTAATTATCTTTATAAAGAATATCATTTAATGAGAAGTTTATTTTTAGTACAAAACAATACAGGTTACTTATACAAACCTTAAACATACAAACCTGTAACATACATTCCATACAAACTATAGCACTGAAGCAACATACAAACAAATTCACCTTAAGAACGATCGTCCAAAATCTCTTTCGTAAGTAGGTCAGCGTCTGTGCAGTAACTTCATCTTTTGCATTTTATTTAGCGTTATTTCTTGTTTTGTTTTTTTACACTGTTTAGTATATTTAAAAACAATGACTGAACATTAGTGTAACTAAAGGGCAGTTGCAGTTGATTTAATAGAGGTTCGGTTGCATTTGATGACTTTTGAACGGATTTATCCTATTTTAATTCGTTTAAATGGGAAAACGTGTTTTGATTTAAAAAAATGTCCTTATACAACGTCACTGCTGGATCCAATTAAATTCTTAGGTAGAGGTACCACTGTATAAGGCGCACAAGGTGGATGGAATGAAAACTACAGTAAGGACTAGGTTTGGACAGAAAATAAGAAGTAGTATGTTTGTGCTTTGATTAATCAGTCAGAATACATCACTGATCACAATCGCATAAAATTGGAACCAAGCCTGGATTACAGCTGGGAGCGCATCAAAGTCTTTCCGCTAGAGCCCTAAAGATACAAATTAAATAATAAAAGGCATTAAGTCTCATCTTATCTCACAGTTTTACATTACCAAATTGTTGTTATTGCACCGGCCTGCGAGAATATTGTCAGACATTAAAGTGGATCTCGGTACAGAAAAGGTTAAAGACCACCGAAATACAGTAATGCAACGCCGGCAAAATCAAAGCGCGCAAGATTCTGAACTGGAATAGAGGAAAAGTATTGTGGGAAGTAATTCGATTATTCTGAAAGATTTCAATAAAGGCATGGCAGCACATATTCAAAACGTTTGTCACTTACAATGCTTAGTTTGAGCTGAGGAAAAGTGAAACCAAATTTGTTGCCGATTTTTAACCACTTTCTGTTTTCCAATTTCTCTAACATACTGTGTCTGGTACCATGACTAAAAATATTGTGATAATGAGATTAGATCTAATCTAGTGGATAGGCCCCCGGTGCTCTCCCCTTTGCGATCCGGGTTTGATTCCTGTTGCATTTATTTTTATGCAATTATGAACATTCATGTCAAGAGCATCCTCTTGGTGGTGGTGCAATTTCAGAGCTAAAATGCATCTACTGATCGATAACTTCACAATTATGGTAAAATATTTCCAATCACAAGGTGTGCTGGATTATAAAACAGCCATTCAAATTTCTGGCCAATATTGCATTTTTGGGTATGCCTTATAGTCCAGAAAATATGGTATAAAGATTGTAAAACTAAACAAGGATGCATAGGTCACGATTGAGTCAAAAAGACAACCAACAGCACCTAACTACCAACTTTTTCACTTATTCGTTCAAACAACCTTGAACACACACACAAAAAAATGTTTCGATTTTTAAAGTCAGAAAGGTTGAACATGACGTTGGTGATGGCGGTAGTTCTCATCTTACCTGCCACATCAATTTAATTTTGTCTATTTTAGTCTTTTGGTGTGAGTCACCATGTTGACGTCCTAGTGCTCGCTCAACAGGCAGTTCAGACTTAAACGCTTGTCAGGCCTCGTTCTACTTCCTGCTGTCTGCGCGGTCCGAAATAGAAAAAATTACAAGCTTGGAAAAAAAAGAGAAATAACAAAATAATAATAAACTCACATATTAAGTAACAAACATAAGAAGTCAAAAAACAAGAAACAAATGTAAGAACTAAGAAAACTCACTCACCCACACACTGATTGAATATCTACCTTTTGAACTGTTTAACAAACTAATTACCAAACTCACTCGATGACTAACTGTTTAACCAGTGTGTTAACAACTGACTAACTGATTATATAACTGACTCGCTGTTTAACCAACTAATTAACTGACTATCCCACGTACTGATTACCCAAAATATCAACTAACTCACTCATCAACTAACTTTTCAACCAACTAAAAGACTAATTTGACTAACTGTAACTAACAGACTGGCTGTTAACCAACCAATTAACTGACCAACTCACTCAGTGACTCACTGTTTAATCAACTAAACAGCTCTCTTATTGATTAACCAATTAACTGACTGATTGACTGTTTAACCATCTAACTCACTCACTCTCTCACTATTTAACCAACTAATTAGGTGACCAACTCATTCACTGACTCACTCTTTTGCCAACCAACTGGCCCGCTTTCTTTCTGTTTCACCAACTAATCAACCGTCTCACTCACTCAATAACTCACACCCAAAGATTTCAGAACTGCTCAGTTATTCAAAGTCAAACCTTCTAATAAAGAAAAACATAACAATCTCTCATCATCTCATCAGCCGTACCGCTTATCCTCATTAGGGTCGCGGGGGGGCTGGAGCCCATCCTAGCCATCTCCGGGCAGTGGGCAGGGGACACCCTGAACTGGTTGCCAGCCAATCGCAGGGCACACAGGGACAGACAACTCACTCGCTCATCCAAACCTAGGGACAATTTGGACCGGCCAATTCACCTGAAATGCATGTTTTTGGAATGTGGGAGGAAACCGGAGTGCCCGGAGGAAACCCACGCAAGCACGGGGAGAACATACAAACTCCGCACAGGAAGTCTGGAGCTGGATTTGAACCCACGCAGGAGGTTCCCATGACATGAACTGTGCCGCACAAGCGCTAACCACTGCGCCGCCGTGCCGCCCACATAACAATCTAAAACAATAAATTACCAAATTAACAATAAATTACTAACCAAACAATACATTATATATCATTTGTAATACAGTGTTGAATAACACAAGATGAAAATAAACTCAAGGTCAAAAGGGAAGACCAAACTCACAGAACAACCACTTATTAACTTGTCCCCTCACTAACTAAAAGAACAACTCACTACCTGATTCCCAGTCTGTGAATCCAAGTTTAGGTCACCAAGGCACCCAAACAAAATAGAATAAAATATTTTCCGCAGTGAAAAAATGGCGGCCAAGATAGAGGCGTGAAAAGCACTAGCGCGCTAACGGCGACCCTGGTGGATTCGAAGGTTGCTCATTAAAGCCAGCGGGAGAGAGGCCGGCAAACAGGAACACAAAGTTCTTAGAGTATCACACCTGACACTTCCATTCATAGTTGCCTCATTTTTACGCTCCACAGAGTCAAACATCCTGGCACAGTGAGTCAAGTTAGCGCGATTAACTTAGCATGACCGCAACAAACAAAAGTCATGATGTCAAAAGGTACATTCCATTACAGGGCGGCAAAATAGAGTGCAGAATTGACGTCAGAGCGAAATATTAAACACTTCGGCTAGCCAGCAGTTCGCAAATCACATTAGACTTTAGCTTAGCCTTGGAGCAACTTCTAAAACAATAATACTTCAACGTCTTTGTATGTTTCTTATTCGTTCTGCTGGACGTTAATGCTAACAGCAGGCCTTATCAAATCAAACAAACGTACCTTCGGTGGATATTTTTTTCCAAGGGTGCGGCGGGTACATGAAATCAGCGTTTTGAATCTGATCGTTGATGTCTTCGTCCTCGTTAAATGGGAAAGTTCCACTGAGGCTGAAGACAGCAAAAGACAGTAACGTATTAGCTGACGTTCATGAAAATGAGTAGTTAAAATTCAGCAGCTCAAATTCAAGAGATTAACACTTCAACTCCCACTGCTACACACCTGACTATGATTAGTTTAATAAGGAAGGATTCTGTTTTTGAATTAATGAACTAATAACCACAAACTAACTAGCAAAACGTTTTATGATCAAATATTAACATGGGATAAATGGAAAATGTAACTAATATAATACCGGAATGTCTGACCAACAAATTAAAAAGTTGGCCAAACTAATCAAATAGCAATCCAAGTGATTTAATCAGTACTGAATAGCTTTCCAACTGAATATCTTTCTGACTGAGTACAGATCAAATAAATCAACATATCACCCCATACCAGACTAGCCAACATAAGGAAATAAACTAACAAAAGATTGAAAGAACTACCTCACTAACTGATCAAGTATCTCAATACAAAGGTAGTGTAACTAATAAACAGAATAAGTACATTCCCAACGAATCATTAAATTCCCAACTAACTAACTAACTAACTAACTAACTAACTAACTAACTAGCTAGCTAGATAGATAGATACGTTATTCATCCCCGTAGGAAAATTTACACTTCTGGCAGTAACCTTGTGTTGAAAAATAAAATGATAAAATAAAAGATATAGAATACAAAAATACCCAATATAACGTGTTGATATAAAGTATTTAAATAGTGCTACAGAAAATACACACTGTAAAAAAATTGGGTCATATGCAAATGTGGAGGTGAGGTTTAATATGGGCTTTTACTCCCCTGGGTGGAGTTAGAGAGCCTCATGGCATTAGGAAGAAATGATCTCCTCAGTCTGTCCGTGGAACAAGAACTAACTAACTAACTAGTGCATAGAGAAACAGAAATGCTTTTTAACTAGAAAAAATAACATATCAAGTATCTCACAACAAAAGTAGTGAAACTAACAAACAGATGACCTAGATTACTGACCGACTGACCAACGGACTAACTTAATTCTCGAGCAACAAACAAAACCCAACCAACAAACCATAACCAAACAACAAATATGCCTAAACAAATAACGGAACAGACAAACAATCCTTCTTAATGAAAAAAAGACTAAAACAACACAAAAAAAACAACAACAAATGTGAGAAACTAACAAACGGATGGACTGATGACCAACCAACAAACAAATACTGTACTCCATCAATTATTTACAAACAAACTAATCCACTTACATTGCTAATCTCAGACTAAATCATATTTTAAAACAAATATCAACAACAACAAAATAAATGACAAACCCTATGCAGTAATTGGGATTGTTATTGTGACCTTTGCAGTCTGTGATTAAGGGCTGTACAAATAAATGTGACCTGGCTTGACAATATACCAAAGAGGCAAAGACGATTGGTGGACTTTAGATGCTACCTGACATATATGATGACTCCGACCGACCACATGTCCAGAGACCGGTTATACCCTTTATTGCGCAGCACCTCCGGCGCCAGGTATGCCGGCGTACCCACCACTGAGCGTCGGAAGGATTTCTCACCGATGATGCGTGCAAAGCCAAAGTCGCAGAGTTTCACCTATGACCAGGGACATTTTAAGAAGAGTTACATTTTCCAACATGTTTGTCCAATTTTGGTTTAGTATGTTTGGAACCTGAGGGAGAGGATCGGCTGAAGCCAGCAGGACGTTTTCCGGTTTGAGATCACAGTGGACAATGTTCTTAAAGTGGAGATGACGCAGAGCCACTAGGATCTGAACACCGCAAGTAAAGTCAGCAAAAACACAAAAATCAGTTGATTCATTATTGATATTGCGGCCAGGAAAAAAAGACTTTTTCCCAATATGAAAAAAAACATTTACTTATGTACATTCGCTCATTCACTGACTTTTAGGCCGCTAATTCCGCCACTAACTCAGCTAATAAATAGTTGAACCTTGTAACTCACCCAAAAAAAAAACTTTTATTTTTGGTATTGACTAACTAAGCTACAAACCAACTACACACCTGACTCAGCCACAACATAACCAAGCAAACCACTTGGCCTAGAACCTACTCAGGCACCCACACAGCTACCAACAAACTAATTGACTCACTCGGCTACAAAATACCTCAGCAACTGAATCAGCTACAAACAAACTAAGAGACCAGCTTATCTACAAAATAACTAAGCTACACACTCGCCTTCAAATTAACAAAGCTACTAATTGAGCTACAAACACAGCAACACACTAAGCGGTTCACTCAATACCAAACTAAACGAACCACTCAGCTACAATCGAAGTGACTCACCCAGCTACAAATGAATTCAGTTACTCACTCAGCTAAAGACTTACCCAGCAACCCACACAGCAACAAACTAAATGACTTATAACCTGAGGGAAAGGATCGTATGAAGCCAGTAGGACGTTTGACAGTTTCAGGTCACAGTGGACAATGTTCTTAAAGTAGAGATGACGCAGAGCCTACAAACTAAATTAGGGACTAACTTAAGTAGAAACTAGTTCTACTACTCTCTCAGCTACACCCTAACTCGCTTTTTCACTCACTCAGCTACAAACTAAGGAACTCATGTTGCTTCAAAATAACTCAGCTACAAAACAACTAAGCAACTCACTCAGCTACAAACTAACAAAGCTATTAACTCAGTAACAAACTGAGCCACTTACTAAATTACTAACTAAGCTAAACACTCAGCTACAAACTAGCTCAGAAACTCACTCTGTTACAAGGTAACTAAGCGACTCACACAACTACAGACTGAATGAATCAGAACCCACTCAGCTACAAACTAAGTGACTCACGCAGCGACAAACTAACTCAGGGACTAGACTCACTTAGTTAAAAACTTACTCTACTACCCTCTCAGCTACACATTTACTCACTCATTCACTCACTCAGCTACAAACTAAGGAACTCATGTTGCTTCAAAATAACTCAGCGACAAAACAACTAAGCAACTCACTCAGCTACAAACTAACAAAGCTATTAACTCAGTAACAAACTGAGCGACTTACTAAATTACTAACTAAGCGAAACACTCAGCTACAAACGCAGAAACTCACTCAGTTACAAAGTTACTTAGCGACTCAGACACCTACAAACTGAATCCGCGACCCACCAAGCTACAAACTAAGTGACTCACGCAGCTACAAACTAACTCAGCGACTGGACTCACTTAGCTAAAAACTAAGTGTACTACTCTCTCAGCTACACGCTTACTCACTTATTCATTGCGCTGATCAGCTGGCTTGTGTACTAACAGACATTTTCAACACCTCGCTAGACCAAGCCAAAGTACCATCATGCTTCAAATTTGCCAACATCATCCCAGTGCCAAAGAAAACCCAGATCTTATCACTCAACGATTACCGGCCCGTTGCACTGACTCCTATCATAATGAAGTGCTTCGAGAGACTGGTTAAAGAGCACATCACCTCCAGTCTCCCCTCTTCATTCGACCCCTTTCAGTTTGCCTACAGGACAAACCGCTCCACCAGGGATGCCATCTCCTCTGCGCTTCACCTGAGCCTGACACACCTAGAGGAGAAGAACACCCATGTGCGGATGCTGTTCCTGGACTTCAGTTCAGCATTCAACACCATCATCCCACAACATCTGGTAGACAAAATGGGGCTTCTGGGTTTCAACACCCCCCTGCGGAACTGGCTGCTGGACTTCCTCTGTGACAGACCCCAATCTGTGCGGATAGGTCAGAACAGTTCAGATGTCATCTACCTCAGCACGGGCTCCCCCCAAGGCTGCGTCCTAAGCCCCTTGCTGTTCACCTTGATGACACACGACTGCGTCCCTAGGTCCGCCACAAACCACATCGTGAAGTATGCTGACGACACAACGGTGGTGGGCCTCATCAGGGATGACAACGACCTGGCCTACAGAGAGGAAGTGGAGCAGTTGGTGGGCTGGTGCAAGGACAACAGCCTGGTCCTGAATGTTGACAAGACTAAAGAGATCATTGTCGACTTTAGGAAAAACCAGCCCAACCATGCCCCACTTTGCATCAACAACAAGGCTGTGGAGGTTGTCAGCAGTATCAAGTTCCTAGGGGTGCACATCACAAACAAACTCACCTGGTCCGTGAACACTGCATCTCTGGTTAAGAGGGCACAGCAGCGCCTGTACTTCCTGCGGAGGATGAGGAGAGCCCACCTGCCCCCACCATCCCTCATCACATTCTACAGGGGCACCATAGAGAGTATCCTGACCAGCTGTATCTCTGTGTGGTGTGGAGGCTGCAGCGCTACCGACTGGGGTAGTGTGAGGAGGGTAACGAGGACAGCGGAGAAAATAATCGGGACTACACTTCCCTCCATTCAGGACATTGGCCAGAAGCGCTGCTTATCCCATGCTAAGAACATTACCGGGGACCCCTCTCACCCCCATCATGGACTATTCACTCTGCTAGCCTCTGGGAAGAGGTACTGCAGTGTGCGGTGCAGGACCACCAGGCTCCGCAATAGTCTAGTCCCCCTGGCCATTAGACTGTTAAATGGTCAATCTAACATATAGTTAACTTAAATCTAAACGGCTGCTAATTTGACTTTTGCACTAGTGGCAGTTTTTTTTATAGCTTGCCACTCCTTGCACATTTGATCTCTGCACTATTGTTACTTACAGTGTTATTACTTACAGTGTTATTGTTTACAATATAATGGTACTGTGTACCTGACTTGTTAACCTGACTGCCCATCTTGCACATCTGGTTAGCGTCTCTTCTTGCACTATCGGCACTATGGTAAATAACACAATACAGCTTTATTTATATCTGTACACTGAAGGACACTGAGGGAAACTGTGGGAGTCAGATCCATCGACATTTCGTTCTGTATACACGTGTACTAGAATGACAATAAAGTAGATCTGAATCTGAATCTGAATCTGAATTCACTCGGCTCCAAGTTAAGCAAATTACATGGCTTAAAACGTACTCAACTAGAAAATAACTAATCAACTAAATCATCTACACACTAACTAAGCTACGAACTCAGCAACAACTTAGGAAACTTATTAAATTACTAACTAAGCGAAACACTCAGCTACAAACGCAGAAACTCACTCAGTTACAAAGTTACTTAGCGACTCACACCACTACAAACTGAATCAGCGACCCACTCAGCTACAAACTAAGTGACTCACGCAGCTACAAACTAACTCAGCGACTGGACTCACTTAGCTAAAAACTAACTCTACTACTCTCTCAGCTACACACTTATTAATTCACTCACTCGTCTCCAAACCAAGCAAATCACGTGGCTTTAAACTTACTCAACTACAAAATAACTAATCAACTAAATCAGCTACACACTGAATAAGCTAACAACTAACTCAGCAACAACTTAGGAGACTTATCAAAATACAAACTAAGCGAAACACCTAGCTACAAACTAACTCAGCTACAAATAAACTCAGAAAGTCACTCAGTTGCCAAGTTACAAACTAACTCAACTACTCATTCAGCAACACACTAACCCGTTAATCAGTCAGCTACAAATTGAGCTATTCATGCAGCTTCACATTTGCTTCAAACTAACTAAATGACTAACTCAAACACAGACTAACCTAGCAAATCACTCAGCTACAAGCTAACACACTCGTTTACTCACTCAGCTACAACTAACTCACTTAGTCACTCACTCAGTGGCTTTAAAATGAAATAACTACCTTCATGAAATGACAAAACGACTGACAGTTGAAGAGAAAGAAGATATTCGGCGACCTGCGTGACCAAGAACTTAGTAATGCGTTCGGGCAGTCGGCCTTTCTCGCTGGACAAGATCATCTCCAGCATGTCTCCGTGAAGCTTCTCCATCACCACAAAAACGCGCTCGGGAGTCTCAAACATGCAGTCCAGGTTGACCACGCCGGGGTGGTGAAGGTTCTGCCAGCAAAAGGAAAAATGCTGCAACTTCCTGAGACTCCATTTTGTTATAATTACTGGTTCAGGGCACCTGTGACTGCCCAATTGGTGCCAACAGCCCTGAGCGCTGATTGGTTCAAAGACTCTTTTCGAACCCCCGGCTTCCAAGAGGAAGCCGTCAGACCATTTGCGAACCTATGCTCCCAGCTAGGCAAGCTCCATACCTTTCGACATTTTTCTGCCCTGTTTTCTCCTGCCCGATACCCGTTGCCGACCTGTTTCTAGACCCGTTTCTGCCCTGCTCTTCCATCCCGACCATCGACGTGTTTGCCATGTTTCCTGCCTGATACCTGTTGCCGACCTCTTTGACGGACTCGATACCGCCCTTGCTCTCCCGTCCCGGCTATTGACCAGTATCCCTGCTGCCTATGATTATCCTCGCTCGACACAGAAGTGCCACTTCCGCGTTCCTGCCACCTGCTACCCGTGTCCGTCGATCATCAGATCGTGGAAGCAAGCACTGCACTCTCTCTTTATCGATAAAACTGAGTAAACGAACGCTACTGGGTCCTGACTCTGTTTCCTGTGACACATTTCCTGTGACAGTCCTTCACTTTTTGGTATGGCTGTCATCAGAGGTAAGATCGGCCCTAAAGAGTCCAGCCCGACCCGACCCAGGCCTGGGGTTATTTAAGCTATGCCCTGCCCGAGCTCAACAAATGAACTTGATGAGGGACCGAGCCCGGAAAAACACGTGCGTCAGCGCATGGTGATTAGCATACCGGCATTGTTGGACAAAGGAAAAGAACCACAGAACACATGACGGGTGTCTGGCATGTAAATACAACCACGGTGTGATGTCACGGCTGAAAAGTGTGGTGAGTCGGTCCACCATTACATTGCCGGCAAGCTATTGTGGGCAAGCTATTTTTAGCGCCGGACGACACACCACTAATTAAAAAAAAAAAAAAAACAGCGAGAGAGAAGCCCGGCCCAGCCCGAGCCGAGTTTATGATTGACATCTGAGGCCAGACCTTAAGATTGTCACGGACCAGGAACAGAGACAGGACCCAATTGCGTTCGTTTTACTCAGCTTTATTTAGAAGGAGGAAAGGGCTTGCATCCACGATCCGATGATCGTCGGTCACAGGTGGCAGATAGCAGGAACGCGGAAGTGGCACTTCCGTGTCGATCGAAGGCAATGTCGAGAGTGAAAAAAAACAGGTCGATGGAGCAAAAACGTAAAACGGGTTCAGAAAAGAGGTCGGCAACGGGAATCAGACAGAAAACAGGGCAGGATAGAGTCAAAAGAGCTGGCCTTGCGTGTAGCTAAGGTTCGCAGACGATCCGACAAATGTTGACAGGAAGGCGGGGTTTTAAAAAGAGGTCAGCAGCCAATCAGGGTCCGCGGCTGTTGGCGCCAATGGAGCAGACTCAGGTGCCCCGCATTACTAATCATGACAAAGATCTTACGATCTAAGATCTTACGAACCAAGATCTTGTCATCCATTTCCTGTAAGAGCCCGCCAACCTTTACCCCCTGCTTGTTGTTGCATGGAAACATGAACGCTCGAGTGAGTACCTGCAAAATGGCCACCTCATTTCTCAGCTGACTTTCTTGTTTGGTGGGGAAGCGAAGCTTGTCGATGATCTTGATGGCAACATCTCGGCTTGACTTCCGGTGTTTCCCTGGCGACACGCACAAGCACTCGACATGTCAAAAATGGTGGAGATATTCGCCGATCAACAATTTTGGGATGGTTCTGATCAAAATATCAATCCTAATTTCCTCATACGTGTTTTACCTCCATAAACTATTCCAAACTGCCCTGAGCCTAACACTTCATCTGGAAAGATCTGATAGATGGAATTAATGTCCTGAAACACACAAAGAAAAGTTTCATTATCAATAATTGAATAAACATGTTCAAGAAATATGAGCCTTAAAGCTTAGTCATAAAAAACCTTGAGACCAAACCACAGTCCAGTTGTAACAACAATTGAATAAACATGTCGTTGCTCTTGTGGCCCCTAAATGTTCAAGACAAAAACAAAAACATCTGTTGCCATGGCAACTCTGGCTCCCAAGAAAACACGGTATATTTACAAACTTTATTGAAAACTCTTTTAAAACAAAATAAAATCAACACACAACATGACAAAATACGGTGGAATTTGACAGAATATAACACACAAATCCGAAAAACAATTTGAAATTGAATAAAACAAGAGCACACGAGATGATAGACATGAAACAAAATCAAAACGACATAACAGGACATAGCACAAAAAAACGAAAAATAAATAAAATCGGACAGGACGGGATGAGACACGGCAAATCAAGTCATAACACGGCACAACATAACCCAAAACAAAAACTAAAAAGCAAAACTGAAAAAAAAAGAGAGACGAGAAACAAAATGAGAAACACGAAACAAAACAAACCCGGAAGTAAAAAATGACATAACGTGACAAAGCATAAAACAAAAGAACAAGGAATTAAAAAAGCCAGAGATGAACGAGACGTGGGTCAATTAGACAGTAGATGCTGATCTCTTCTTCCTGTTCAGTCAATCGGTGCCATTCCATTTGTGTTTGAGAGGGACCACATTTCATTTTATTGTGATTTTGTTTGTTTCATTTCCTGAATCCCTAGTACCCACGATGAGCAGCAGGTAGTTGCCTTGCATGGCTGATGCTGCTATCGGTTAGTTAGTGTGTGCAAAAGGGAAAGTGTGAAGCACATTGTAGCGCTTTGGGAGGTCTTCATTGACTTGAAAAGCTATACAGTGAAACCTCGGATTTCGAACGCCTCTCAGTTTGAACAAATCGGTGTCCGACCAAAAATTTCGAGAAATTCTTGCTTCGCTGTTCGGTCAAAAAAATCGGAGTTCGAACGCCGGTAATGCGTGAGTGCGTACGCTAGGGTGCGATGCTGAGCGGCGTACGGGTGTTTTAGCCCCTTATTATGCCTCAGAAGAAAGTCAGTGCAACAGCAAAGTTGCTAAAGGTGAAAAAATAAAAGTAGTGCGTACAACTATTGCATTTAAGAAAGAAATAATAGCCAAATATGAAGGAGGTGTGCGGGCGCCTTCTGCTGACCACCACAAAGGTAAGAAATCCTATTCATAAGATTACGGGGCGGCAGTGGCTCAGGAGGTAGAGCGCTCGTCTTGGGATCAAGAGATCGCAGTTCGAATCCCGGCTCCTCCGTGTTACATGTCGAAGTGTCCTTGGGTAAGACACTGAACCCCCAATACCCCCAATAAGCATGGCTGCACGGCCGCTATTGGGAAATGTGAAGCACACTGTAAAGCGCTTTGGGAAGTCTTGACTTGAAAAGCGCTATATAAATGCAGATCATTTAATTTCATTACGATAACGCGAAAGTACGATTAGCCTGGGTTAGCTTTAAGTTTACGTTAAACATTCAGGGTGTTGAAACGGAGCCCAACATTGAGGGTGTTGGAATGGAGCCCCCTTTCCAATAAACCGCTCACCACTTGTTGTGGAGACCCGGGTGCTAAATGACTTGTAAACGACCTGATTTTTTTATTTTTACACGTTCATGTTACGGGAATCTTTCGTACGGAAGATTACGATAACGCGAACGTACGATTAGCCTGGGTTAGCTTTCTGTTTACGTTAAACATTCAAGGTAAACATTCAGGGTGTTGGAACGGATTAAAACGATTTCCATTATTTTTAATGGGAAAAATGATTTCGGTGATCAAACAAATCGGTTTTCGAACAGGGTTCTGGAACGGATTATGGTCGAGAACCGAGGTTCCACTGTATAAATGCAGAACATTTACATTTACACGACCAGACATAACACGGCACAAAATGACATAACAAGACACAACACACACAGAAAAAACATCCATCCATCCATTATCTGTACCGCTTATCCTTAGTAGGGTCGCGGGGGTGCTGGAGCCCATCCCAGCCATCATCAGGCAGTGGGCAGACACTGCCCTAAACTGGTTGCCAGCCAGTCTCAGGGCACACAGGGACAGACAATTCGCTCGCGCATTCACACAGGGACAATTTGGACCGGCCGATTAACCTGACATGCATGTTTTTGGAATGTGGGAGGAAACCACAGCGTTTGGAGGAAACCCACGCAAGCACTTGGAGAACATGCAAACTCCGCACAGGAAGGTTGGTAGCTGGATTCGAACCCATGACCTCAGAACTGTGCCGCACGCGCGCTAACCACCGCGCTGCCCCACAGAAAAACAATGTAAGATGAAATAAAATGATACCAGACATGAGATGAGAGCAAAACAAAACACAACATAATGCAAAAATTAAAAAAAAAAGGAAAATGAAACAAAACAAAATGTTTTTTGTGTGCTTGGTATATAGTAAATTGTATGCATGTTGTGTGTAGGGTTTATGTACTGTACTCCTAAGCATGTTGCGCATTTTCCTGTCATGTTTTCCTGTGTATGTTTTCTTGCACGTCGTGTCGATTCTGTAGCTTACGTCTTGTGCCTAAAACATTTCCAGCTTTTCTAGTCACATCCGCTGGTGTTTGTGTGCGCGGATGGGGATGTGTGTGCACTGACAGGCTAATATCACACCTCACTCAGGCGGGCACAAAGAAGACAATATTACTGGCTGCCGGCAGCCTAATTGCCACGTGTTGCCATGGCAACGCCCGCTCAGCCTCACTGAGTAATCACAATCATCTCCAGCTCCGGGGCCGCGTGGACCGTGCGACCGCTCACCTTGGGCGGCGGGTCATCGCATACGCGAACGCTTGCTCACAAATCTACATTATCTGCAGCCGAGGTGAGCACTTTACACACACACAAAACGTGTAATGACTGTGTGTTTGTGCGTGCGCTCACCACATTCTCCTGGATGTGACGGTTGGAGACCGAAATACTGATGGAGATTTCCTCTGTTGTAAAACACAAAAGAAAAAAATTAGAAATTTGCCACTGGGGATCAACAATTTTCTTCTGGCTACAAGTGTGCGGGGGCACTTTTTGGAGGAAAAGCCAAAGTTATCGATTCTCAATGACCAAATGGACCCTTTAATGTTCACATCATAGGGAAACAATTTACTTTTCAGTTTTTTGGTTTTCGCGTGGCACATAGGTATTATTTTTTTCTTTTTATATACCGTATTTTCCGCACTATAGGGCGCACCCCCAAAAAAATAGTTTTTGGTCCTATATCTTCCATAGATAAGGCGCACCGGATTATAAGGCGCTACAATGGGAACGTCGACAAAACAGTCAGATAGTTCAGTCCAACTGATTACCCCCTTAACATTCCTAAAGCTTGCAAAGAAGCAAATACGTGTCGTAGACACGTGCGGATGCGGTGTCCGTACGATGTCACTCAAATGCATCGTTCCAAATATCATTCGGAAGGTTGAAGTCTTGGGATTCAAGAAATGCCAACCATTCCTTAGTTTCTATTTTTTTTTTCGCTCACAACTTTACTGTGCATATGACAATAAACACTTGGAATTGAGTTGAATTTTTAAAAAGACCCATCACAGAAACATCGATATCACTCTGAAACAAGATACTGGGAAAATATATAGCCGGAGTAGCTCACCGAAGTCGTTGTGTTCAATTATAATGTGCAACCATGGTCCTCTTATATCCGTGAGTGTAGTAAACCCAGGAGAATAAAATATTTACAAATACAGAATAGTAAAACATGCTTTCTCTATGCCGTAGACAACCAACCAAACTTGCTATTCACATTCATCTTTTTTGGCCAATTGCAGGCTTTGTTTTGTCCCTTTAGCCTATGCAAGCCCGTAAATGATAACGAGGATCTGCCCCCTTTACCTCCGAATAACTTTAGCCAATAGTGACTGATTCAAATGATGATTGACACATTGGTTAGGAAATGAAACGCCGGTATATAAATCCCAGCACACACCGCGGACGACTTCGCCTTCGGGGGAAAATCTAGTCGGCGGCTGCTGCATTAGTTGCAAGACTTTGCGACTTAATATTGATCCATATATAAGGCGCACTGTATTATAAGGCGCATGGTCAGCTTTTAAAAAAAATTAAGACTTTTAGGTGCGCCTTATAGTGCGGAAAATACGGTACTAATTATCTGCTTAGGAGGTAGTCCAGTAAAATATTTGACATAACTTCATTTTCAAACATTTTCAACGGACGGTGTGCCTCTGAACTTTTTGGTCAATAAAAGTGTACCTTGGTTCAAAAAGTGTTGAAAAACACTGCAATAGACAATCAGAGAATTTTAAAAACAGGCGATTAAAGGAAGAAAATCTTATGAGGGCATGGCAATCTTCACCAGTTTAAGTTTTAAAATCAGTTTTAATTCCAATCCGTTGTTTTGTTCCCCCACCCCTTGGCATATAATCACTAACCGGACCAATTCAAGTTTACTTGGACTATCGGGGTTTCGAAAGGCATTCGCGACTTACCAAAGGTTTTTATCCCTCCCCCCCAATACATAAATTTCTATTTGCGATCCCCACTTCAGAACGGATAATTCATATCCGAGGCTCTACTGTAAGTCTAAAGAAAAGTGATCACTTAATTTGAAAAAAAAAAGACGTACCGTAAATTCCGGACTATAGAGCGCACCTGATTATAAGCCGCACCCACCACATTTTAAGAGGAAAACCGATTTTGTACATACACAAGCCGCACCTGTATATAAGCCACATGCGCCCACATTTAAACATATAACACAAACACAAAATTAACCCAAACCCGACTTCAAGTCCCGCGATTGAAACTAAATGTCCTTCATCAAAGTCCACAGTCCAAAAATCACAGCCGGCAAAATGAACGGAAAATGATAACGGTACTTAAAGTTTGATGCAGACCTGCAGAGTCCGGGTTCCGTTGAAAGTAATCCAAGGAAAAAAGTGTATATTTCCAAAGGTAAGGGTGGGAAAAATATATCAGATGAACACATTTACTCACGCAACCAACTTTTTACCCCCCTCTTCTTTCCTTGTATTTTCAAAGCTTTAATAATAATAATATAGCTTTGACAGGGCAGTTAATGGTAGCAACACTAGAGCGCTGCTAGCGGCCGTAAGAAAAATGACATAAATGGGCCGCATCACTGAATAAGCCGCAGGGTTGAAAGTTAGGGAAAAAAGTAGCGGCTTATAGTCCGGAATTTACGGTAATTAATGACATTAGTGATAAAAGCTTTTCGATATTGTTGAGAATATTTTGTAGGGAGGGCCAATGTCCTCACATGATAGACAAGTCTACCATATTTTCCGCCGATTTCTGCTGTTTACTGTGTACTTGGGCCACGACGGGAGAACCCTCAAATGGACGTGAGTCACAACCGCACTGACGTCAATAAGTCCAAAATATCCACCGTGGCTCGCGTGGGAGTCGGCGCCAACGGATCACCAAATCGGTGGTCGGCGGCGCCGCATTTGAAACGATTGTTAGCGTCTGCGATTTACTCACTGTGCCCGTTGCCGTGGCAACTGTGAGAAACACCCGTGGAGACGGCGGGCATGAGGGCGTGCTGGATGGCCATTTCCCACATGCGGGCCACATCCTGACCTGCGCCGCTCACCTGTAAGGAAGTGACATCATCCGAAGCAGTTGGTAAAGGAAAAGCACTGTGTGGACATATGATAGGTCCGAGTTATCCAGTCATCATTTTGAAGTTTCTTCAAATACTTGGTTAATGATGAGGAGTTTCCAAATTCATAAACAGTTTGCAGGGTTTATTAGGAATGAAATAAATTCGAACCGTGACATCAGCCTAATGGAGCCCCCACTAAACTGTGACACAGTTAACTATTGTTTACCGTGGGTGTTTCCTTTCCCTCAACAGGGATATTTTTATACCCCAAAGCACTCTGGGACTTGTAGTACAGAGACAAATAATACACGGAAACTATGGCCTGATCACCCAAATTTTTCCAGGACATTTCCATTTTATATTTTGCCCCAACAGCAAAAACTACCCAGGTGTATCCATCTACAGCAGGGCTGGCCAACCCAGACCTCGAGAGCCGCATGTGATTTAAATCACTTGGATCATTATTAGGCTCTCACAAAGCTTGCTAACAAGCGGAAAATTGGTATCACTTGTGTTGGAGCAGAGAAACCTTCAAAATATGGAGGGCATACGGCTCTCGAGGACCGGGGTGGCCACCCCTGATCTACAGTATATATAGACCATAAAACAGTTGAATCCTTCCATATATCATGTAAGTCAATGCTTTTGGCTAGCCAGATACAAGCAGGACGCAAGAGGAGCTCACTTTAGTAGGAAACAAGCATGTTATTTTGTTGATTTTTGTGAGTGAAATAAATGGAATCATCCATCCATCCATTCATTATCTGCACCGCTTATCCTCAGGTAGGGTCGCAGGGGTGCTGGAGCCCATCCCAGCCATTATCGGGCAGCGGGCAGGGGACACCCTGAACTGGTTGCTAGCCAGTCGCAGGGCTGAATGGAATCATCCATTATTTATCAGCAAAAATTTAATGCGTAAACGACTAGTCTCCAGTCATCTAAACAGCTTGTACCCCATTTATTCCTGTATACCATACACACATTCTCTTTCACCAAAAAGAAAACTCTGAAGTATCTGTGAGCATCGACAAATATGGCTGACCACAGCTCCAAATCCTAACCAGTAGACCACTAGAAATGTACAGTCAATAACATAAGAAAAAGCCTTAGCTTTTATCTCATCATCACACTATTGTTACAGTGCAACGTTATACAACATTGTAATGGAGCATTATGGGAAATAGTTCAGCCCAATCATCTAGTTGCCTAGTGGTTACAGAATGGAGTTAGGCTTATTAGCATTATTAGCATGTTATCGTTATTGTTATTAATATTTTTATTGGACTGGGCTGCAAAAATATTGTTAGACAATAAACCAGACCTTGGTACAGAAATGTTGCGGACCACTGATGAAGAGGATTCATTCGTAAGAAATTCAACATTCCGTTTCCAGTCATATTATCCCCGGCATGTAAACGTAGTCTTTAGCGTGACCAGTAAATGCCCAGATATGTTGCCTCACCAGCATATTAGCGCCCGAAACGCCACCACCGCTCACATCCTCTCCCACAAAATACACCAGTGCCGTCGTGGTGGTTATCTCAAAACAGTGCGGGTTAGCTCCATCAGGGAGAAGCGAGAAGGTACGAGCGGCCTCCAGTGACAAGATCTCTGACAGCGGGATCTCCTGGATGGTTCACAGAAACGCACGGATTCAAAATAAAATGTTGAGCTTACTGATGATCATGGTAATATGAAGAATGTGTTATCATTTACAGTACCTTGTAATATTTACTTCCTGTGTCATTCTGGTACAGCGTGATGCATTTACTGTCCAGGCGCCAGTAATGTCTCTTTCTCTAAAAATCAGGCAATAGTTTGGATTTTACTTGACTGAACTTGAAATAAATTGCAAAGTTTCATCTTTTAACTTCTAAGTATCTGGAAAAAAGTAACGTCAGGATTACTAGATTGTCCTTGCTGGTGAAGTGGACCATCCAGCCTTCCTTCATCACATTGCTGTTCTTCCTCTTGGTATGTTTGACTGATTGGACGACTCTCATGAGTGGGATGTTGTTACTGGTTGACGGGCTGCAGGGGGTGGGACAAACGTCTTATTGAGTTGCCGGTTTTAAAAATTGTGTGTTGGACCACAAACTCTGTGTTAAGTCAGAATTTTGACTTGAAGGTAAGAATTCTTAAAAAATAGTCAGAACTTTCAGGGTAAAGTGGTTAAAATGAGGTTAAAAAAGTAAAAAAATCGAACAGAAAAAAATAAATAATAATACAGTTATGATTCCTAGAATAGGGGCAGCACGGCAGCGCATTCGTTAGCGCGTGTGCGGCACAGTTCTGAGGTCATGAGATGGAACCTTCCTGTGTGGAGTTTGCATGTTCTCCCCGTGCTTGCGTGGGTTTCCTCCGGGAATAGGTGAGTGAGTTGTCTGTCTCTCTGTTCCTTGCAACTGGCTGACATTCAGTCCAGGGTGTCCCCTGCCCACTGCCCTAAGATGGCTGGGATGGGCTCCAGCACCTCCGCGACCCTACTGAGGATAAGCGGTGAAGATAATGGATGGATGGATTCCTAGAATAATGCCAGAATACTCAAGTACGTTTTTGTGTCTTCTACACTGGCTCTGAACTGGCTGTAATCGTCTTAAATTAATTTTCATCCATTTTCTGTACCGATCATCCTCAGTAGGGTCGCGGGGGTCTTTCATTTATTCAACTGCAATGTTAACTACAAATGTTCAACAAAAAATATTTTAATTGATAAGCAAAAAAAGATCATCTGGCCTTGTTTTAAAAGTCAAATTCACAACCCTACTCCTTGCTGGCCTCAAATTTCATTGTACTTTTGTATAATGACAATAAAAGCTATTATTCTATTCTATTTTGCACCTAATAGCTCTATTAGAGTCGTCCCCATCCGGATCGTGCAGGTCTCCCGGATCTCCAGGTCCTCCATCCATCGTCACGGCGATGGCCATGTCGTCTGTCGTTATGCCCGTGTCGTCGGGGTCGTCTATCAGTCCAACAACCCTCTCCGGATCGTCCAGGCAGCCGTCCGCCATGTTGCCATCAGACTCCGCTCCCGGACTAAGGAGTTCTGTAGATCGACAATGCAAGAATTTTTTGCAAACGATTATGTGCGTTAGCGCTTGTGTATTTATATTTTCACCTCCATTTCTTGAAACTTCACCCAAGCAGTTGTTTGGAACCTTGGGAGCGCAACGCTTGTGACAGTTGAACCGACAATCTGAACAAAAACACAACTTTGAATACCATAATGAGCCATACTGCATGTATGGCTTTGGTGTTAGATCTGAAAGTGGAACTCAGTATAGAGGCCCTGAAAGGTATTTTCAAATTCTAAAACAAGCCAAATGTAAGGAAATAGTACATATTTTTTTGTATAAAATCTACATATATTTAATGTATATATTCCAATTAGTTTACAAAATAATGCCTCTTTGATTTCCTGAGCTGTGAAGAACACCAGCAAGCCAGTCACCATATTGGTTAACATGTTAATTAGTTGAAAAGACTGTGAATGTTTCAAATTATGTTTTTGTAGTTTTTGTGACGCCTTGTGTTCCAGGTGGATGTAGTAATGGTCAAAAAAAGGGCCAGCAGCGAAACAGGGTTTAACAGGCAAAAATAGCAAACGGAGAGCTAATGGGGGCTAACCGGGACTGATCAATGTAACGCAGCCGCAGCCTTGGCAGAAAAAGGCAAGGCTGGCCGGCCAAAAAACGCGCAGTGAGAAGCCAGGCTAACTTGAAACCATCAACACAAACGGGCAACAGCGACAAACTCGAAAACGGACAGAAATAAGCCAAAGGACACGGCAGGCTAGCTGGCTAGCATGTCAAACAACAGACTGTGTGCACCTAACGGGGGTTAACCAGTAGCAAACAAAACAGGAAGCCCATGGCAGCCACACCACTAACGGGGAGTTAACTGGAGAATATTATACCGACCGCGACACACGCGGCGAGAAAAACAAACTAAAAGCCACAATTGCCTACCTAAAAGGAGGCGAAGGCAAAAAAGGAACGCATGCTATGTCAGTGGCCGAAAAACCCCACACAGCTTTTGGAGGTCGAAGCACGCAATTCCGACAAAACAGTCATAGGGCCCCCAGTGATAGGGTTAGCAAAGTTCCAATTTGGATGAGCTGTTTGCAATCGCTATTCACAACAACCGTTGTCTTTTCTGAGCTGTCTCATATGTTGTGTTAATGGGATTCACCATTTTAAAAGTGGTTCAATTTTGAGACTAAGTTTCTCAAGTTGCCCGGCGCGTGGAATATTTTGCAACACATCTGCATAATCGTGGCGAGGAACAATAAACGTTCTGTGCCTAATTGAAAATAAATTGGTCCGTATAAATACATTGGAGTGCAGAGAAGGTAAGATGCAAAGACACATTATGATACCTTTGCACTGCAGGCCTTGCCTGAAGATACCCTTGAGGAGTTTCTTGCAATGCTGGCAGACGGTGGGCCTCGTGTACGAGTGGATGAGGAAGCTGTGAGGAACTTTGACCTTGGACAGCAGAAGTTTGTCCAGCTCGATGGGTCGCCCCACGTACGACTGGCAGCTAGCGCGGCGCTCTCTGCCCCACCACGCGTCCCAAGAACTCTTCTGGCACAAATGTGACATGCTAAGCGTTCTCCATCCAAAAGAGCACATGGTTTGTTTCAAACTGTTATGTCAGGCTTTAATTTCATTAAACCCTAGTTATATATCCTAACCCTCATTCATAATGTTGAATCAAAGCATGAAAATCTCAACTGAAAACTAAAGTCTGAAATCTAAATTCTGAACTTGTTTAAAATTATAACCAAAATGTAAAACTTTTTAAAAACCCACTTTTTCTACATTCACCCTGGAGAACCCATGGGTTATAATTTTGCAAAGAAGGAGTTCTTGGATTTGAAATGTTCTTGGTTAATCCTCGTTTACAACCTTAAGACAATGCCTGACCCCGTATTTGAAATATCTAGCAAGCAACATAGTGCCCACTGGAACCAGGTATTGGTTCTGAAAATAGCTCTGAAGTACCTGGTGGTTGTGACTTTCTAGGAAAATTTATTTCTAACTGGCATTCGAAATCATTGACGTGATCAGTGTCTTCAAATACAAGAACAATTTTTCCAAAATTCTGTCAAAATACAGCACATAGATTAAACAATTAAAACACACAGTGCCCAAGACAGATGTTGTTTATTCTGAAATGTTTGACTGAGCCTATTTTTACCCTACATTTAATAATTAAAACCTGGTAATGACATAATAATAACATAGTAATAACATAAGTCGCCTTCAGGCTGATGAGAAACAAAAAATAGCTCTTAGCCTCTAAAAGGTTGGTGACTCCTGATCTTGAATTTCTTTCTAAAAGGTTGATTTGAAACCTTCGCCTTTATTTTAAACCCTGACTGTCAAGACCTTAATATGTAAAGAGAACCCTGATTTTAATTAACTTCATGTTATCAATTTTTTTTATTTCATTCTAGTTAAAGTGAATTATATTTTGTTTACTTTTAGGTCAAACCCTGATGGTTTTGAAGTCTTAATCACACACCCGCTGCTAGGTGAGGTCCATAAGGGGCCTATTCTTTCTTGTGGGTAAGAATATTTGTGCCCTCCCCATGCATTTGATATGCCCCCCTTGAAACTGATGTCTGGACCGGGTCTGTTTAATACAAAACCCTGAGTACAATACCTAAACCTCGTTTGTAACCTACAGTATTTTGCAAACCTTACCTCTGTGTTTGGACTGACAGGGGACTGCAAGACAAAAAAGAGAAAACGTGAAGTGAAGCACGACAATATGGCAGAAAAGCGTGTGGCGGTGCTGACCAGTAGAGCCTCGTCACCATAATGGGGCGGAGGCGAGGGTTCCGCCGAAAGGGGCCGCGCCCCAAGGTTGGCCAGACCCCCCGTCAGGGACACGTTGGACGGGCGGCGTCTCCTCACCCCACTGCAATTGTTGGGGATCTTAAAGGCGCAACGCTTGTGATAATTTAGACCGCAGCCTAAAACACACAACATATTTATTTCCTCAGGTGGGGCACGTTGTTTGAGTGGTCCTTAAAAGTTTTTTATTAAGTACAGTATGTGTTAAGAATGCCCAACTGAGTTTAAAGAGCCCTTATGCCTTATTTGCACTGCACCCATCTGCTTTTATCTTACTTGCATTAAAGCTGTTTGGAGCGGAACACATTGGGTAAGAGGAATGGGGGCTTGCATGAAATAGGTAAAAGTAAGAAAAGGCCTGCTTCTAGTAGAGTCCAAACGCCAACCCAAACCCAAAGAAGGATGAAAAAATGAATGTCATTCGAGTCCTAGAAATGTACAGACTAGCGAGCACATCATGAATGAGCTGACCGAGGCTTTAACACAGAAGATCTCCATATTTTGTACAGCTCCTTTAATAATGGCATCAAAATAAAACGTTTTTAATGGAAAAAGATAACTTAAAAGCATACATTTAGTAGTGTTGGCAGTAAATAGGCAGTAGCACAAATTTTTAGCTGTTTTATGATGTCTGATTATTATTCTTTTCCTGATTACATTGTAAATTTAGGGTGTAATTTCCCTTAAAGCTGCTTGATGACACCAAATTATTTTGTTGACACAGGAAGTATTTTAACTCAATGCATTTTTGCAAACTATAAATCCAATAGAACTAATTCATGAAAAATGAATGAGGTTAAAGTGATGACATCATTATTAATCATATCTCACAGCAAGATGATGAAATACAAACAGTATGTTCTAATTATTTTTCAATTCAACCTTCACACTTGAGGCCTTGGCGCACTAGTCCCCACAGCATCTCGCCGCAGTGGTCGCAGAAGGCAGGCGCCCGGTACGAGTGCACAAACAGGCAATGCGGCCGGATCTGGAAGTCCTCCACTGTGGCCGAGGCTGAGCACCAAACCAATAATACAGAGAAAAAATATAAAAAAGAATGAGATAAAAATGGGTAAAATATGCACCGTTAATCAAACTCTGACTACCGGCAGTGTCTGAAACTCATGGGAAAGAGTTAGCGGACACCAAGGGCAGATAACTGTGAAAAGTTGGCTGCCCAGCCATAAAGTTGCCTGCCCCATTTTTCCCAACTTGAAACACAAAAAGACGACTCATCGCAAAAAAAAACATTGTTCCAAAGTATTAAGGATTGATAATCATAATATATAATCGAACAACACTTTAAAATGAAGTTTATTATAAATCTCCTTATAACATTCATTGCATCTATATAACATTGCTGTTTTCCATACGTTCTGTAGCGTCATGTATTTTGTTAGCTCTTTTTGAATCTTTCTTCTGGGGCTGAGGTTTTGGCTTGATTCCTAACCACATATCCACTTTTCTTGTGTTATCTGTGCGTCTACTTTGGAAAACGATATGCAAACGCACGACCTTATAACGCTCAGGAAAGTCCGGTATCACAAAGTTATTCGATGCAGGCTTCCGATTGGCTGCCGAGTATGCAAATTGCCAAACAAACCGAAATTCCGAAATTTCCAAACCACCGATTTCGAAGTTGGAATAGATAAAACTTTTGATCCCCAAAAAAATCTTTCGTTTTTTATTTTTTCTTGAAAAAGTTGTCGGCCACCCGGGCGAAGACGTTTTGTAAGTTTTACGCCCGATGTAAAAGATGCACACCCCGGGCGTCCGGGCAGACGTTATTTCAGACTCTGCTACCTGCAATAGGAAGATTCAAAGAATGGAAACCACGCCCCTTTAATCAAGTCAAGTCATGTTTATTTGTATAGCCCTTAAACACAAAGAGTCTCAAAGGGCTGCACAGACCACAGATTATTGCAGACCACAGACTATTATTGCACCATCCCCTGATCTAAAACCGACATGAGGGCAAGGAAAAACTCAAAAACCTCAACATGAGGAAATTAATAATAATTAATAATAATAGTAATAATAATAATAATAATCCAATAATCCAAAAAATGTAAAATTAATGTTCACTAAAACCTAACCTAAAACCCCAAATTTGCTCGCGAAGCCACTGGGTAAATAAACATGAAAGTATAAAATGAATAAAACCACTTTGTGGTTGCACAAATTGAAACTGTTGAATATGTCGAACTTTGAATTTGCTACCCCAAAAAACAATTAAAAATACGTGCATACACGTGCAAACACGCTTGTGTATGACACACCTAAACACACAAATCATCAAGCACACTCATGCATATGTAAACACACATTTACATGTACGCGCAAGCACAGCTGGGATAACATTAAAAGCAGGAAACAGTACCCATTAAATCAAATGTTTGTTTACATCTTTTGTTTAGAGCAGGACCAATGCACACACACACACACTGCTGCCATTATTTGCGCTGTGTCTCATTTGGCATTTCTTTGAAGCGTTGCAGTTGACAAGGAAAAAGAAATAATTAATTTGATGTTAGACTAATTAGGAGAGTTTCCTTTGCCGTCTGCGACTTATTTTTTTACACTAACCTGAAAACTCTGGAGAAATAGCACCTTCAGTGAGACACAATTTTTTTTTAAATGTTTTCATGGAAATAGCTACTTGATGGCCAGTATTTTCATTTCCTGTTGGGTGCCCAGAACAACATGTTTTTGTTATGAAGTCTAACAACAAAGATGATATATAGTTGAAGAAGAGATGCTCGAAAAATGACATTAAATTGAATGCAATTAAAATGTTATTTAATTCAGTTCGTTTTAAATACATATAATTTAATTGGATTCGATTAGACTCCCTTCGATTTGATTCGATTCGATTGAACTTGACCTGACTTGACTTATCTTCACTTGACTAAATTTGAGAAAGATCTCAGTACTTAAAATACATTTTCTAAAAGAACAAAAGTGAGCATACCAGAGAGGACAGCTTCCACCAGATCCCCCTCTTGAATCTGCGAGGCCGAACGTAAAAGCTGCAGAACGTTGTCCGATGTCGAGTCATGGCGAAAGAGCAGGATCTTCTCATAAATCCCATAGAAGCCGCATTCTGGGATCTAAAGAGACGGACGACAAAGCTAGCATTAGCTTAAAATCAGCTAATGGCAGTGCACGTTAGCAAGAGCAAAATTTTGTAGCATTAGAAGTTTGATTAATACTTGCTGTCGTCGTTTCTGAATGAAATTGCGTCCATGCCAAAATAATTACACTTCTTACGCTCAATACTCGTCACCGTGGTTAGGACTTTCCATCATTGTCACGCTTTCACTCAACACCATTAGTCATTGTTGAGTGAGATCGTTTGCGTTTGTCATCCATACTTGATTACCGGTTATTATTTAAATGGGAAAGATGGAGTTGTCCTAGTGTCTCTACAAAAGAGTTCCAGGTTGTCATTAGAACGTTTAATGTTATAACAACATTACGCAACAAAGGACTGTGATTGAACTATTTAGTCTGATTTTTCCAAACTTTCCAGGAAATTTGGGACACACAATATACCAATATATATTGTTTTCTGCAGTGATTTTTTTAGGAAAACAGAAACCCTTCTTATATAAGATTGCAGAGTCAGCAACACAGCTCAAAATATCATCAGCTGCTCTCTTCCCAGTTTGGATGATATTTCCGGCCCGCCATACCCCAACAGCAGTACTCCTCTAGCCCTAGCCACCACCTTTTTGACCTATGGCAGACGCTGTAGATTCAATCAAGGACTAACATGCTCGAAGAGTTTCTTTACTCTCGTAGTTTGGTGTATCTGATGATGAATCAGAGGCTAAATAAATACATTGTATATTTTATGTTGATATTAAGTTCGGAGTTTACATAGTCAAAAAAGCATTTTGTCACGGTTGCCCACTGCCCTCACATGGCTTCGCCCGTTTGGCGCCAGCATCGGCTCGTTGCCTGATTGGCTTTCTTCTTATTTAATCTCAGTGCTCTCACTCACCCCTTGTCAGTCCATCAACAAACCTCTGCACATGCAAGACGGGAGTTTTGACTCTGTCCGGTATCCTGCTGTGAATCCTGTCCTGTATTGATCGCGTCTATCTCGTCCTGTTTGATATCTGACTACAGTCCCAAGTGTCTGGTATCGATCCCGTCTGTCTCGTCCTGTCTGATATCTGACTTCAGTCTCCAGTATCGGATATCGATCATGTCTATCTTGTCCTGTTTGTTATCTGACTCCTGTCTCTGGTATCGATCCCGTCTGTCTCGTCCTGTCTGATATCTTGCTACTGTCTCCGGTATAGATTCTGCCTGTCTCATCCTGTCCGTTATCCTGCGCCAATCTCCGGTATCGATCCTGTCTGGTGTCAACCTCGTCTGTCCGGTATCTGCTCGTGTATCTGGTATCGATCTTGTCGGCCTCTGGCTTCCTGTTTTTCCACGCCAGACTTCTGTCTCACTTCTAAATAAAGCTTGTGTGAAAACGTTACGCATCTGGGTCCTCCTCCTTTTCTGGTTATGACACATTTAAATCAAGGCCACAAATATTCAACCAGGTTTTTCATTTTCAGTGCTTAGTTTGAGCTTAGTGACTATACCAATTTTGAAGACAATAATCAGGGGTACACAAATAAATACAGTAATATTTTTCGCATTGGTTTTTAGATTCTGTATGAAAATATAGATCAGATTAGTTTTTTTTATATATATAAAAGTGAAGTATCAATCAAGTAGTAAACTTCTTTCGAAAAAAGTATTTTGCGTCATTTCACTGAAATAGCAGACACCTCCACGGAAATTATTTCGGGAGTACTTTGAAGAGTGACGAACGGAAGCGCGTCACCGTGCCATGATGTCTTTCCCTTGATTGTTTTTGCCTCGCCGACAAACGAACAAAAGGAGGAGGAGGAAGAGGAGGATGCGCTGTATCCTTTGCTCCCCCCTCTTAGATCTTCACCTCTTCACTTCCTTTATCTACGGTCCTCTCGTCTCCTCTCCTCCTCCTCCTGATACTTGTTGCCAGGGCGACGGCACTCAGTCGGCATGGCAGCAGCCGCCGCTCAAGGCTCCTTTTCCTCTTCGGCCCTCTTTTAGCGCAAACATCATACACACTTTTTACTCCGTAAATCACGATGGGTAGCCACCGGAAAAGTTTTCGTTATAAGGAAAGTGGAGATGGCGTGCACGGGCGCAAGCGCGAGGCGTGATTGCTATCGGTACAAAACGTCCCCCTCGAATGCGGATGAGGCAAACACTTTGTACACACAAAGTGTGCGCGAGTGTGTAAAAAGCCATAATGGCAGGAGGACACTTCACAGGCGCAATCATCAGCATCATCATCTTCGGTTGCTGGGCAACAGGAGGAAAAAAACTGACATAAATGACTTTATTATAAGTGTCAGCCATTATGCGTGTGCTTTTGGAGATCTGTTTCCACATTGGGGGACGTTAAAATGGTGTAGCGGCGCATTTTATATAATCCGCGTTTGCAAAGTTTTTCTATACAAATAGAACCGCTTATAATATGTTATTAATGTACAGGAAATGATGCGTGACCATTCAGGGTACATCACACTTTCAAGGCAATTCTTTTTAAGTAAAAATATTTGAAACATAAACAAACAAAAATTAAAGTATAAATAGGAAAACTTTGAATGTTTTATTAAACTAGGAGACATTTGTTTTAAAGGCCCGATTTTCAACAGGATATTGTTATTCGCCACAATTTTTGGGACCTAAATTATGGTCTAAATCTCATCCATCCATTATCTGCACCACTTATCCTCAGTAGGGTCGCGGGGGGTGCTGGAGTCCATCTCAGCTGTCTTCGGGCAGTGGGCAGGGGACACCCTGAACTGGTTGCCAGCCAGTCGCAGGGCACACAGGGACAGACAACTCACTCGCTCGTTCACACCTTGAGACAATTTGGACCGGCCAATTAACCTGACATGCATGTTTTTGGAATGTGGGAGGAAACCGGAATGCCCGGGGAGAACATGCAAACTCCACACAGGAGGTTTGATCTCATAACCACTGCGCCGCCGTGCTGCCCATTTCTGGAAATTTAAAACTGAATTATGTATTTGCGCTCAGATAAAACAGGGCAGGGGTCACCAACTTTGAACTACTATTTTTGGGCTTTGGACTAAGACAAGAATGGTTGATCACATTACCACAATTTTAGCTGACCTGCACTGGCTCCCTGTCAGTTTAAGATGTCTTTTTGAGGTTATGTTGCTAACTTACAAAAGTTTGCATGGACTTGACCCCTCATTCTGATTTATTGCCCCTTATTTTCCTGCTCGTAGCCTCGGCTCGGAAAATGCTGTTCACAGGTGCCAACAAGCGAAGGTCCATTAAGAAGGTCACAGAGGCATCAGAAATTGCCCCAGGGTGGCTCTTGTTGAAGAGAAGTACACCGTGGGTGAGGTAGCGCTACCTAGACACAAGTTGGGGTCTGACCTAGCCCCGCTGGGCTCGCCTGGGTAAGGGGGGTATGATATTTGAAAGACCCAAAACACCCTGTGACCCCAGGTAACATCGATTTATTTTAAAAGCCACCACAAAACTGCAGGCCGACATGCTTCTTATCTCTGAGGCATTCAAGCAGATAGTTCTCCTGGAACTCACTGTACCATGGGAGGACTGTATTGAGCAACCCAATGAGAGAAAAAGAACAAAATATGCTGTGTTAGTGGAAGAGTGCCAGAGCAACGAGTGGAAAGCACGATGTGAGCCTATCGAGGTGAGATGCAGAGGGTTGGCTGGCCTGTCCCTCTTCAGGGTTTACAACATCTTGGGCAGCAGGTGCCAACAAGTAAATGGCCATTGAAGAGGTCACAGAGGCAGCTGATTTTGCCTCAAGGTTGTTTTGGTTAAAGAGATGTGACCCATGGGTTAGGTAGCGCTACCTGGAAACAAGTTGGGGTCTGATCAACCCCGGCTGGGTCGCCAGGGTGGAGGAACTAAACACTATGAGACTCCAGGTAACATCACTGATGATGTGACCAAGTTCCATCAGTCGATGTATATTAAAAGCCACCACAAAACTGCGGGCCGACATGCTTCTTATCTCTGAGGCATTCAAGCAGATAGTTCTCCTGGAACTCACTGTACCAAGGGAGGACCGTATTGAGTAGGCCAATGAGAGAAAGAGAACAAAATATTCTGTGTTAGTGAAGGAGTGCCAGAGCAACAGGTGGAAAGCAAGATGTGAGCCTATCGAGGTGAGGTAGCGCTACCTGGAAAAGAGTTGGGGTCTGATCAACCCTGGCTTGGTCGCCTGGGGGAAGGACCCAAAACACTATGAGACTCCAGGTAACATCACTGATGATGTGTCCAGGTTGCATCAGTTGATCAATGTTTAAAGACCTATTACTGGAAAGCTATTTTCCGAATTGGCCCAGAGTCTACTCAGGTGATCTTACGGGGACTACCTGGTGCTCACGAGCGCCACATTGGTCCTCCATCCAGCCATCCATTATCTGCACAGCTTACTGTATCCTCATCTGCAGGGCTTATCTGGATCCCATCCCAGCTATCTTCGGGCAGTGGGCAGGGGACACCCTGAACTGGTTGCCAGCCAGTCGCAGGGCACACAGTGACAGACAACTCACTCGCTCATTCACACCTAGGGACAATTTGGACCGGCCAGTTAACATGAAATGCATATTTTTGGAGTGTGGAAGGAAACCACAGCGTTCGGAGGAAACCCACGCAAGCAAGGGGAGAACATGCAAACTCCGCACAAAAGGTTCGATTTTATGACCTCAGAACTGTGCCACACACGCGCTAACCACTGTGCCGCTGTGCTGCCCCCACATTGGTCACCTCTGATTTAAAGAAACCGTTGCCAGCATTGACTGAAGCTCTAGCGACTCTCATGCTAATGGGGCTAGCGTTGCTAATACACTCAGCAAATTTGGGACTAGTGCGTGAAAATGCTAGTGGCTGCTAAGAAAGACTTGTTCAAAAACAGAATTACGGAACCACTTTGGTCCTGACGTCACCTTTGTTTCATTTAATTGTCTTGAAAAAGAACAATTTCAAAATCTAAAAACAATGATATAATTATTAGCAACTAAAATGGGTTAAATGGCCACTATGGCTAGTGCCAATGTTAGCTAATTGACACATGTAAGACTAAGTACCAGTTTTTAATTTTGGTGAAACTTCATACAGCAGCAGTCTCACAAACGCACACACCCCAACACACACAGATTAATCAGTTCATTTGTGTGAACGTGTTAAATATGGCATGCTGTCATGCAGGTGTTGAGGTCACCTGCTGCTCTTTCTAGCACCACTGCGCACTTGTACGATTGTGTGCGTGCGTTTATGTCACCGGGCGCCGTTAGCATCGTCGCTAAGAATTCAGGTGCAAAAATGTCGCCTAAAGTGCGACAATTAGAGCAAATTAATGGATTAATGTGCGTTTGTGTGTGTGTCGTCCAGTTTATGTATTAGGATTCATGTTTGTGTACGAATGCATGTGTTTTTGTGTGTATGTAAATATGTGTTTATACATCCACACGGCATGTATGAATGTGTGTGTTCATGTTTCAATGCATGTGTTTGTGAGCAGATGTAAGTGTCTCATTGGTGTTAGCGCTTGTGTGTGTGTTTGCTAGGGGCTTGTTAGCTAGGGCGCGCAAAGCGAACAGAAGCGGGATTTTTTTGTGTCCTCCAACGGGAATTTGCCCCGTCTCCGACTGAGTCATTGTGCTAACATCACAACAAACGCACACAAACACACACACAGACAATGCAGTAAAAGCAGTAAAAACTTGAGCGCCGGAAGCAAAAACACAACATGACTTGCAAACAAACATCAATGGGATCTCATGAGATTTTTCAACAGGAAGTCTCCTGACTACCAAGATGGCCGCCGGCACGTTTATACCAACAAATTACCCGCATTGGTCACATGACCCAGCAGGGGTTCAAATGTTATTGACTGTTGGTGTGGTTAGCCTGCGGCATTTCACATGATCTCTGCATGACCCGCATTGAATTTTCCTTTTTACCACATACACAACACAAACGTACACGCTGTTGCAAAACATACTAGCTTTGCACATTAACTGGTGCAAGAATTAGGAGTTAAATCTGTTCCCGGTAAACACACAAACTCACAATTAATATGGTAGTTTGGATGACTGGTTTGCGGTATATTAGTGTGCCCGCTTGCTAACATTTATATACAACCATGTCATGCTAATATCCTTATGTGTTTTTTTGAGGCGCCAATATCTTGTATGCTAGCTTGTGTGCTGGTAGGCAGTTTTGAGTGTCAACGCCAATAAAATGTTATTGGTTGGATCCCTTAGGGGCACCATTTCCAGTGTTGTGTCTTTGGCAAGTACAGCCTGGTGGTGCCTATCCCTCTTTAGGCCAACATATGTTTCCACCCGGTATCAAACTGGGGACCTTTCGTGTGTTAAGCGAATTTTCTAACCACTGCACTATAGAAAGTTTTATGCCCAACAGTGTTGTAAAATAAATAGAGCAATAGCTCGATAGAAAGATAGTTATTGATAGAGCGATAGATGGAGAGATAGAGCGATAGAGAGAGATAGAGAAAGATAGAACGATAAAGATAGATAGAGAAAGCTAGAGAAAGCTAGAGCGATAGATAGAGAAAGATAGAGCGAAAGATAGAGAGAGCAATAAGATAAAAAGAGTGATAGAGAGAGCAATAAGATAGAAAGAGTCATAGAGCGATAGATAGAGAGAGCAATAAGATAGAGTGATAGAGCGATAGATAGATAGAACGCTAAGATAGATAGATGTCTCGATAGATAGATGTCTCGATAGATAGATAGAGAGATAGATAGATGTCTCGATAGATAGATAGATAGATAGATAGATGTCTCGATAGATGTCTCGATAGATAGAGAGAAAGAAAGCTATAGCGAAAGATGGAGAAAGCTAGAGAAAGCTAGAGCGATAGATAGAGAAAGATAGAGCGATAGAGAAAGCGAGAGCGATAGATAGAGAAAGAGAGCGATAGATAGAGAAAGATAGAGCGATAGATATAGAAAGATAGAGAGAGTGATAAAGCGATAGCTAGAGAGAGCAATGAGATAGAAAGAGTGATAGAGCGATAGATAGAGAGCAATGAGATAGAAAGAGCGATAGAGAGAGCAATAAGATAGAAAGAGTGATAGAGTGATAGATAGAGAGCGATAGAGAGAGCGATAGAGAGAGAAAGATAGAGCGAAAGATAGAGAGAGCAATAAGATAAAAAGAGTGATAGAGAGAGCAATAAGATAGAAAGAGTCATAGAGCGATAGATAGAGAGAGCAATAAGATAGAAAGAGTGATAGAGTGATAGATAGAGAGCGATAGAGAGAGCGATAGAGAGAGAAAGATAGAGCGAAAGATAGAGAGAGCAATAAGATAAAAAGAGTGATAGAGAGAGCAATAAGATAGAAAGAGTGATAGAGCGATAGATAGATAGAACGCTAAGATAGATAGATGTCTCGATAGATAGATAGATAGATAGATGTCTCGATAGATAGATAGATAGATAGATGTCTCGATAGATAGATAGATAGATAGATAGATGTCTCGATAGATAGATAGAGAGATAGATAGATGTCTCGATAGATAGATAGATAGATAGATAGATAGATAGATAGATAGATAGATAGATAGATAGATAGATGTCTCGAAAGATGTCTCGATAGATAGAGAGAGAGAAAGCTATAGCGAAAGATGGAGAAAGATAGAGAAAGCTAGAGCGATAGATAGAGAAAGATAGAGCGATAGAGAAAGCGAAAGCGATAGATAGAGAAAGAGAGCGATAGATAGAGAAAGATAGAGCGATAGATATAGAATGATAGAGAGAGTGATAAAGCGATAGCTAGAGAGAGCAATGAGATAGAAAGAGTGATAGAGCGATAGATAGAGAGCAATGAGATAGAAAGAGCGATAGAGAGAGCAATAAGATAGAAAGAGTGATAGAGTGATAGATAGAGAGCGATAGAGAGAGCGATAGAGAGAGCGATAGATAGATAGATAGATAGATAGATAGATAGATAGATAAACATTCCTTTTGTTTTAGAATAGAACAAATTTGTCTTTATTGTCATGTAATGTACATTTTATAAAGTAGATTGAAAATTTAAGTAGATAAAAAGGTTAAGGATCAGCAAAGTATGTAAATACTTACTTTTCATGTAAGACTTAAATACTGAGTCAAAAAGAAAGTATGTCCATGAAAGTCTGTACTACCCTAACAGAGGAAACAAACAGCAAAAGAGTTTGGATGTACGGCATCTTTGAATAAACGTTGATTAGCAGATAAAAATCTTGTGGTCGGGCCGAGTCAAGTGTTTTCCTTTTTTGGAAATAAAAAAGCGAGTCAGCGTCCACTTAGAAGGCTGAATGATGTTGCTGATATTTTTAACGTTTGTATTTTCATGCCAAGGGTTGCTGACCGATGATGTCACTCTTAAGCAGCGATGCTCACCTTAACTAACCTAATTCTTGCAATACGTTTAAAAAGTTGCTTACAGTAGATTTTTCTCTCTGTTTCTTTCTCTCTTTCTCTCTCTATAAGTCTCTCTCTCTCTCTCTCTCTCTCTCTTTCTCTCTTTATATTTCTATTTTTGCCCTTTCTTTTTTCGCTCATTCGCTTACTTTCTCCATCTTTCTTGTTTTCACCCTCTTCCTACCTCTTTCTCACTCTGTCTCTCTTGGTCTTTCTTTGTCTCTTTTTCTCTCATTTTTCTCCCTTTGTCTCTTCCTCACTCTCCAAGGTTCTCCTTTTTTCTTGATTTTTCCTGTCTTTACTTTGCTTCTCTTTGACCCTTTCTGTTCTCTCTTTCTTTCTCTATGTTTCTCTCTATTTAGTTCTTTTCTTTTTCTTCTTTTTTTCTGTTTGTTTATTAGCTTTCTCCTTTATTTCTCTCTCGTTTCCACTCTCTCTTTATCACTCTCTTTCTCTCCGTCTCTCCCTCTCTCCTTGTCTTTCTTTTTTTTCTCTCTCTCTCTCTCATTTTCTCTCTTTGTCTCTTCCTCACTCTCCAAGGTTCTCTTTTTTAAACTTTTCCTCGCTTTATTATGTTTTTTGTCTTTGTCTCTCTCTGTTCTCACTTTCATTCTTTCTTAGTGTCTCTATTTTTTTTCTTTTCTCTCTCTTTGCCTCTTCCTCACTCTCCAAGGTTCTCCTTTTTTCTTGATTTTTCCTGTCTGTACTTTGCTTCTCTTTGTCCCTTTCTCTTCTCTCTTTCTTTCGCTATGTTTCTCTCTATTTTGTTCCTTTCTTTTTCTTCATTTTTTTCTGTTTGTTTATTACCTTTCTCCTTTATTTATTTCTCATTTTCTTTCTCTCTCTCTTTCACTTTCTCTGTCTCTCCCTCTCTCCTTGTCTTTCTTTGTCTCTTTCTCTCATTTTCTCTCTTTGTTTCTTCCTCACTCTCCAAGGTTCTCTTTTTTTACTTTTCCTCGCTTTATTGTGTTTTTGTTTTTGTCTCTCTCCCTTCTCACTTTCATTCTTTCTTGGTGTCTCTCTAATTTTGTCTTTTCTTTTTTCTCTCTTTGTTTATTCTCCTCGTCCTTTATTTATCTCTCTTTCCCTGTCTTTTTCTCTCCCTCTTACTAACTCTCTCCCTTCCCTTTCATTCTTTCCCCCCTCGTTCTCCTTAATTATTCCTCTCTTCATTTCTCTCTCATCTATTAGTCCGGCCCCCGAGATAATGTTTTTTTCTACCGTGTTGAGCTAAAATGAGTTTGACACCCCTGATCTAATGGCATCCAAAATCTTTAAAACATGCAAAGACTTTTTTTCATAATATGTAACATTTGTTTGGATTTTATACTAGCATACCTTGTAAGCATAATAGTCTCTTTATAATGTGGGTTCAAACTGTTCAATTCAGCCTTTGTTAGCATTTAAATTAGCGTACTATCAATGTTTAACGCCTTCTGTAACGTGATCTGTTGAAATACTTTGCTCACCAAAATGAAGCACTTGTTAGCTTCTTTGCTAGCCTACATTAAAGGTTATTTAATCGCAACTGCAAGTAGTAAACATTTTAATTATAATACACATTTGTTTAGCCCTGCAATTGGCTGGCAACCAGTTCAGGGTGTCCCCTGCCCACTGCCCGGAGATGGCTGGGATGGGCTCCAGCCCCCCAACACTGTCTGTAACGTGATTGGTTGAAAATATGGCGCCCTATTGGCCCCGCCCGTGTGTCACGGTTGCCATGGCGCCCAATTGGCCCCGCCTGTGTGGCGCCAGCTGCAGCTGGTTAACAGATTGGCTCCCTGTCAGTATTTAAACTCTGTCCTGTCAGTCCCCTTTTGTCGGTCTGTTTGCGAATCTGTTTTTACACGGCAAGCCCTTTTAGCCTGTCCCGTTTGCTACTGTTTGTCTCCCGCTACGATCTGTTTTGATTTCGACCACGTCTGCTCTCCCGTCCCGAATTACGATCCGTTTTTTGATTTTGACTGCCAGCACGTAAGTTAGCTGACTCTAATGTTGCCTGTAACATGATTGGGTGAAAGGTTTTGTGCTATCATGATGCACTTGTTCGTATCTTTGCTGTTTTGCTAAATTGTGTGTTCAGGCTAATATTTTAACGTATGGGAGCATATAAGTAAGATCACTTTAACGCATTTTGTTACGTGATTGGTTGAGAGGATTTGTGAATCATTTGTTCGGGATTTGCTAGCGATTTCTAGATTTTTTTATAAGTCTCATACTATCTGTAAATGGCCGACATTTAGGAAGCAAAGTCTGTAAATTGTGGTTTAACGCTGATACATTTGTTAGCATGAACGTTAGCTTACTTTCAATGTTTAATACCTTCTGTAACGTGACGGTTGTAAAGTTTAAGTCCATAATGAACAACTTGTTAGCATTTTGCTAGCCATTTCTAGTTTCAGTTAAAGTGTACATTTTAAAAGCAGTGCGTAAAATATGGATCCAAACAGTTATATTCAACATTAGTTAGCATTTACGTTAGCTTACTTTCAACACTTAATGCCTCCTGAAACGTGATTGGTTGTAAAGTTTTGTGCGCCATAATGTAGCACTTGTTAGCATTTTTGCTAGCTTACGTTAAATGTTAATAGTGTCTGTTTTAGCTTCTTTTTAAAGCAAACTATTTGGGCCACGTTGGTTTGAGAAAATTTGCTCAGGGGCCGGAGAAAGAAAAAAATAAGTGATTGATTTATTTAAATTTTTGTATATGCCGATAGGGAGTGTGAAATCCGATACAAATCCGATACTGAACATAAGTCGATCAATTTTTTTCTCGTTCGATTGATGGCACAAATTGTGTTTCATCGTCTTATTTGTTTATAAAGCAACCATTTAATGCAATTAGTTTTGAAACACACAAAATATACAAATACATTCATTTTGTCATGATTACTGATGTGAGTCACCTGTGCCCGCTCCTATCTGTCCCCTGTGGTCAGTCCGTCTGCGAACCTTAGTTTACTCCAGGCAAAATTTTCGACCCTGACTCACTCCTGTTTTTGCTCCCATCCGTTTTTCTTTATCTTGACCACGTCTACTCTCCTCTCCTGGCTTTCGACTAGTTGCTAATCCCGACCACGTTTTTTGCTCTCCTGTCCCGGCTACTGACCCGTTTTTCCGTTCCCGACACCGCCATTTCTCCCCACGGAAGTGCCACTTCCGCGTTCAGAGCGACCTGCTTCCCGCGACTAGCGATCACCAGATCGAGTGTGCAATCCTTTCCTTTCTTCCCAATAAAACTGAGGGAAACGTAACGCAAGTGGGTCCTGTCTCCGTTCTGGTCCTGAAACATTTACAGATAAAATATTTTATGAAGAGTAAAAGCAAAGTCATCACACTCAAGTGTTTTATCGAATGATTTGGCGACATTCAGTGCATATATTAAAAATGACATGTCCTTGTTTGACCAGAAGCAGCTCATTTTTTTCTAATGCTTCTCTCAGCGTCGTCTTGCGAGCCGGATTAAATCTGTTGGCGGGTCTGATACGGCCCCCGAGCTGTAGTTTGGTGACCACTGATTTAAAGTCTAAAAGTATATGTATGGGTAAAAATTTACAGGGCGCAGTCTGGAATTTGTGGGTTCAACATTTGTTAGCATGTTTCTTAGCTTACGTAAACGCCGTCTGTAACGTGGTGGGTTGAAAAGTTTTGTGCCATAACTAACACTTGTTAGCATCTTTGCTAGCCTTTTTTAGCTTCCTTTAAAAGTGTAATAGTATCTGTAAACGGTCAACATTGATAGACCAGTCGTTGAATCGTGTTAGCATCTTTGCTAGCCGCTTTAGCTTCCTTTAAAAGCGTAATAGCATCTGTAAACGGTCAACATTGATAGACCAGTCTGTAAATTGTGTTAGCATCTTTGCTAGCCGCTTTTAGCTTCCTTTAAAAGTGTAATAGTATCTGTAAACAGTCAACATTGATAGACCAGTCTGTAAATTGTGTTAGCATCTTTGCTAGCTGTTTTAGCTTCCTTTAAAAGTGTAATAGTATCTGTAAACGGTCAACATTGATAGACCAGTCTGTAAATCGTGTTAGCATCTTTGCTAGCCGCTTTTAGCTTCCTTTAAAAGTGTAATAGCATCTGGAAACGGTCAACATTGATAGAACAGTATGTAAATTGTTTTAGCATCTTTGCTAGCCGCTTTTAGCTTCCTTTAAAAGTGTAATAGTATCTGTAAACGGTCAACATTGATAGACCAGTCTGTAAATCGTGTTAGCATCTTTGCTAGCCGCTTTTAGCTTCCTTTAAAAGTGTAATAGCATCTGGAAACGGTCAACATTGATAGATCAGTCTGTAAATCGTGTTAGCATCTTTGCTAGCCGCTTTTAGCTTTCTTTAAAAGTGTAATAGCATCTGGAAACGGTCAACATTGATAGAACAGTATGTAAATTGTTTTAGCATCTTTGCTAGCCGCTTTTAGCTTCCTTTAAAAGTGTAATAGCATCTGGAAACGGTGAACATTGATAGACCAGTCTGTAAATTCTGTTAGCATCTTTGTTAGCCGCTTTTAGCTTCCTTTAAAAGTGTAATAGCATCTGGAAACGGTCAACAGTGATAGACCAGTCTGTAAATTGTGTTAGCATCTTTGCTAGCCGCTTTTAGCTTCCTTTAAAAGTGTAATAGCATCTGGAAACGGTCAACATTGATAGAACAGTATGTAAATTGTGTTAGCATCTTTGCTAGCCGCTTTTAGCTTCCTTTAAAAGTGTAATAGCATCTGTAAACGGTCAACATTGATAGACCAGTCTGTAAATTGTGTTAGCATCTTTGCTAGCCGCTTTTAGCTTCCTTTAAAAGTGTAATAGTATCCGTAAACGGTCAACATTGATAGACCAGTATGTAAATTGTGGATTCACACTTTTAAATTCAACGTTAGTTAGCAAGAGTGTTAGGTTAACACCATTTAAAATAACGCCATAAGGGCGTTACTAATGACTTTTTCCGTCGTTACAACACCGTTACCGTTACTGAGGGTCAAAAGTGGCGCGTTACTTTGTCTAGTAAAATCAGCATAAAGGAGCTGGACATCCTCGGTTTGTCAGGAGCCAGAACAGGATCAGGACCCAAACGCGTGACGTTCTCACACAAGCCTTTTATTTTCGAGAAATGGGGAGTCATGCACGTTAGACAGTGGTCTGGTGTGGAAAGACAGGAAGCCAGAGACCGACGAAATCGATTCCAATTGCCCGAGTTGATATCAGACAGATGGGGTCAATACCGGACAAGACAGGACAGACAAACAGGATAGATAATGAAACAAGATATCGAAAATTAACAGGACAAACAAGTCGGTAACAAAAACTGGAGAGAATAATAAACAGGACAACAATAGACGGTAACGAAACTAGAAACCGATATTAAACAGGACAAAAATAAACGGGAACAATACCGGACTGGAAATACCAACAGGGAAACAGGACCGAGTCAGAACCCACGTCTTCTTGGGCAGAGGTTCGTTGACGGACTGACAAAGTAAGAGAGAGCGCACTGAGCTTAAAAAGACGGAAAGCCAATCTGTTAATGAGCTGCAGTTGGCGCCACACGGGCCGGGCCAATTGGGCGTCATGGCAACTGTGACGCGATCAGCATTTTGGTATATTTCTTCACCAACAACACGCGAATGTGAAAACTGTTCTCATTCAACCTATTGCGGCAGCCATCTACAATAACACAAAACAATGCGTGCATGATGATGTCACATGATGGAGAATGTCCTACCGTAATATCACAATACTTAACATCTCATTTGGGGAAACTAGTTTAGGATTCTTTTTCAGTGGTTTCTGTGTCTTTAAACTATAATTGTTCCAAAACTACTGCTTGTCAGGTATCTCAGAGACAGGGAGAGAGAGAGAGAGAGAGAGAGAGAGAGAGAGAGAGAGAGAGAGAGAGAGAGAGAGAGAGAGAGAGAGAGAGAGAGAGAGGGGAGGAAGTGAGAGAGATAGAGAGAAGGGATTGGGTAGTCAATTCATACTGTTTTACTGTTGACTTTTGTTGTGAACAAAATATTTGAAGTGCGGTTGGAGATTTCTACTTGACCGGTTGTCTCATGTTGCAAGAGTTTGATTTATACTGCTGTGTTAAACACATGTTCTATTGTTGAACTGTTTAGCCCTTAATCACAAAAAGTCTCAAAGGGCTGTATTTTTGTAGATTTTTTTGCAGTATTATTTCCATAGTAGTAGCATTTCTATAGTATAGATGTAGTATTTTTGTCGTATTTCCATTCTTTATTTTTTTAGTATATAAATGTAGTATTACTGTCATAATATTCCGTAATAGTATTTTTCAAAGTATTACAGTATTTACAAATTAAATAGCAGCTTCAGTCTTCATCTTTTACTCTATGTTTGATCACCGCTAACAGTTGCATATGTCTACTTGAGCAGTTGTCTCACTAGAATTAATGATTCATTATAGAGTGAAACTCACTTTATATTGTTTATTTAATGGTCTTGTTTACTCATTATTTTTGTTACACTTCAAGTGTAGGGTAAATACAAGGTTTTATAACATAACTAACTGCTTGTTCTTCTCTATTCAACTGACTCGAATACTGCTTGGAAAATTTCAAATTATTTGACATAAAGTAACGAAAATGCTCTCTTTCCTTGGTCACTAGCTACTTTTACTCAGTTCTGGGAAGAAGTAGTAATTATAACTAATTACTTTTTGTAGTAACATGCCCAAACCTGGTTAGGAAGTACGTTAGCGTACCTTAACGTGATTGGTTGAAAAGTTTTGCGCCATGACTAACCACTTGTTAGCATCTTTGCTAGCCGTTTTTAGCTTCCGTTAAAAGTGTAATAGTATTTGTAAACGGTAAAAACAGTTTGTAAATTGTGGTTTCACACTTTTAAATTCAACTTATATAAAAATGTAAGTTAGTTTACTTTATGGGCGTCTGTAACATGATTGGTTGAAAAGTTTTGCGCCATAACTAACCACTCGTTAGCATCTTTGCTAGCCGTTTTTAGCTTCCGTTAAAAGTGTAATAGTATTTTTAAACGGTAAAAACAGTTTGTAAATTTTGGTTTCACACTTTTAAATTCAACTTATATCAAAATGCAGGTTAGTTTACTATATGGGCGTCTGTAACATGATTGTTTGAAAAGTTTTGCGCCATAACTAACCACTTTTAAGCATCTTTGCTAACCGTTTTTAGCTTAAAAGTTTAAAAGTATCTGTAAAAGGTGAAACCGTTTGTAAATTTTGGTTTTACACTTTTAAATTCAACTTATATGTCACAAGGATTACCAGAACAGAGCAGGGGACCCCAGAGCGTTCGTTACAAGTCTTTTATTTGGGGAAGCACAAGGGTTAGCGGGAAACTTCGGACGACGTAGCCAATCGTAGCGTGGGACGGAAGCAGGTTGAGTTTACCGGGACTGAAGAGATGATCGTAGCTTGGGACGGAGCAGGTCGGATCGGAGGCAGGCAGAGAGAATCAGGTAAACAAGGCACAGGTAATCGGGAGCGTCATACGGGGTACAGATGTGAATCCTCCGACAAGGAGTTCTCCGCGTAACGAGTTTAAAAGGGGAGCATTGACCAATCAGGAAGCACATTCCAGCGCGCCACATGATTACCCCAGGTGACTCCACTTGGGTAATCATGACATTATATCAATATGTAGGTTAGTTTACTTTATGGGCGTCTTTAACGGGATTGTTTGAAAAGTTTCGGCTCATTAGGAAGTTTGTATAGTACTCGTTAGCATCTTTGCTAGCCGTTTTTAGCTTCCGTGAAGTGTAATAGTATCTGTAAACGGTAAAAACAGTTTTTAAATTGAGGTTTCACACTTTTAAATTCCACTTATATCAAAATGTAGGTTAGTTTACTTAATGGGCGTCTGTAACATGATTGGATGAAAAGTTTCGGCTCATAAGGAAGTTTGTAGGGTTTTCGTTAGCATCTTTGCTAGCCGTTTATAGTTTAAAAGTGTAATATTATATGTTAACGGTAAAAACAGTTTGTAAATTGTGGTTTCATACTTTTAAATTCAACTTGTATCAAAATGTAGGTTAGTTTACTTTATGGGCGTCTTTAACGGGATTGTTTGAAAAGTTTCGGCTAAGAAGTTTGTACGGAACTCGTTAGCATCTTTGCTAGCCGTTTTTAGCTTTAAAGTGTAATAGTATCTGTTAACGGTAAAACAGTTTGTAAATTGTGGTTTCACATTTTTAAATTCAACTTATATTAAAATGTAGGTTAGTTTACTTTATGGGCGTCTTTAACATGATTGGTTGAAAAGTTTCGGCTAGGAAGTTTGTACGGTACTTGTTAGCATCTTTGCTAGCCGTTTTTAGCTTCGGTGAAAAGTGTAATGGTATTTTTAAACGGTAAAACAGTTTGTAAATTTTGGTTTCACACTTTTAAATTCAACTTATATCAAAATGTAGGTTACTTTACTTTATGGGCGTCTGTAACATGATCGGTTGAAAAGTTTTGTGCCAAAACTAACCACTTGTTAGCATCTTTGCTAGCCGTTTTTAGCTTAAAAGTGTAATAGCATTTTTAAACGGTAATTACCGTTTGTAAATTGTGGTTTCACACTTTTAAATTCAACTTATGTCAAAATGTAGGTTAGTTTACTTTATGGGCGTCTTTAACGTGATTGTTTGAAAAGTTTCGGCTTATAAGGAAGTTTGTACCGTACTTCTTAGCATCTTTGCTAGCTTATATGTAAATACTGCCCGTTAATGTGATGATTTATAACACACGTTTCGGGTGGAAAACATATGAAAACTTGTATATTTTATGATTAATGTCACGCTTTCTGGTCTTACCTTTTGGTCCACGATAGAGCAGGCGACCTCGCGCACTTGCGCCAGACTCACGTCCGCCGAGTCCAGGAGGACCGGTTCCCGGCTAAGACCGATCTGGATGTGGAAAGACAGCGTGCCACCTCCCCCTCCTCCCGGTGGCCCCCCAGGGAAGGAGAGCGGGCTGGGAGTGCGAATAAGCGGAGGCGCACTCATGCCGGAGCGAAAGGATCCGGAGCCAGATAGGCGACCGCCGAGGAGGGAAAAGGAACAAGCGGGAGGAGTAAATGGAGGGGGTTAAGAGGAAGGGGAGGAGGTGGGCTTTGGACGTCAGAAGTTCCAAATAGGAACGACAAAACCGGAGAGGCAGACCGCCGGACTCGGAGGGAAAAGAGGAGGAGGAAAGTGGATGGAAAGGGAGGAGGAAGGGGGAGAGTGTTGCTTCTCATGATGGCGGTCATCATCATCATCATCATGTGACACGATTGTGCGTACAAAGGGCGCACAAGTTTGCCGGAAAACAAGAGAAAGTTACCGAGGTTGCCATGGTGACAGCAGCCCACCCGCACGTTGCTCCTATTGGACCCATGGAGTCACGTGTCGGAGAGGTGCAGCCAACCGCGAGGGAGGAGTTACGGGCTTAGCAACAAAGGCTAAAGCTAGCGCAGTGATTAATTCGTCTTAAAAAGTCTCATTATTTCAATGAATATAACCGTGTAAAGGATTCTTATGTTAAAAATAATCAATTAGACGAGAAATTTGAATTTTTGTGAAAAAAAATAAATGTCATGTTTAGTGAGAAATCGATCAATCTATCTAGTTGTTTTTGTTGTCACAAGCAGTGCAAGGCTTTCTGATTGTCAGAAATTTTCTGGAAATGAAAAGATGGAAAAATGGGAAAAGGAAAAATAAGGAAGCTACATAAATCATAAAACGAAGTAGAAGAAAACAAAAGACATATTCAGAAAGGAGTGAGAAGAAGCATAGAGTAAGCAGGCTTGGAGGGTAATGGAATCAGGGTTGGGTAGGGTTACTTTAACTGGATTACTTTCAATTACTTTTGGATTACTCCAATACCAAATATGCTAATAAAAGACAAAAGAAACTAAATATGAATAAAACGATGACTCACAACACGTGGTAAGCTTTCTCTCCTGGCTTTGATCTCTTTGATCTCCGGCAAAACAAACATAAAATGCGACAGAAACAAAATGAAAATCAATCCAAAGAGCTTGCCGACATCATTTTTGGCGTTCCATGTATTCCGTTACTCCCCAAGCCGGCACAAAATTGAGTCATTTTATCCATATTTAGTTTCTTTTGTCTTTTATTAGCCTATTTGGTATTGGAGTAATCCAAAAGTAATTGAAAGTAATCAAGTTAAAGTAACCCTACCCAACCCTGAACGGAATACATGTATCTTGTTACGTAATCAGGATACAAAACATGTAATTGTGTTCGTTACATACAAATTAAATTACAGGTACATTTAGTTAAAATAAGGATTTGTCAGGTCAAGTCATGTTGATTTGTATAGCTACAAAAATACTATTACATAAATACTACAAACATACTACTTCAGTAAAAGTATAAAACTAAAATACTACAACAGAAATATTACAAAACTACTGATAAAATGCGACAAAAACACTACAGAAACACTACAAACATACTACTTCTGTAATGGTATAAAACAAAAATACTACTACAAAAATACTGCAAAACTACTAACGAAATACTACAAACATACTGCTAAGTAAGTCCTCAAAAAATACTACAGAAACACTACAAACATACTACTTCATTAATAGTATGAAAAAAAAATACTACTACAGAAATATTACGGAACTACTAGTCAAGCCAAGTCATGTTTATTTAAATAGCTACAAAAATACTAGTACAGAAATACTGCAAAACTACTAATGAAATACTACAAAAATACTACTACAGAAACATTACAAAACTACTAAATGAAATACTACAAACATACTGCTACGTAAGACCTACAAAAATACTACAGAAACACTACAAACACACTACTTCATTAATAGTATGAAACAAAAGTACTACTACAGAAATATTACGGAACTACTAGTCAAGCCAAGTCATTTTTATTTAAATAGCAACAAAAATACTACTACAAAAATACTGCAAAACTACTAACGAAATACTACAAACATACTGCTACGTAAGTCCTACAAAAATACTACAGAAACACTACAAACATACTACTTCAGTAAAAGTATAGAACAAAAATACTACCACAGAAATATTACGGAACTACTAGTCAAGCCAAGTCATTTATATTTAAATAGCTACAAAAATACTACTACAGAAATACTGCAAAACTACTAATGAAATACTACAAAAATACTACTACAGAAACATTACAAAACTACTAATGAAATACTACAATCATACTGGTGCGTAAGTCCTAAAAAAATACTACAGAAACACTACAAACATACTATTTCATTAATAGTATGAAAAAAAAATACTACTACAGAAATATTACGGAACTACTAGTCAAGCTAAGTAATTTATATTTAAATAGCAACAAAAATACTACTACAGAAATACTGCAAAACTACTAATGAAATACTACAAAAATACTACTACGGAAACATTACAAAACTACTAATGAAATACTACAATCATACTGGTGCGTAAGTCCTAAAAAAATACTACAGAAACACTACAAACATACTACTTCATTAATAGTATGAAACAAAATTACTACTACAGAAATATTACGGAACTACTAGTCAAGCCAAGTCATTTTGATAGTTTATAGTTTATAGTTATAGTTACAAAAGTAATACTACAGAAATACTGCAAAACTACTACAGAAACACTACAAACATACCACTTCAGGAATTGTTTCAATCAATCATGTAAATTGAGGTTTTTATGCTAATTTTGTCAATTTCCAGTCTGCATGATTTGCCCTGAGTTAAATTAACTGTAGTGGGAATAAATTCAACTGCTGTTTGATTTTTTTTTCCACAAATGCAGAGTTGATAAAAACTACAAGGGATTAACTCTTAGTAGGGGGAACAAATAAAACCTAAGGGGTAACCAACATAAATCTCACATCTTCGAATCATAATTTTGTTGGTAGCCGGGACAGCGGAGCAAAAAACGCGGTCCAGATCAGAAAATGGGTCGAAGCGGGAAAACAGTCTAGCGTAAACTAAGGTTTGCAGAAGGACTGACAACAGGTGACAGATAGACGAGGGTGTCAAACTCATTTTAACTCGAGGGCCACACGATGGAACAAACATTCTGTCGGGGGCCGGACTAGTAGATTAAAGAGAAAGAAAAAGAGGGATAAAGAAATAAGCGAAAGAGGGAGGGAAAAGGAGACAGGGCGGGACAAAGAAAGAAAAAGAGAGAGAGGGAGAGAGCGTGAGAAACAAAAGATGAAAAGTCATGAGAGAGGGGGGAAAGAAAGGGAGAGGAAAAAAGAAATCCGTAGAGAAATAGAAAAACAGAAGTAGAGAAAAAAGAAAAGAAAGCATGAAGGGCATGAAGAGAGAAAGAGAGAAAAGAAAAAAAGGAAGTTAGAGCAAAAGAAGTTAAAAAGACACAGAGAGAGAAGGAGCAAAGAGCAACAAAGGAAGAGAAAAAGAGAGACACAGAGAGTGAAAGAGACAGAGACAGAGTGGGAGAAAAGGGGTGGAAAAGAAAGAGATAGAGAGAGAAATAAATACAAGTACAGTGTCCTTGTGAGAGGCACCTGGGTTTGGCAACATCAAGTTGACATATTTCAACCTGCAGCTTGTTTTTCTCTTGCGCTTCTCTTAGTGTTGTCTCGCGGACCAGATTCAATCCCTTAGCGGGCCCGATCTGGCCCCTGGGCTGCCTGTTTGACACCTGTGGTTTGAATAGTGACCGGGAGCCAATCAGAGTCCGAGGCATTTGGCACCAAAGGAGCGGGCACAGGTACATCATACCAGTAATCATGACAAATTTATTAGTGAGCCTCCTGAAAGGCCCCCATCCTTCAGCTAGGACACACTCTTTATGGCACAGGTGTCAAACAGGCGGCCCGCGGGCCAGATCAGGCCCACTAAGGTATTGAATCCGGCCCGCGAGACAACACTCAGAGAAGCGCAAGACAAAAACAAGCTGCAGGTTGAAATTTGTCAACTTGATGTTGCCAAACCCAGGTGCCTCGAACAAAGACACTGTACTTGTATTTCTTTTTCTTTCTCTCTCTCTCTCTCTTTTTTTCTACCCCTTTTCTCCCACTCTCTGTCTCTTTCACTCTCTGTGTCTCTTTTTTTCTCTTCATTTGTTGCTCTTTGTCTCTTTCTGTGTCTTTTTAACTTCTTTTGCTCTAACTTCCTTTTTTCCTTTTCTTTTTTCTCTCCTTCTGTTTTTCTATTTCTCTACGGATTTCTTTTTTCCTCTCCCTTTCTTTTCCCCCTCTCTCACAACTTTTTATCTTTGTTCCTCCCTCTCTCTCCCTCTCTCTCTTTTTCTTTCTTTGTCCCGCCCTCTCTCCTTTTCTCTCCCTCTTTCTCCTATTGCTTTATCCCTCTTTTTCTTTCTCTTTAATCTACTCGTCCGGCCCCCGACAGAATGTTTGTTCTATCGTGTGGCCCCCCTGAGTTAAAACGAGTTTGACACCCCTGCTTTATGTCATTCATTTACTCGTCCGGACTCTCTTTTTTTAGATCAGGGGATGGTGTCATAGTATTCTTCATTTTCCTCATGTAGAAGTTTTTGAGTTTTTCCTTGCCCTCAGGGATGGTGTAATAAGTTTCTTCATTTACCTCATATCTAGGTTTTTGAGTTTTTCCTTGCCCTCATGTAGGTTTTAGATCAGGGGATGGTGTAATAAGTTTCTTCATTTACCTCATATCTAGGTTTTTGAGTGTTTCCTAGCCCTCATGTAGGTTTTAGATCAGGGGATGGTGTCATAGTATTCTTCATTTTCCTCATGTTGAGGTTGTTGAGTTTTTCCTTGCCTCTCTGTCTCTCTTTTTATATCTCCGACTCTCTCTCTCTTTGACTCTCTTTTTTAGATCAGGGGATGGTATCATAGTATTCTTCCTTTACCTCATGTAAAGGTTTTTGAGTTTTCCCTTGCCCTCATGTAGGTTTTAGATCAGGGGATGGTGTCATAGGTTTCTTCCATTACCTCATGTTGAGGTTTTGAGGTTTTCTTTGCCCACATGTAGGTTTTAGATCAGGGGATGGTGTCATAGGTTTCTTCAGTTACCTCATGTCTAGGTTTTTGAGTTTTTCCTTGCCCTCATGTAGGTTTTAGATCAGGGGATGGTGTCATAGGTTTCTTCATTTTCCTCATGTTGAGGTTGTTGAGTTTTTCCTTGCCTCTCTGTCTCTCTTTTTATATCTTCGACTCTCTCTCTCTCTTTGACTCTCTTTTTTAGATCAGGGGATGGTATCATAGTATTCTTCCTTTACCTCATGTAGAGGTTTTTGAGTTTTCCCTTGCCCTCATGTAGGTTTTAGATCAGGGGATGGTGTAATAGGTTTCTTCCATTACCTCATGTTGAGGTTTTGAGGGTTTCTTTGCCCACATGTAGGTTTTAGATCAGGGATGGTGTCATAAATTTCTTCCATTACCTCATGTTGAGGTTTTGAGGTTTTCCTTGCCCACATGTAGGTTTTAGATCAGGGGATGGTGTCATAGGTTTCTTCATTTACCTCATGTCTAGGTTTTTGAGTTTTTCCTTGCCCACATGTAGGTTTTAGATCAGGGGATGGTGTCATAGGTTTAAAGACACAGGAACCACTGCAACCGAGAGAATGCATTTCCTTGTTTAACCCACAACTACTATGCCTTCCTCCTCATTCACACAAAACAGTTTCCGTACCGTCCCCGGACTTGGTGGGCAAACTTTGCCTCTAAACATTTGCACAACAACGCAAAACATGTTTAGTTAGCGTGTCGCCTTTTTTTTTTAACACTTTCGCGTACACACCAGCGACGGGAATAGCACCCGCGGAGAAAGGAGGGGAAAAAGGTGTCAAATCTGTCAGAGTGTACGTCGCACTCAACCGGATCCCGGTGAGGCTCGCAGGCGGGGTCTCGGAGAAAAGGGGGGACAGGCGTTACCCTGATGCGAAAATCTCCATCCGCCAAAGTCCTCAAGGACCCCGCATGGCGCAGAGGAAAGTTTTGCGTTCCCCAGTGGGTATACGTGTGTACCGTAAATTCCGGACTATAGGCCGCACCTGATTACAAGCCGCACCCACCACATTTTAAGAGGAAAACCGATTTTGTACATATGTAGCGACCCTCTTTCATGCACAACACAAGGTTTCACAGTCTCTGGGTTTATTGCCTGCATTCAGTAAACAAAACAATACAAAAACCAGGGGCATCTGTTCACGACTGCAATTATCTTCAGCGCTTACAAATTCACCTAAGCTACGGCAAGCAGACAACGTGCGAGCACATTAATAATGAAACTTCCATAATAACAATGAACATAACTTTCCCACGTACCTGCATTCAGTAAACAAAACAATACAAAAATCAGGGGCATCTGTTCACGACTGCAATTATCTTCAGCGCTTACAAATTCACTTAAGCTACGGCAAGCAGACAACATGCGAGCACATTAATAATGAAACTTCCATAATAACAATGAACATAACTTTCCCACGTACCTGCATTCAGTAAACAAAACAATACAAAAATCAGGGGCATCTGTTCACGACTGCAATTATCTTCAGCGCTTACAAATTCACTTAAGCTACGGCAAGCAGACAACATGCGAGCACATTAATAATGAAACTTCCATAATAACAATGAACATAACTTTCCCACGTACCTGCATTCAGTAAACAAAACAATACAAAAACCAGGGGCATCTGTTCACGACTGCAATTATCTTCAGCGCTTACAAATTCACTTAAGCTACGGCAAGCAGACAACGTGCGAGCACATTAATAATGAAACTTCCATAATAACAATGAACATAACTTTCCCACGTACCTGCATTCAGTTAACAAAACAATACAAAAATCAGGGGCATCTGTTCACGACTGCAATTATCTTCAGCGCTTACAAATTCACTTAAGCTACGGCAAGCAGACAACATGCGAGCACATTAATAATGAAACTTCCATAATAACAATGAACATAACTTTCCCACGTACCTGCACTAGTAAACAAAACAATACAAAAATCAGGGGCATCTGTTCACGACTGCAATTATCTAAAATATTAAAGATACAAAAAAACGGGTCATCACTCAACAGGACGCACCTCGTGGCGTGTTTGCATCAAAACACGTTGCATCATCGTTTCAAGCTGTATTGCTTTACTTCTTATTTAGTGCTTATTTAAATATACATCATTTAGCACAACTTATATATCTTTATATACAAAAATAATTTGCGAAAGCAGCTCATATGTCTAGCAAAATATGCATTTTTTATCCAACTGATATTGGGCACGTCTTACCTTCAGCGCTTACAAATTCACTTAAGCTACGGCAAGCGCTGAAGCCCATAAAGTGCCAAACGAAAAAGACAGTCGCAGACGCCCATGACTTAACAATTGAATAAGGTACCGGAATATTAACAGTAATACAACAAAAACAATGATTTTGTGAGAATTCAAAAAAACATTCAAAACAATCAAATTTCAACTCTGTTACACATACACAAGCCGCACCTGTATATAAGCCGCACGCGCCCACGTTTAAACATGTGAAATGAAATCATCTCCATTTATATAGCGCTTTTTAAGTCAAGACTTCCCAAAGCGCTTTACAGTGTGCTCCATATTTCCCAATAGCGGCCGTGCAGCCATGTAAGGCGCTAACCTGATTATTGGGGGTAATAGGGGTTCAGTGTCTTACCCAAGGACACTTTGACATGTAACACGGAGGAGCCACTGCCGCCCACTGCCCCCACATGTAACACAAACACAGAATTAACCCAAACCCGACTTCAAGTCCCGCAATTGAAAGTAAATGGGGGGGGGGACTTGTAAGGGTTATTATTCTATTTTCGTTATCAATTATCCATTATCCATTATCGGTCAATTCATAATTCACTACAAAGCCACGGGCCGAGACGCTTGTTCTCAGCCAATAGGCCGAGTCAAGGTCCTAGCCACAGAGTCATGCAGCGATCAGTGCGAAAGCACCGATACATCCATAATGTCACGATCAGCTAGTGCATCATGTAAAGTACATGTCCTTCGTTAAAGTCCACAGTCCAAAAATCACAGCCGGGAAAATGAACGGAAAATGATACCGGTACTTAAGGTTTGATGCAGACCTGCAGAGTCCCGTTGAAAGTAATCCGAGGAAAAAAGTGTATATTTCCAAAGGTAAGGGTGGGAAAAATATATCAGATGAACACATTTACTCACGCAACTCCTTTTTCTTTAATCAACTTTTTACCCCCTCTTCTTTCCTTGTCTGTCCCTCACCTTTAGCGGTCCCCACTTAAACTCGGCACCCCGCGTTTGTTCCGCCCCTCATTTTTCGTTCACCCGTGCAAAACATATCAGACTAAGTGTCTAAAATAAATACAATTACAAAAATATAGAGTTGCAAATACATGTTATACATGGGTTACACATATTTACTAAGAAAGACGGTACACCGAGAGAGTTTTCATAGCTTTAATAATAATAATATAGCTTTGACAGGGCAGTTAATGGTAGCAACACTCGAGCGCCGCTAGCGGCCGATAGAAAAATGACATAAATTGGCCGCGTCACTGAATAAGCCGCAGGGTTGAAAGTTAGGGAAAAAAGTAGCCGCTTATAGTCTGGAATTTACGGTAATCATTAGTGCTGGGTTAGGGTAGTGTGAAGAAGGTCCCTCTACCACTACTCTACCCTGGGAAGGACAAGGTTCCGGCGGCAAGGAGACTGTCCTTCGGCCGCTTCTGTCCACTGCTCTGGGTAGGGAGGGACAACGTCGCTCAGCCGCACCCGTCCCGTGTAAAGGATTTTATACATTTGACTATAAAAGAAGAAAAAAAAAGAAAATCTAGCCAGCGCACAAAAATCAGGGCTCAAAATGACTAATTAAGAAGCGACTTAAGTCAAAGTTACAGTGCATGAAGGTAAAAATATACGGGTTCCCCTGATGTTGTGTCCTAATTGCGGTATTTTGAAGTCGAGTCGAAGTAGGACGAAGTTGAGTAAAGTTAATAGAGTTTGTCGAGAACCGGCTTCTTCGGCCCGGCTCACTAAAAGGAGCTCTTTCGGGTATAAAATGTCTGAGTGAGGGCTTGCCCAGGACTAGTGGTTACATACTGTACTTTATCTCCAGCGCGCAGATTTTTTGCACAACACCGCCATAACTGTAATGCACTACTCTCCGGTCTCCCGAAGTCCAAAATCAAGAGCCTTCAGCTGGTCCAAAATGCTGCAGCAAGGGTTTTAACTAAGACAAGAAAGTTTGATCACATGACCCCGATTTTAGCTAACCTGCATTGGCTCTCTGTTAGCTTAAGATGTGATTTTAAGGTTCTTTTGGTAGTATCCAAAATCATTTCTTCATTTACCTCATGTCTAGGTTTTGAGTTTTTCCTTGCCCTCATGTAGGTTTTAGATCGGGGGATGGTGTAATAGGTTTCTTCATTTACCTCTTGTTGAGGTTTTTGAGTTTTCCCTTGCCCTCATGTAGGTTTTAGATCAGGGGATTGTGTCATAGGTTTCTTCATTTACCTCTTGTTGAGGTTTTTGAGTTTTCCCTTGCCCTCATGTAGGTTTTAGATCAGGGGGTGGTGTCATACATTCCTTCATTTACCTCATGGTAAAGTTTTGAGTTTTTCCTTGCTCTCATGTAGGTTTTAGATCAGGGGATGGTGTCATAGTATTCTTCATTTTCCTCATGTTGAGGTTGTTGAGTTTTTCCTTGCCTCTCTGTCTCTCTTTTTTTTATCTCTGTCTCTCTCTCTCTGACTCTCTTTTTTATATCTTAGACTCTCTCTCTCTTTGACTCTCTTTTTTAGATCAGGGGATGGTATCATAGTATTCTTCCTTTACCTCATGTAGAGGTTTTTGAGTTTTCCCTTGCCCTCATGTAGGTTTTAGATCAGGGGATGGTGTCATAGGTTTCTTCATTTACCTCATGTCTAGGTTTTTGAGTTTTTCCTTGCCCTCATGTAGGTTTTAGATCAGGGGATGGTGTCATAGGTTTCTTCCTTTACCTCATGTCTAAGTTTTTGAGTTTTCCCTTGCCCTCATGTAGGTTTTAGATCAGGGGATGGTGTCATAGGTTTCTTCATTTACCTCTTGTTGAGGTTTTTGAGTTTTCCCTTGCCCTCATGTAGGTTTTAGATCAGGGGATTGTGTCATAGGTTTCTTCATTTACCTCTTGTTGAGGTTTTTGAGTTTTCCCTTGCCCTCATGTAGGTTTTAGATCAGGGGGTGGTGTCATACATTCCTTCATTTACCTCATGGTAAAGTTTTGAGTTTTTCCTTGCTCTCATGTAGGTTTTAGATCAGGGGATGGTGTCATAGTATTCTTCATTTTCCTCATGTTGAGGTTGTTGAGTTTTTCCTTGCCTCTCTGTCTCTCTTTTTTTTATCTCTGTCTCTCTCTCTCTGACTCTCTTTTTTATATCTTAGACTCTCTCTCTCTTTGACTCTCTTTTTTAGATCAGGGGATGGTATCATAGTATTCTTCCTTTACCTCATGTAGAGGTTTTTGAGTTTTCCCTTGCCCTCATGTAGGTTTTAGATCAGGGGATGGTGTCATAGGTTTCTTCCATTACCTCATGTTGAGGTTTTGAGGTTTTCCTTGCCCACATGTAGGTTTTAGATCAGGGGATGGTGTAATAATAGTCTGGGGTTTTGGGGTTTTTAAGGGTTATTGATCTATCTTCGTTATTCATTATCCATTATCCGTTATCGGTCAGTTCATAATACGCTACAAAGCCTAGGAGCCGGGACACTTACTCTCAGCCAAAAGGCCAAGCTAAGGTCCTAGCCCTAAAGCCTTGCTGCGATCATTGCGAATGCACCGTTCCCGGAGGTACTGCAATACCGGGCCGATGCGTGGAGTGGACAGAGCAAGCTCATATTCCATCTCCGAAATGCAAAAATCAAAGATACAAGTCAAAAACTATAGAAATGATCCCTAAGAGTATCAGTTGAGAACCAGTGCCTGAACCATTATGGTTAGCAATAACCCGTGCAGCCCTTTGAGACTCTTTGTGATTAAGGGCCATCCAAATAAACATGACTCGACTTGCCTAACAGACTTCCGGCGCGGCTAAGCGAACGCGTTAGCGGCAAATCGATGAGGAAGGGATCAAGAGTGGCAAACTCTTAATGTGCGCAATCTCCGACGGACACACTCGCACTATCGAAAGGAGGCGAAGGTGCCAGCTTGTATGCGGAGGCTTAACAAGCCAACCCGGCAGCCAATTAAAGGCAGAGGCGTAGACGTGAAGCGTGCACCACGGCCACAATTAAAGCGGACAAAAACACAGTCACGCTTTCCTACATCCGGACGGGCGTACCGGCGTTTTCGCGCTCAGGCTTTCAACCCTCGCCGCTTTCAAAACCGTGATTCGCGTCGTCGGGTTCCGTTGTGGCCCGGAAAAGCGGATCGCTTGAACGTAGACGGGACATTATATGGGAGGAGGAAACGGTATATTTACCGGAAAGGAACGGGTATCGGATGGTGTGGGGCGTGGGTGTAAAACGCGTGGCCGGTGGGTCGAAACAAGCCCACGGGGGAACGAATCCGGCCTGCGAGACAACCCTGTGAGAAGCAAGAGAGAAAAAGATTCTGTGATCTCTCCATCTTTTATTTTTCTCTCATATTCTCTCTCTCTCTCTCTCTCTCTCTCTCTCTCTCTCTCTCTCTCTTTGACTGTCTTTTTTATCTCTCTTTGACTCTTTTTTTTATCTCTGACTCCCTCTCACACAGACTCTTTTTTTATCTCTTTGACTCTCTTTTTTATCTCTGACTCTTTCTCTCTCTCTCTGACTCTCTCTGTCTTTTTTCTCTCTCTCTTTCTTTTCAACTCTCTTTTTTCTCTCTTTGACTCTTTTTTATTTCTCTGACTATTTTCTTCCCTCTTTGACACTCTTTTTATCTCTCTTTGACACTCTCTTTGACACTCTCTCACTCTCTCTCTTATCTCTGACTCTCTCACTCTCTCTCTCTTATCACTGACTCTCTCTTTTATCTCTGACTCTCTCACACTCTCTTATCGACATTTCGTTCTGTGTACATTGTTACACAGAATGACAATACAAGGAAATTATTATTATTATTATTATTATCTCTCACTCTCTTACTCTCTCTTATCTCTGACTCTCTCTTTTTTATCTCTGACTCTCTCTGACTCCCTTTTTTATCTCTGACTCTCTCTCTCATACTCTTTTTTTATCTCTGACTCTCTCATTCTCTCACACTCTTTTTTATCTCTGACTCTCTCTGACTCCCTCTCACACAGACTCTTTTTTTTATCTCTGACTCTTTCTCTCTCTCTCTAACTCTCTCTGTCTTTTTTCTCTCTCTCTTTCTTTTCAACTCTCTTTTTTCTCTCTTTGACTCTTTTTTATTTCTCTTTGACTATTTTCTTCCCTCTTTGACACTCTTTTTATCTCTCTTTGACACTCTCTTTGACACTCTCTCACTCTCTCTCTTATCTCTGACTCTCTCACTCTCTCTCTCTCTCTCTCTCTCTCTTATCTCTGACTCTCTCTTTTATCTCTGACTCTCTCACTCTCTCTCTCTCTTTCTCTGACTCTCTCTTTTATCTCTGACTCTCTCACACTCTCTTATCTCTCACTCTCTTACTCTCTTATCTCTGACTCTCTCTCTCTCTGACTCTCTCTTTTTTATCTCTGACTCTCTCTGACTCCCTTTTTTATCTCTGAGTCTCTCTCTCATACTCTTTTTTATCTCTGACTCTCTCATTCTCTCACACTCTTTTTTATCTCTGACTCTCTCTGACTCCCTCTCTCTCTGTCTCTCTCCCTCCCTGTCTCTCTCTCTGTCTCTGTGTGTGTGTGTGTGTGTGTGTGTAGGGCCTAGAGTTTTCATTTAAAATGGTTAAAGTAGGTAAAGGCCTGCCCATATGCCAACCCAAACCCCAAGATGAGTTTATTGAAGCATGTCTAAGAAATGCATGTACAGTAAACCTCGGATAAGTCGGATCCAGATGGACCGGTCATTTTCATCCGACTTATCCGAGGATCCGACTTATCCGAGGTCGCAAAATTTCGAACTAAGAAGAAATTTAACTCTTAGAAAAGTGCATACTTGTATATGTAAAATGAAATACCAAGCAATGATATCTTGTAACATGAACGTGATTTATTATCAAAAAAGTTCTTAAAATGAACATGAACATGGTTGATATGAACTATGGTTAATAATACACTGTATATGAACTGGTTATGTAATTTTATCCGTACGATTCATCGTCCGTTAGATTCGTAAGTCTGTTAGGTTCGGAGTTACATTGTACTCATTTGAAAAAGTCTGTAATTTTGGTTTGTTGCATAGATAACTGGGATTGTTTCAGCAGCAACGTCTCCATCTGATCGGCAAGGTCTTCGAGTTCTGGGCATGCAGCAAGGCCGTAATACCTCAAAGTGCGCAGTGCACTGTAGGCGTCGTTGAGTTTCGGGGGCGGTCTTTCAACGTCCATTTGCTCATCCTCCTCCTCGTCACGAAGGAGACCTTCCTCCGCTGAAGGATCACGAACGACTTCAACAATTTGTTCATCTGTTAATTCCTGGACAGTTTCTACATTGTCGTCTACGCAGAGATAATCATCAGGGTTACTTGGAACTGCCTCTCCAAACAAGTCTCGTAGTCGCGACCATATGTTCCGGAAGTTTGTCACTTCCTCTTCTGAAGTGTCCTCCACGACCTCTGGTGATTCGTCACGGACTTGATCGTCGGTTCCTACATCGTCAGCGATCTCTGCAGGTCTCTCAAAACCAGCTTTTCGGTAACAGTTTTCGATGGTCTTGGCAGTCACTCGCTTCCACGCAGACTTAAGTGCGATTACTGCGTCCAAAATCGTCCATGAGAACGGAGGAGCGTTATCATCTGTTGCCTCAAGTCTTCGCAATGCCAGTGTACGTCTGTAGAAATACTTCAGGTTTTTTATGATACCCGAGTCCATCGGCTGGGTGTGCGAAGTGGTATTTGGTGGTAAAAACACCAATTCGATATTGTTCAGTTCAATGGTTGGATGCGCCGGACAATTATCCACCACCATAACGATCTTCCTCTTTTCGAACGCCATCCTCCTGTCCAACTTTTTCAGCCAAGCTTCAAACAACGACGACAGCATCCAAGCCTTCTTGTTGGCCTCATACAGCACCGGAACTTCTACGTTTTTAAAGGCTCTCGGTTTTTTACTTTTTCCGATAACCAGCAACGGCAACTTATCAGTACCGTCCATATTGGAACCCACAAGCACTGTCAGTCGAGATTTTGGTTGTTTCGCACCGTGATGAGATTGTCCAATAAAACCGATGGAATTATCCGGCAAAAGCAGCCAAAAGAGGCCCGTCTCGTCCGCGTTATAAATATCCTTTGGCTCATAATTCTTGAGTATTTCTCGCAGTTTTCCGCTTTTCCATTCTTCAACAACCTCTGTATCCACTCCGCCCGACTCCCCGGCTTTAGTAATCCGCCCAAGTCCATATCGTTTTTTGAACCTGTCGATCCACGCTGGTGCAAGTTCAGCCGATTCCGGTGAAAACTGTTGGCGAAATTTGTTAGCTTGCATTAGCATCATTCCACAGTCAATTCTGATTTCAGGCCTCGATGATTTTTGACGGAACCACAAAATCAGTGCTTTGTCGACATCTGGATGATCATTTACCCTCTGCCTTTTAGCGGTCGGAGCTCTAAAATCTGTCGCACACATATCTTTTATCTTCTTCTGGCTTTTCAGAATGTCGCTCAAAGTTTGAGGGCTCATTCCAAACTTCGCCGCGATGTCTTTTTGCTTCATGTGCTGATTCTTTTCTTGGAATTCAATGATAGCGAGCTTTTCTTCATACGTTCTAGTCTTGAGACTCCTGCCTTTGGTTTTAGAACTTGAGGCCATCGCCACACCGTAGACCGCACAGACCGCAAGGAAGTCCAAAGAAATTCACACAAATTCAATTTGAATGCTAGCACTACTGTAATAAGAAACAATGGGATTATGATTACGAGGCTTTGTTCTATGACCGCGTGCTGTGATTGAGAGTGCTATCATTCAACACTGAGGAGGAGTTTGATGAATAGCCTCTGCCAATCACGGAACGCCACGTCACATCAAGAAATCTTCCCGGAAAATCTGGGAGGGGTGAAAATCTTCCCGGAAAATCTGTGAGGAGTGAAAATCTTCCCGGAAAATTCCATCGCTTACTGCCACTGGAGGCTGAAATTTAGAGCATTTGGGAGATGTCCTAGGCGACCTGATACCGATCCGACTTATCAGAGGCGAAAACCATTAAAAAGGGTCAATTGTACGGAAAAATCCATCCGACTTAGGCGAGGATCCGACTTATAAAATCCGACTTATGCGAGGTGTAATACTACAGAAAAGCCTAGAGAACAAACGTTCCACGCAATTTGTCCGACTTATCCGAGAATCCGACTTAGGCGAGTCCGACTTATCCGAGGTTTACTGTACTTGTATGCGCATCATAAGGACTTTAAAAGAAGCTGCAATGATGACACAAAGATAGCAGCAGCGAGTAAATAGGTTCCAAAATCTGCCCAGCTCCTTTAATAACGTCTGTTTATTGCCAATACTTACATATGAACAGGGTTGCGTAGGGTTACTTTAACTGGATTACTTTCAATTACTTTTGGATTACCGTATTTTCCGCACTATAAGGCGCACTTAAAAGCTTTTATTTTTTTCAAAAGCTGACCATGCGCCTTATAATACAGTGCGCCTTATATATGGATCAATATTAAGTCGCAAAGTCCTGCAACTGAAGCAAGCAGCCACCGACTCGATTTTCCCCCGAAGGCGAAGTCGTCCGCGGTGTATGCTGGGATTTATATACCGGCGTTTCATTTCCTAACCAATGTGCCAATCATCATTTGAATCAGTCACTATTGGCTAAAGTTATCCGGAGGTCAAGGGGGCGGATCCTTTTTATCATTTACGGGCTCGCATAGGCTAAAGGGGCGAAACAAAGCCTGCGATTGGCCGAAAAAGATGAATGTGAATCACACGCTGGGTTGCACTACGGCATAGAGAAAACATGTTTTACTATTCTGTATTCGTAAATATTTGACTCTCCTGGATTTACTACACTCACGGATGTAAGAAGACCATGGTTACGTATCATTATTGAACGTGATGGCTGCAAGAGAACTTAGGTGAGCTACGCGGCTTTATATTTTCCCGGTATCTTGTTTTAGAACGATCTTGATGTTTTTGTATTCATATTTAGTTTCTTTTGTCTTTTATTAGCATATATGGTATTGGAGTAATCCAAAAGTACCGTATTTTCCGCACTATAAGTCGCACCGGGCTATAGGGCGCACCCCGAAAAAATAGTTTTTGGTCCTATTTTTGACATACATAGTGCGCACCGGATTATAAGGCGCTACAATGGGAACGTCGACAAAACAGTTAGATAGTTCAGTCCAATTTATTACCCCCTTAACATTCCGAAAGCTTGCAAAGACGTAAATACGTGTCGAGAACACGTGCGGATGCGGTGTCCGTACGATGTCACTCAAATGCATCGTTCCATCATTCGGAAGGTTAAAGTCTTGGGATTCAAGAAATGCCAACCATTCCTTAGTTTCTATTTTCTTTTTCGCTCGCAACTTTACTGTACATATGACAATAAACACTTGGAATTGAGTTTCATTTAAAAATAGACACTCCATTCCATCCATTATCTGCACCGCTTATCACAGAAACATCGAGTTCAGTCTGAAACAAGATACAGGGATAATATATAGCTGGAGTAGCTCACCGAAGTCGTTGTGTTCATAATAATGCCAAAGTCCTCTTATATCCGTGAGTGCAGTAAATCCAGGAGAATAAAATATTTACGAATACAGTATAGTAAAAAATGCTTTCTGTATGCCGTCAACCACGTGCTATACACATTCATCTTTTTTGGCCAATTGCAGGCTTTGTTTCGCCGTTTAAGCCAATGGCAGCCTGTAAATGATAAAAAGGATCTGCCCCTTGACCTCCGAATAACTTTAGCCAATAGTGATCGATTCAAATGATGATTGACACATTGGTTAGCCAATAAAACGCCGGTAAATAAATCCCAGCATACACCGCGGACTACTTGGCGTTCGGGGGAAAATCGAGTCGGCGGCTGCTTGCTTTAGTTGCAAGACTTGGCGACTTAATATTGATCCATATATAAGGCGCACTGTATTATAAGGCGCATGGTCAGCTTTTGAAAAAAAGAAAGGCTTTTAGGTGCGCCTTATAGTGCGGAAAGTACGGTAATTGAAAGTAATCCAGTTAAAGTAACCCTACCCAACCCTGCGTATAAACGATGCTACTTATCAGTGCTAGCCACGTTGGCATGCAACCTACTGATAAACGCTTAAGTCGAGAGCTAACCGCTTTAGCGCAATGCTAGTGTAGAATTTCCAGACACTTGCTTTTGTTTTTTGGCTTTGGGAAGCATCACTCAAACGCCATCTTGTCTCCTCAAGTGTATGTGAGAGATGATTGTGTACCCAAGTCCCACTCTCACCTCCCCCACTCTCTCCAATGGGAACGTACAGCTGTTACTGCATGTGCGTGCACGAGTGTTTGTTGCAAATCTGGAAGTCCATTAGCGAAGCTTTTGATTGACGGCTTCGAGAACGATGTGCTGCGGCTTCGCCAGCGCAGGTGGTGAAGTGTGTGCTCGCGTGTTTCACTTCTTGGTGTGCACGGTTGTGAGGTAGTGCGTAATACATACAGAGGCGGACACGTGCAAACACACTTTCAGTCACTCACCTGAGGACAGGGTTGGGTAGCGTTACTTTAACTGGATTACTTTCAATGACTTTTGGATTACTCCAATACCAAACATGCTAATAAAAGACAACTGCAGGATCCGCCATCTCCTCCCCTGCCCTGCATCCACCCGCTACTCCACTCAACCAGCTCAAGTAACAATACACCAAAGGTCCATAGTCTTTCCGTGCTTATTGCGGATGTTTTTTTATTTATTTTTGGCACAGGACCAGGGTTGGGTAGGGTTACTTTAACTGGATTACTTTCAATTACTTTTGGATGACTCCAATACCAAATATGCTAATAAAAGACAAAAGAAACGAAATATGAATCCAATGATGACTCACAACATGTGGTAAGCTTTCTCTCCTGGCTTTGATCTCCGCCAAAACTAACATAAAATGCGACAGAAACAAAATAAAAAGAAATCCAACATCATTTTTGCCGTTCCACGTATTCCGTTACTCCCCAAGCCTGCACAAAATTGAGTCATTTTATTCCTATTTAGTTTCTTTTGTCTTTTATTAGCATATTTGCTATTGGAGTAATCCAAAAGTCATTGAAAGTAATCCAGTTAAAGTAACCCTACCAAACCCTGCCTGGGGAGTATATACACAAGTGATGTATCAAAAGAATGAACAAACATTGGGGGGCATCTTTCGTTGCCATGCTAATACCTTTTTCTGTATTCTCTTGCGATTTTAGATTTATATACATATGGGGTCCCCGATGTGTTCCCCACGGGCCCCGGGTAGCCCCTGAAGAACAACTGGGTAGCCTGTGGACCAGTTCCAAAATTAGCTCACCTGTCATGGTTATTTTCAAGGAAATTTGGAAATACAGATGCTGCCCTACTTATGAAGATCAGTTCCAGACGAGCGTTCGTAAGTTGAATTTGTTCATAAGTTGCTTCAGTGCTTTATGTTGTATGTTTAAGGTTTGTATGTGTAACCTGTATTGTTTTGTTCTAAAAAAATAAACATTTCATAAAATAATATGCTCTGTAAAGATAATAAAGTGAAGTTCAACTTACTTTTGGAAGATGAGCTTCAAGAGTTAGGCGACTTCCTCCTCCGAGGTAGAAAGTGGACGAAAAAAAGCGATCCGATCATTTTCTCAACCGCATCAATCTCTCTTATTCCACTTTCATTTCAAAAGAAACGGCTCGCCTCTTCTTTACACTTTCCGCCAACCCTATTGAATGGATGCACAAGATATTAAACCATAAAAACGTCAAAGTTCTTAGCGCGCTGGAGATAAAGTATAGAATGTTTACACACAAACTAGGAAGAGGAACCCGGATTTCTTCTTCGGGGTGGATGCTGGGTGACCTCCCACAGCGCCACACGCCGGTAGTGGTGGAAAGAAGCACTACAGTAATGTCCTCTACTTGGAAAAAGGTGCACACAACACAAAATCTAACTTGTTGCAATGTCTGGATATTTTTCCACATCCTGAAAAAAATGATCGTATCTCCTGGAATCTGTAAGTTGAATGAACGTAAGTCGGGAGGCTTCTGAACTTCAGAAAAATATTAAGTACAAAAAAAAGAAAAGTCTTATAAATAATTACATAAGTAAAGGTAAGTGTATATTGAGCAGATCCTTCACTGAGGGAGGATAGAAATCGAGAAAAAGAAAGCAAGATAGAAAAAAAGAGAAAGAAAGAAAAAGAGAGAAAAAAGTAGAAAGAAAGAAAGAGAGAAAGAAAGAAAGAAAGAAAGAAAGAAAGAAAGAAAGAAAGAAAGAAAGTGCAAAGTGCGTGCACGTGTATGAGAGAGAGAAAGTAAGAAAAAATGAGAGAGAGGAAAAAAAAAGAAAGAAAGAAAGAAAGAAAGTGCAAAGTGCGTGCGCGTGTATGAGAGAGAGAAAGAAAGAAAAAAAGAGAGAGGAAAAAAAAGAAAGAAAGAAAGAAAGTGCGTGCGCGTGTCTGAGAGAGAGAAAGAAAGAAAAAAGAGAGAGGAAAAGAAAGTGCGTGCGCGTGTATGAGAGAGAAAGAGAGAGGGAGAAAGAAAAAAGAGAAAGAAAAAAATAGAAAGTGAAAGAAAAATAGAGAAAGAGAAAGAAAGTGCAAAGTGCGTGTGTGTGTATGAGAGAGAGAAAGACAGAGCAAGAAATAAAAAGAGAAAGAAAGAAAAAGAGAAAGAAAGAATAATAAGGAAAGAAAAAAGGAAAAAAAGAAAAAAGAAAAAAAGAAAACAAAGGAAAGGAAAGAGAGAAAAAAAGAAAGAAAGAAAGAAAAAAAGAAAGAAAGAAAGACGCCAGGGCCGGCTGACATTTGAAGCCTGAATATAGAATAGAATAGAATAGAATATACCTTTAATGTCATTGTTACAAAATGGGTTAACATCTTGTGACAACGGGCAGCACGGCGGCGCAGTGGTTAGCGCTTGTGCGGCACAGTTCATGTCATGGGAACCTGTCGTGGGTTCAAATCCAGCTCCAGACTTCCTGTGCGGAGTTTGTATGTTCTCCCTGTGCTTGCGTGGGTTTCCTCCGGGCACTCCGGTTTCCTCCCACGTTCCAAAAAAAACATGCATTTCAGGTGAATTGGCCGGTCCAAATTGTCCCTAGGTGTGAATGAGCGAATGAGTGGTCTGTCCCCGTGTGCCCTGGGATTGGCTGGCAACCAGTTCAGGGTGTCCCCTGCCCACTGCCCGGAGATGGCTGGGATGGGCTCCAACCCCCCAGCGACCCTAATGAGGATAAGCGGTACGGCTGATGAGATGAGATCTTGTGACAACGAAATTGGGCATGACACTCCAGTTTCACACTATCACAGTGATGTAAAAAAGCCAAGAAGATAAAGAAACAGAGAAGATAAGGTTATAGTTATGATTTACACAATATTTACACAAGAAATGTCGGCATGTAGGATGTTACATACAGTTTGGTGTCATAATACAGTTTATCTGGCCTGGTTTTTTTACGCTCTTACTCGTGAAATTGCGGTAAGACGTTTTCCATCGCGTGACGTCATTACGCACGCACCGTATTTCGTTTTGCCATGTTGGATTGAATGGAGCCTAAAGGCTGAACCCCAATGTCCCCGCTCATCTTCTCACGCATTAGGAAACGTTCACACTCTCACATATCCTTAACACTGGAGCTAATTGATAATAAAGTCTGCAAGAAAGAAAATAAAAAGAGATTTGGGTCCCCCGCTCGCCCCGGCGGCGCGTAATTGTTTCCCGGTCCTGCGAGATGCCAAAAAACTCCCGACGGCTTCGAGACGTCAAGCCTCGTTAGAATTAATAAGCGAGCGTAAACGCCTTCACCTGTTTGGAACATGCCCACGCGCGCGCTTGCGTGTGCGCCGCGCACTCCCTCGGGTGCTAATGTTGCCGTCTTGTGCACGGGCGCGTGCGTGATGATGAAGCGAACGCACAGAGCGAAAGCGATTCAAGCACGGGTGTCGAAGAGGCGGCCCGCGGGCCAGATCAGGCCCGCTAAGGGACTGAATCCGGCCCGCGAGACAACACTCAGAGAAGCGCGGGGGAAAAACAAGCAGCAGGTTGAAATAGGTCCATTTGATGTTGCCAAAGCCAGGTGCCTCTCACAAGGACACTGTACTTGTATTTATTTCTCTATTTCTCTCTCTCTCTTTCTCTCTCTCTCTCTCGTTCTCTTTCTCTTTTCAACCCCTTTTCTCTCTCTCTCTATCTCTCTTTCTCTCTCTTTCTCATTTCCACCCCTTTTCTCTCTCTCTTTCTCTCTCATCCACCCTTTTTTTGCTCTTTGTCTCTTTCTCTCTCTGTGTCTTTTATCCTCTTTTTCTCTAACTACCTTTTTTCCTTTTCTCTTTCTCTCTTCATACCCTTCGCGCTTTCTTTTCTCTTTTCTCTCCTTCTGTCTTTCTATTTCTCTTTGGATTTCTTTCTTCCCTTTCTTTTCCCCCTCTCTCACGACTTTTTATCTTTTGTTCCTCACGCTCTCTCCCTCTCTCTCTCTCTCTCTCTTTCTCTCTTCCACCCCTTTTCTACCACTCTGTCTCTGTCTCTTTCACTCTCTGCGTCTCTCTTTTTCTCTTCCTTTGTCTCTTTCTCTCTATGTGTCTTTTGGTCTAACTTTCTTTTTTCCTTTTCTCTCTGTTCTCTTTTCTCTCCCTCTGTATTTCTATTTCTCTTTGGATTTCTTTCTTCCTCTCCCTTTCTTCCCCCCCCCCTCTCTCTCTCTCTCTCTCTTTTCCACCCCTTTTCTCCCACTCTGTCTCTGTCTCTTTCACTCTCTGTGTCTCTCTTTTTCTCTTCCTTTGTTGCTCTTTGTCTCTTTCTCTCCCTCTGTCTTTTGCTCTAACTTCCTTTTTTCCTTTTCTCTCTGTTCTCTTTTCTCTCCTTCTGTATTTCTATTTCTCTTTGGATTTCTTTCTTCCTCTCCCTTTCTTTTCCCCCTCTCTCACGACTTTTTATCTTTTCTCTCTCTCTCTCTTTCTCTCTCTATCTTCTTTCTCTCTAATATTCTCTCCCTCTTCTTTCTCTCTAATCTACTAGTCCGGCCCTCGACAGAATGTTTGTTCTATCTTGTGGCCCCCGAGTTAAAATGAGTTTGACACCCCTGAATTAAAGGGTCGGGTTGATGTATTTTGGGTGAATTTTGCAATGTCTAGCGCCCCCTTCCCCCCGTTTTTCCCTCAAAATAATGTTTTGCATTAAAAAGTGACATTAAAAGTATGTGTCGGATGGAGGTGTGCTACGTCGCTATGGTAACGGTGCCCCTGAAACAACACTCCATACATTATGTTCCGTGCATTTTGCATAAAAGCTCAAAACTAGCGTCATGGAGTTCCGCTGTGAAATATAAAGTGTTCTACTTTCAGTGGCGCCCCCAGATATTTTTCGTATATGGGGGTGGCCAGATGGGGCCACTTAAAAGCTGAAAACTAGCTTGGTTCTCTTCCTCTATTTTGCACCATAAAACTGCATATTTTTGGCCTGTCGTACCAAAAACTATGCTACAATTCGTGTCAAACATTAGCCTTTTCTTATGTAACCGCGGTGTACCTGTCCCGCCAAAGATCCACATTCACGCTGAACTGGATGATGAGGTTTTTATTACTGTTTCTGCAGATGAAATGAGTCACAACATTAGCTCTCTGCTGGCTTTGATCTCTTTGATCTCGTTGACAGCTCTCTCTGTAGACTGCTAACAACGCATATCTTTCTTTTCAAATTACATAAAATACATTTTAGAATAGAATAGAATAGAATGTCCCCTGCCCACTGCCCGGAGATGGCTGGGATGGGCTCCAGCCCCCCCGCGACCCTAATGAGGATAAGCGGTACGGCTAATGAGATGAGATGAGAATAGAATATGCCTTTATTGTCATTGTTACAGCATGGGATATATTGTAACAACGAAATTGGACGACTCCAGTTCCACATTTACAGTGAGGATAATGAAACAAAGAGATAAAGGAACAAAGAACATGTTTTAATTGTCTTTGTTGTCTTTGTCGTAAATAGGCTCTGCTTCCTCCGGAGGGGGGGGGGGTGATGAGGGGGGTGAGGGACAAACAGAAATGGTGGATCGAACTGGATGTTTGATCTTACAGTACACACAGTCCAGTTTTTTTTCCGAATTGCTCAGTCCACGTATTGAATGGATTCAGGAAGTACAGTCCATTTTAGAATATCACAATACATTTTTACATCCATTTTAACAAGATACTTTTAACAAGAGATCGTATAATGGTTTTTTAACGTTTATAATGAATTCAACATATTATTATTTAGTCTGAATTTTAACCAACATCATCCTTTTTATACATTCAGATTCAGATATATATTCAGATATGTATGAGAATATAGAAATAATAACAATGATGAGTATAAAAACGGATACAATTTACCTGCAGAAATGAAATGAGTCACAACATTAGCTTCTCTGCTGGCTTTGATCTGTTTGATCTCTACAAGGGGAATTAACATTTTAGTACAACAGAAACAAAACGAAAATAAATCCAAACAGCTTGACAATATCAATCACGTTACTGTGCATGTTGAGGGATTTGTCAGCTGTGGTTTTAATGTTTAAAATTAACTTTTTTTCGGAGCACCAAAAGATGTGTCTTACCGTTGACAGCTCTCTCTGTAGACTGCCAACAAACCCCGCCTTCCGGTCACATGTCTAAAGCCAAACCAAACCCTACCCCATACCAGCAGGTGGCACTGTTGGACTCATCATTGCAGGACACTTACCAAAAACTATACACATATTTCAGCAGGAATTTCAATAAAACAAAAGTTATTATTACACCTGTTACATTTATTCATCAGCGATAGTGAATGTGTTAATAGCAGAACGGAGACAGGACCCACTTGCGTTGCGTTTCTCTCAAGTTTATTGGAAGAAAGGAAAGGGTTGCCTCCACGATCCGGTGATCGCTGGGAAGCAGGTCGCTCTGAACGCGGAAGTTCCACTTCCGCGGCGAGCGATGGCGGTGTCGGGAGCGGAAAAACGGGTCAGTGGCCGGGACAGGAGAGCAAAAACGTGGTCAGGGTCGGAAACGAGTCGTAAGCCAGGAAAGGAGAGTAGACGTGGTCGGGGACAAAAGTGGGCGAAAGCCAGGACGGGAGAGTAGACGTGGTCAGGATCAGAAACGGGGAACAGACGGGAGCAACAAACAGGTAGGAGTCAGGGTCGAAAAGAGCTTTCCTGGAGTAAACCGAGGTTCGCAGACGGACTGACAACAGGTGACCGATAGGAGTGGGTTCAAATAGGGACAGGGAGCCAATCAGAGTCCAAGGCTGTTGGCAAAGGAGCGGACACGGGTACATCACATCGGTAATCATGACAGAATGCCATCCTGTTCCGCTCTAACTTTGACCTCCTTGATGCTAAGTGCTAGCGTCATCTTCTGCTACGTCGAGAACTCGCATCCTCTTTTCGTTACAGAAAAGTAATACAGTGGTACCTTTACAGATGTGGCCCTTCTTACGAAAGAGATCCTTTGTAAGTTGAATTTGTTTATAAGTTGGTTCAGTGCTATATTTTGTATGTTTAAGGTTTATATAAATACGTTTGAGACTTGTACAAGTAACCTGTATTGATTTGTACTAAAAATAAACATTTCATAAAATAATATGCTCTATAAAAATAAATAAAGTGAGGTTTATTTCACTCGTGGAAGATGGGCTTCAAGAGCGGTAGAAAGTGGACGGAAAGAAATGCGATCCGACCATTTTCTCAACCGCATCAGGCTTTCTTATTCCACCTTTATTTCAAATGAAACAGCTGGCTTCTTCTTTACACTTCACACCAGCCATATTGAAAGTTCTTAGCGCGCTGGAGATACAGTATAGTATGTTTACACACGAACTAGGAAGAGGAAGCGGATTTCTTTTTCAGGGTGGATGCCGGGTGACCTCCCACAGCGCCACACTCCGGTAGTGGCGGAAAGAAGCACTACAGTAATGTCCTGTACTCGGAAAAAGCTGCACGATACAAAATTTAAATTACAGCAATGTCCGGATAGTTTTCCACATCCTGAAAAAAATGATCATATCCACCATTTTTCGTAAGTCGAGTAGTCGTAAGTAGGGAAGCGTCTGTCAATTTGTTTGGGGAGTAGCTTCATAACCTAAAAACTTGTGAGTAGAGACCCATTTTGAATGTAAATGCGCTTTTCTGTTCCACGCCCCACAAGAATACAGTATAATATATTTTGATAAATCATAAAAAAAGCAATAGAACATGAAACGACTACAAGTTAAAATTAAATTACCACACAATAAACACAAATCGAGGCACATCATGTACAAAATAAACACAAAGAAAGGAACAAGTTGAAATATTCATTTATCTTTTGGCCTCAAGTTTCCTGAAAAACTGATCCAATGACGTCTGCTTTTGCCGGCTTTTGACGAGCCGTCGGAAGTCGAGACGTAGCGATAGCCCGACGTGTCAACACTTTTCCCGGAGATTCGTTTCCACGAATTCCGTGACTTCATGTTCTCATCTCATCTCATTAGCTGCACCGCTTATCCTCAGTAGGGTCGCGGGGGTGCTGGAGCCCATCCCAGCAATCATCGGGCAGTGGGCAGGGGACACCCTGAACTGGTTGCCAGCCAATCGCAGGGCACACTGGGACAGACAACTCGCTCGCTCATTCACACCTAGGGACAATTTGGACCGGCCAATCCACCTGAAATGCATGTCTTTGGAATGTGGGAGGAAACCGGAGTGCCCGGAGGAAACCCACACAAGCACGGGGAGAACATACAAACTCCGCACAGGAAGTCCGGTAGCTGGATTTGAACCCACACAGGAGCTTCCCGAGACCCTAGAACTGTGCCTAACCACTGCGCCGCCATGCTGCCCCGACTTCATGATATTTTGCTAAAATGTCCTTGTCCTCCTTGTCTATGAACTGTGACGGTGATACGAAGAGCATAAGATAAAATAAGGCAGAGTTTAAAAGATAGCCAATTTGTTTACGTTCAGCGTACTGTACTGTATTTTTGACTTTGTATCCTGAAACACCTTTGTAACTAGAGGCAATATTTTCCTGTTCAGGTAACATTTGCTATTAAAACTAGCAAAAGGCTAGGTTTTGTTTTTCCAAATTTGCATTGTTTTATATTGGAAAAATTAGCGCTAAAAACTAGCCTGGTCCTTTTCAGTGACAAAACCTAGCCTTGCACCCAAAACTTGTCCAAAGCTAGCATCTTCTTCTGCCCCAGAACCTACTGTAGACTTTCTAAATTATTTATGGTTTAGAAAAAAAATAAAGTGCGTGCGCGTGTATGAGAGAGAGAAAGAGAGAGAGTGAAAGAAAAAAAAAGAAAGAAAGTGCAAAGTGTATGAGAGAAAGAAAAAAAAGAGAAAGAGTAAAAAAAGAAGGAAAAAAAATGTAAAGTGCATGTGCGTGTATGAGAGAGAGAAAGAAATAAAGAGAAAAAAAAGAAATAAAGAAAGAAAGTGCAAAGTGTGTGCGAGTGTATGAGAGAGAGAAAGAAATAAAGAGAAAGAGAATAAAAAGAAAGAAAGAAAGAAAGTGCAAAGTGTGTGCGCGTGTATGAGAGAAAAAAAAGAAAAAAGAAAGAAAAAAAGAAAGAAAAAAGAAAGAAAAAAGAAAGAAAAAAGAAAGAAAGAAAGAAAGAAAAAAAGTAAGAAAAAAAGAAAGAAAAAAAGAAAGAAAGAAAAAAAGAAAGAAAGAAAAAAAGAAAGAAAGAAAAAAAGAAAGAAAGAAAAAAAGAAAGAAAGAAAAAAAAAAACGCAACATAAATAAATAAACGAATAAACATTTCAGCATAAAAAAAGGTCGCCGAGTTAGCGTAGCCGTGACGTTTTGCTACAAAAACAAAAAATCCCTCAGAGGAGTTGTTGATTTTCCCTGCTGGAATCGTCTTTCTCCCGGCTGCTGGAAACATGTGGCAACTTGTTAATACGGTCGACGCATCCGTGTACTCGTACACAATAACACACGAACGTTATACACGATCATGCACAACAGGTACCTCCAGATGGGCTGAGCCCCACCTGAGGGAATCTACCTGGAGATTTGAATTATTCATTAGGATTTAACGAGACCGAGAAATAGAAACGCTAGCTCATGTTACAACTTATTACGTACCGTAGTTTCCAAACTATAAGGGGAGCCGTATTATAAGGCGCACCACCAAAATAAAGTCGTTTTTTTTTCACGAATAAAGTGCACTGGATTATAAGGCGCATGGATTTATACTACAGTAAGAGTTAGGGTTGCATACAAAATAAATCAAAAGATCTGATATAAGAGAAGTGGTTGCATAAAACGGCGACACAGTGGATGAGTGGTTAGCCCCACAGTGCTGAGGTTCAGGGTTCAATTCCAGCTACCATTATCCTCCCATTGGGGGTTTGCATGTTCTCCTCGTCCCCTGCGTGGGTTTCCTCCGTGTTTAAAGTCTGGATTGGAAGGCGGAAAGGAATGGCAGAATTCACAACAAATACATTTAAAATATAAATATAAAATATAAAGTCTTTTTGTTTAATACTTGTTACTGAATATTTAAAAATATGTTTTTATTTTCCTTCTCTTTGTCTCACTCTTCTGTCTTTCTTTCTCTATCAATGTCTTTAATTTTTTTTCTTCTCTTTGTTCATTCTGTTTCTCCTTTATTTCGCTTTTCCTCTCTATGTCACGGTTGCCACGGTGCCAATTGGCCCCGCCCGAGTGTCACGGTTGCCATGGCGCCCAATTGGCCCCGCCCGGGTGGCGCTAGCTGCAGCTTGTTGACAGATTGGCTCCCTGTCAGTATTTAAACTCTATCCAGTCAGTCCCCTTTTGTCGGTCCGTCTGCGAATCTCTTTTTTTACAAGGCAAATCTATTTTTGCCTGTTTTTGCTCCTGTTTGTCTCCCGTTACGATCTGTTTTGATCTCTACCGCGTCTGTTGTCCCGTCCCGAATCACGACCTGTTTTGATCTCGACCACGTCTGTTCTCCCGTCCCGAATAACGACCCTTTTCTGATATCGACCACGTTCTGACCCTCTTTTTTCCCGTTCCCGACACCGCCATCGCTCGCCACGGAGGTCCCACTTCCGCGTCTGAGCAACCTACACCCCGTGACCAGCGATCTCCGGATCGTGTGTGTACTCCTTTCCCTTCTTGCCAATAAAACTGTGAGAAACGTTACGCGAGTGGGTCCTGTTTCCTATTCTGGTCCTGACACTTTATCCCTCTCTCTTTCCCTCTCTTTCCATACCTCTGTCTCCCCCTTCTCTCTTTTTCTTTATCTCTCTTTCATCCTCTCTTTTTCTTTCTCTCTCCTTCACTCTCCTTCTCTAAATTAATTCTTTCTTTATTTCTTTCTCTCTAGCCTCTTAATTCGGCCCCTGAGATAATATTTTTTCTACCGTGTGGCCCTTGAGCTAAAATGAGTTTGATATCACTGCCTTATAGCAACAAATAATTTACATGGAAACCACAAGAGAGACCTCAAGACTGCTCTGTGTTTCTCAAAGGCATAACAGTTACCGTATACATTTCCAATTTTAACCACCGTATTTTACAGTATATAAGGCGCACTGGAATATAAGACCCACTGTCAAATTTCTGTCCAAATTAAGGTTTTGCGGTCTACCTTTTAGCTCGGAAAATACGGTATCTTTAAGTTACCATAAACTTTCCTATTTTTTCCCCTGAGTGTTTCCTCCAAACATCCACGTGCGGTGTTTGCTGCTTAATGAAGGTGTGTAATTGTTATCTCCGTCAAAGTCGTTGCGCGTTCTCGCGCGTGCGTGAAATAATTGCCCGGGTGAGCGGGAACAAAACAAGACGGCCGTGTTTGCTCGGCGAAGTGTAAACAGCGCTTGAAAGACAACACATCACAACAAGCGAGTGACAATACCAAAACAAGTGTTGCTTTCCTTCATTGTTTCCCACACAGAGTCAAGAAAAACACAACACTACCACAGCACAACGCATCTTTATCTTTTGTTTTTATAAGCGAGGATCGCTTATAATACGCACAATAATCGGATTTTCTTTTGAAAAACAGGAAAAAAATGAGGAAGCGATTTTTTGAATGATGATCTCATCTCATTAGCTGCACCGCTTATCCTCAGTAGGGTCACGGGGGTGCTGGAGCATCTGCCCGGCAATCATCGGGCAGCACGGCGGCACAGTGGTTAGCGCCTGTGCGGCACAGTTCTAAGGTCTTGGGAACCTCCTGTGTGGGTTCAAATCCAGTGACCGGACTTCCTGTGCGGAGTTTGTATGTTCTCCCCGTGCTTGCGTGGGTTTCCTCCCACATTCCAAAGACATGCATTTCAGGTGGATTGGTCGGTCCACATTGTCCCTAGGTGCTAACGAGCGATTGTCCCTGTGTTCCCTGCGATTGGCTGGCAACCAGTTCGGGGTGTCCCCTGCCCACTGCCCGATGTTTACTGGGATGGGCTCCAGCACCCCCGCGACCCTACTGAGGATAAGCGGTGCAGCTAATGAGATGAGATGAGATGTATGGTGATCAACAGTGAAAACAGCAAAGCGGCGAAGAATCGACAGGATTCCTCTAAAACCTTTTCAGTTTGGCGTGCCACTTTCAAATTTCCTCGTAAATCAGTGTGCCGCACCAAGATTAATGACTCGCACATTCATTTTTGTACATCCAACAGAGCTGTCATTTTACCCCATTGAAATCGTACAACCGACCAATCTTCTTCATCAACAAACTAAAAAATGATTGTGAGCAACATGTGGAAAGGCCTGTAGACATCCATTTCTTCAACCATTCTTCATCAACAATGAACTACACTCAAAAAACAACTGACATGGACAGCTACCATACCATTCATAAATGAAATCTTATATCAAAACACACCCCTTTAATATATTCGCCATCAGTAAATGGTTATCTGTGCTTTTCTATGCAGTGAGCAATGTGATAGCTTGCTTCAGTGGTGGTGTTTTTAGCAGTGACAATGGTTTTCAGGGTATGTCATTGTTTGCCGTACCTGGACACAGCGCGTTTTAATGTCCCCGCCTTTCCAGACTCGTCCTTGAATTCATGTTCATGACGTTTAACACTTGCGAGGTACAATGCTCTCGAGGCATAATACACAAACAGCATGGTCATTTCTTGCACAAAGCCTCAGTCATCTGTCCACGCTGGCTGAAAATAACAAGATTTTTTCGCTAGAGGAGCTGTCGTGATTCGGTCATTTATCGCGCGCCGGTGTTTTTGTGGGAGGGTTTAAACACAGATCACTCCTCTGCGAGGCACCGCGCAGACACACGCTCACACACGGAGCAGAAGAGGAGGACGGGCGCTACCGTAAAGCCGCTAAACAACAATGAAAAGGTCTAAATTTCATCACTGGTTAACCCCTCGTGGTTCATAGGTTGCCGACCCCTGCTCTAAACAATAAAAATAAAGAGGAAGTAATTTATTTATCAAGCGAAAGTTGAATGACAGTAAAATATAAAGGCAAAAATTAAGCAATTAAAGCCCCAGTGTGTGATATTAGCACGACATAGCACTGAAATCCCATGTTTTGTGTGAGATCGGTAACATTTCCAACTAAATGTGAAAGTGTCGCTTGTTTTGATTGCCATCACACCCTCCTTGTGCGGAACAGGATGCACAATGTCACACTAAATGCATTGTTAACGGAAGTAGTCATGGATGGTAACGCCGTAGCGTATCCAGCAATTTGAAAGTTATTGTGCTACCGGAGGCTGAACAGAATTGTGCCCTCAAATATGAATTAAATCCAAAACCTCACTTTCTCTCCGTTGAATGCTTTCTGTTTTTTTGTCTGCCATGGTGTGTTGATTTCTATGCTAAGAGGAAGAACATGGAAACCGAGCAGCCGCTGCGAGAGAATTGAAGATTAATGAATCTGTCATGATTTTTGCTGTGACTCAGCTGTGCCCGCTCATTTGGCGCCAACCGGCTTGGGTTCTGATTGGCTCCCTGTCACTATTTGAACCCAGTTCTGTCTTTACCCTGTCGTCAGTCCGTCTGCAAACCTCTGTGTATACCAGGCAAGCAGTTTTTGACCCTGACTTACGCCTGTCCCGTTTTTGCTCCCGTTTGTCTCCGGCTACGACCTGTTTTGATCCCGACCACGTCTACTCAACCGCCTGGGCTTACGACTCGTTTCCGACCCCGACCACGCTTTGCTCTCCCAGTCCCGGCTACCGACCAGTTTTTCCGTTCCTGACACCGCCATCGCTCACTACGGAAGATCCACTTCCGTGTTCAAATCACAATCCGAGGGCGAGAGCGACTTGTCTCCTGCGTCCAGGGAATACCGGATCGTTGGCGCAGCTCTTCCTCTTTCGTTCAATAAAACTTGTGGTAAACGATACGCGTTTGGGTCTATCCTTTGTGCTGGTCCAAACAGAATCGAAGGTTTGCCAGGAAGCTGAAAAGGAACGTTTTTATCCGTGTGTTTTACTCTGTAAACAATACTTAAATAATCCACAACCAAACTCAGTTTTGCTAACACTGTATTTTTAAATACGCGCACCCGCATACTTGTCTGTGCTGTGCCAAAAAAAGAGTTAAATTCTGAAATAGAACCAACAACGGAAACTGCGCCCTTTCTTATAGTGCGCCTTTGTTTTTGGAAAGGGGTGAGATCTAAAATGATATTGTCACTTCTTCCTGAATATGTCTTTTGTTTTGTTTGGTTTGTTTTCATTTGTTTGTGCGGTCCCTTCTCAAGGTTTCTTAATTTTCCTCATGTTGGGGTTTTTGAGTATTTCCTTGCCCTCATGTCGGTTCCAGATCAGGGGATGGTGTCATAATAGTCTGAAAATAGTATGCGTAATAACCTGTGCGGCCCTTCGAGACTCTTTGTGATTAAGGGTGTCTCAAATAATAATGACTTGACTTGACTTGACTTGACTTCTATTACTTCGTTTTATATGTTTATGTTTTCGTTTCCCCCAAATTTTTTTGCCAATCATCAAGAAGCCTTGCACTGCTTGTAACGCATATTCAGAATAAATAAATGTCAACAACAACAACAACTAAATCTATATATATTTTATCCGGTCTACTAGTGATCCCAAGAGCCAAGAAGAAATCCGCAAATTCGAAAGTGTTCTCCATTATGGCCTGAGATTCAATTTGCAACACTGTTGTCCAATGGGAACCAAAACCACAGAGCACAACGCAACAGCAAGATGCCAGACAAACATTGCAGCGACCTAAGTAGTAAAATAAATTACTATGCTTTCTTATAAAAATGAAAAATGGTATGACAGTTCATGTATTTTTTCCAATTATTAAAAGTTTTTTTTTACCGAAGGAAACATTTTTGTACCACTAGGAGGCACTAAATAGTACACACTGTACCTTTAATGACAGTAGCCTCCGAACAAAATACAAAAAAATTCGAACGAAAGCAATTGAGTGACTGAAAAATGATTGACAGTAAAATAAAGAGCAACGATTAATCAATCAATGATAGTAGCTCAGAACATAAAATAGAGAAGAAACAATTGATCGATTATTCGAGAGTTAATCAACAGTAAAAATCAAGCGGGAGCGATTAATCAACGAATTAAAAGTTAATTTACAGTCAAAATAGATAGGCAACGATGAACCAATGAATCAACACCACTGAACAGAAATAAAGGAAGCAATTAATTGGTCAATCGAAGGTTAATTAATAGTAAAATAGAGAGGCGGCAATTAATCAATTAATGAACAGTAGCCTCTAAAAGGAAATCTTGAACACATAATTTTGTGAAGACATGAATTTAAAAAGAATTACGATAGAGAGATGGATAAATAGATAGATAGAGAGAGATAGAGATATAGAAAGATAGAGATATAGAGATATTGATAGAAAGATAGGGAATTATAGATAGATATACATAGGGATAGAGAGATAGAGAAAGAGAGATAGATATAGATAAATAGGGATAGAAATATAGAAAAATATAGATAGATAGATAGATAGAAAGAAATACAGATAGATAGAGATAGAGATAGAAATATAGATATAGAGATAGATATATAGATAGATAGAGATAGATAGATAGATATATAGAGAGATAGATAGAGAGAGATTTAGATGGATATAGATAGAGATAGAGATAGATATATAGATGGATAGAGATAGAAATATAGATAGACAGAGATAGCGAGATAGATAAACAGAGAGATAGGGATAGATAGATATATAGAGAGATAGGGATAGATATATATAGAGAGAGATATAGATAGATAGATAGATATATAGAGAGATAGATAGAGATAGATATATGGATAGATAGAGATAGATATATAGGTAGATAGGGATATAGATAGATAGAGATACATATATAGATAGATAGAGATATATATAGATAGAGATAGAGATAGATATATAGATGGATAGCGATAGAAATATAGATGGATAGAGATAGCGAGATAGATATGTAGAGAGATAGAGATTGATAGATATATAAAGAGATATAGATAGATAGATATATAGAGAGATAGAGATAGATATACAGATAGATAGAGATAGATATATGATAGATAGGGATATAGATAGATAGATATAGATATATAGATAGATAGAGATAGATATATAGATAGATAGAGATATAGATGGATAGAGATATAGATAGATAGAGATAGAGATATATAGATGGATAGAGATAGAAATATAGATAGATAGAGATAGCGAGATAGAGATAGCGAGATGGAGATAGAGATAGATAGATATTTGTCAAAAGCAAAATACTGTAGATTTAAGCAATTTACCGATATACAAAACTGCAAATGTGACATCCGTATCTAGTTAATTAAATACAAAGTATTAAAGACATTTATAGTATAATCAAAAAATATTGAGGAAGCAAGTAAATCCTTTCTTTCATTACATGTGAAAAACATAAAAAGACAAAACTTGAAAAAAAAGAAGAGGAAAACGTGTGTCCTGAACACTGTTTAACGTTTAAAAAGATTCAATATTTCGGTTTCACTTTTAGCTTTCGGAATGAACCCAATAAACTTCTAAACGAACTTGTTTATTTGCCGCATTCCTAATAAAAAAATGTTTTATATTGATTTAAAAAGAGTATTTCTATGGTGCATGCTCATATCACCGTATCAGAATGCCAACAGGGAATAAATGTTCTATTATTAATGCAAATATTTCTATTTTTAAGCAGAAAACTGAAACATTCAACTTGGACAATAATGACGTGCGTTGATCTCTGCTTCCCCCTGCAGGCCACCGGAAGAACCGTCTAGTTTTAATACAACCCGTTTGAAAACGCACACACTGGAAATACTGCAGTAAGGTAAAATTAATTACGGCAAAGCCACTTAACTATTTAAGATGAGATAAGGTAAGTCTAGCCGGGATTCAATTTCTCTATTAGGGATTAAAAATAAAAAATAAAAATATATATTTTTTTAATTCTGCTAGCTTCTTTGTCAAGCTTTAACTGTCAAACCACAATGTACTAGCTTTAAAAGAAACAGAATTAGCTTAGCTTCGGTTAGCATACCTGCCAGAAATAGAAGCTAATGACACACTGCAAACTAGCTAACATATGTTAAGCGTTGGCGTTTTTATAGTATTGGCACACGTTAGCTTGGGCTAGAGTACATTTATTTTGTTATTATTTTGTGAAATGGCTTCAGGGCTCACTCTTATAATAAATTAGCTTAGAATTGTTAGCATTAGCAGCAAATGAAAACGTTTGCTAAGCATTGAGCTTTATGTTGATTTAGCTTCGACTAACTTTATTTAGCATGAAGCACATTTTTTGTCAATATTTTGAGAAATGGTGTTGAGGCACACTTTTATAATGAATTAGCTTCGAATTGTTAGCATTAGCAGCACATAGCAAACAAAAACTTTTGCAAAGGATTGGGCTTTGTGTTCATTTAGCTTTGACTAACTTTAGCTTAGCATAAAGCAGTTTTTTTTCATAATTTTGAGAAATGGTGTTAAGAAACACTATTACAATCAATTAGCTTAAAATTGTTAATATTGACAGCACAAAGCAAACATGAAAACGTTTGTAAAGCATTGAGATTTGTGTTGATTTGGCTTTTACTAACTTTAGCTTAGCATAAAGAACATTTTTTTGTCATAATTTTGAGAAATGGTGTTAAGGCACACCATTATAATAAATTAGCTTAGAATTGTTAGCATTTGCAGTACATAGCAAACATGAAAACGTTTGCTAAGCATTGGGCTTTGTGTTGATTTTGCTTTTACTAACATTAGCTTAGCACAAAGCACATTCTTGTCATGATTTTGAGAAGTGGTGTTAAGGCACACTATTATAATAAATTAGCTTAGAATTGTTAGCATTAGCAGCACATAGCAAACAGGAAAACGTTTGCTAAGATTGGACTTTGTGTTGCTTTAGCTGTGACTAACTTTAGCTTAGCATAAAGAGATTTTTTTGTCATTATTTTGAGAAATCGTGTTAAGGCACACTATTATAATACATTAGCTTGGAATTGTTAGCATTAGCAGCACATAGCAAACATGAAAACGTTTGCTAAGCATTAGGCTTTGTGTTGATTTAGCTTTGGCTAACTTTAGCTTAGCATAAAGCACATTTCTGTTGTTATTTTGAGAACACTGTAATAATCAATGAGTTTAGTATTGTGCATCATAAAACGCCTCTCATGATGTTAATCTCCATGGTTAGCATTGCTAGCACATAGCAGACTCGCTAACATTTGCTAACCTTGGGCCTTTTGTCTGTTTAGTGATGGCTAACTTTAGCTAGGCTTACAGTATACCAGTGTTTTTTCTACACTTTTTGAGGCGACGAAAATTTCTTCCATTGAAAAACAGATCCTGCTGGACAACACCAGTCGGTGCCGTTGAATCCCCGGTAAAAGTAAATCCCAAATAAAGGTAAGCTTTTGCTAGACCGCACAGGCACACAAATTGGATAATATCCAATGGAAAAACACTGGCTTAGATTGCATTTGTTTATCAGGATTTTGTGACATGAGATCAAAAACACACAATTACAATAATTAGCTTAGCATTGTGCTGAATAAAACGCATCTCAAAACAGTTTATGATTAGCATTAGCAGCACAGAGCTAACTAGATCCGTCAATGGCGCTAAATTCAGGATTTTTTTATGTCTTTAGGATTTAACTGGGATCGACAGGTTGATCTGATCCAAGTACTTGATACCGTAAATTCTGGACTATAAGCCGCTACTTTTTTCCCAAATGTTCAGCCCTGCGGCTTATTCAGTGAAGCGGCCAATTTATGGAATTTTTCTAACGGCCACCAGCGGCACTTGAGTATAAAAGGTAAGATAAAAACCAGTAGAATATGTGCGCCAAGAAAGACTGCAACCTCTAAGTTTATGCATATATTGTCTATTAAGTAAAGGTACGTTCCGATAATGAGGAAGACGCCCTTGATGGCGATAGTTATGAGGAGGAAGTTGAGGACGATTTACCGTGAATTTCACAATTTAAGGATGCTATTTTTAACAGACACATTTGATTCATTGCGAGCGTGATCCTACTAGCGTGTTGCTACCTTTCAAAGGCACAGTTTGGGATGAAAGTTAGATTATTATTATTATTAAAGCTTTGAAAACTCTCTCGGTGTACCGTCTTTCTTCGTAAATATGTGTAACCATGTATAATATGTATTTGCAACTGTATATTTTTATAATGTATTTATTTTAAAGATTTATTCTGTTATGTGTTCTACGGTCGAATCAAAAAGAAGGGGCGGAGCAAACGTGGGCTGATGGGAAGTGGGGTAAAGCTGAGTTACCGGTAGATCTGTCTGTTGTCGCAGCGGACAATAGTGGATATATATTTTTCCCACCCTTAACTTTGGAAATATACATTTTTTTTCCTTGGATTACTTTCAACGGGACCCTGACTTTACAAGTCTGCATCATACGTTAATTACGGGTATCATTTTCCATTCATGATGCCGACTGTGATTCTAGGATTCTGTACTAACTATTTAGTGGTCTAGCTGCGGTTGATGGTGGACGCATCAGGTTAGCACTGCTCGTTCTATGCGTTTATACTGTCATTGGCGTCGGTTTTAAGAGTATTGTTAATTATTAATTTTACAATTCTAACCATTTTAACATAGTTAGAAGTAAAGCAGCCGAGTCCTGCCATGGCCGGGCATTATACCGGCGGGCGGAGACGTAACTGCGTGAGATTCTTGCTCAAAGATGTTGTGGCAATTTCGGAGGGAATGTCAAGGACGGATTTTATTAACAAGTTTGTTGAAAAGATTCTGAAGTTTAAAAAGGAGGAGGTACATGCTGTCATAAAAATGACTTCTGGCAAAGGCTTTGATGTGAGTTTTGAAACGGCAGCTCTTTATCAAGAGTTTTGGAATCGCTTTGAGGGAGTGAGGTCCCAGTTTTCAGGATTTACAGTGGAGAAGCTGACTGATAATACTAACAAGATTGTCGTTGTTAGAATGTTTAGTGAAATGATCAGTGCTGATGACGTCTGTTATTGGTTGAGTAGATACTGCTCAGTAAAAGGCCAGGCTATGAAGGTGAGGTGTGAGAAAGGCTATTGGAATGGTGCCTGGAGGGTACCAGTCCAACTACGGCAAGATCCTCAGGGCTTTCAGGGAATGAAACAAATTCCGTCGACTATATTCCTGGGGGAAAACCGTGGCTTTATCCACTAACAAGGGCAACCGAAACTCTGTCGCAAATGTGGTGAGCATGGGCATCTGGCTGAGGTATGTGATCGAATTTTTTGTGGAAAGTGCAGAACAATTGGACATTCCTTTGAGGAATGTAGCAATAGCAGAAAATGCAATCTCTGTGGAGAAACGAATCACCTCTTTAGAAACTGCCCGAATTCGTTTGCTAACAAATTGAAAGCTAGGAAGGCAGTTAACAAAGACAACAAAGACAATGAAATGATGTCAGACAACATAGATAATGAAATGAATAAATGTCACAAAGACAATGAAGTGAATAAAGATAACAAAGACAATGAAATTAATAAAGTCATGGAAATACAAAATGAAAATGAACAAGAAATTAATGAAGTTATAGAAATACCCAATGAAGATGAACAGGAAATGAATAAAGTTATGGAAATACCCAATGAAATTGATCAAGAAATGCACAAAGAAATTGGACAAGACAAACAAATTGAAAAAACAGATGTACCTACCAAAACCCCTGGAGCAGAGACCAGAGAATCAAAATTGAAACAGGAAGAACCTGGAAATTCTGATTCGATTTCTCATAAAATACCTGAATTTGGACATGACAAACGAATAGAAAAAGCAACTGCCACTCCGAAAACACATACTAATCAGGAAGGGCCTGGAAGAGAGTTCAAATTAGCAAATTTGTTTGCTACGCCATTGCCGGGATTTGGAGAAGTCAAACAAATCGAAAAGGCGAATGACTCTCCAAAAACCCATACGGGCACTGGAAAGAGGAGTAAAAGTAAGACAAAATTGGGAGTGGTGAAAAAACCAGAAACAAAGATAAGAGATTTAGAAGAAAGCCGATTGCCGGTGAATAAGCCCACAAGGGAACTGTATGAAGTTGAGACGGAGGAAGTCGGGGAGGGAAAAAATCTGACCCTTAGTGGGCAAGGAAGTAAGAGACCCTTTGATAGGTCCTCTGGCTCACCCCCTAACCCAGAAAAAAGGGGAAGACCTGGAACCACAGACAGAGAGTCAGAGGGTCCCAGAGTTTTCCCCGGTGAGTCTCAAAATGAGGTACTACTCTTAAGTGATGTGTCTGACACAGGTGACACTCTCGATGATCTCGATGATCACCAAAGAATGGACTCAGATCCCCCGGTTTTGTCTAACTAGTTTAAATACTTTAACAACAATTATGAACATTACATTCTCTACTATCAATGTGAGAAGTGTGAGATCAAAGGTTAAGGCTCACAGTGTTTTATCGTTCTTAAAAACTATCAGAACGGATGTGTTTTTACTACAGGAATGCTGCATCCCCTTTCTAAAAAATTATAAACAGTGGGAAGAGATTTGGCCATATCCGTCATTATGGAGTGGCTCGAATGAAAACCGTAACGATGGGGTAGCCATTTTAATAAACAACCCTCAACTCATCATAAAGGGGAGTACTGTGATGAGAGACGGACGCGCAATCTTAGCAAGACTTTCTTATATAGGGAATGATTTTAACCTCATTAACATATACGGCCATGCCGACAGACAACTCAGGTACGAACTTTTAGAGGACATCCAGTCGCATATGCTAGGCCATCAACCACTAATCGTGGGAGGAGATTTTAATTGCATCCTAAGTAGGAAGGATAGAAAGAGGAATGATGAGGAGTTTAAAGTAGATAAAACATCAACTTTATTACAAGACATGTGCCGGACATTTAAACTGGTGGACTGTTTCAAATCCATACATCCAGGAGAGGAGGGCTTCACCTGGTTCAGTAGTGACAATGCCAGAGCCTCTCGAATAGACTACATATTTACGAGGGGTTTAGCACAGAGTGATGCAAGATTAATTCCAGTTTTTTTTTCGGATCACTTGCTACTGTCCTGCTCTTTCTCATTTCCTTCAGGTATGACTGTTGGGAAGGGTTTGTGGAAGTTAAACTGCTCCCTGCTGGAGGATGAGGCTCTAGCCGCACAATACAGGGAGCTGTACAAAGACTGGCAGACCCTTCAAGACTCGTATGATTCACGAGCACAATGGTGGGAAATGACAAAGAAACGAACACAGACCTTTTTTAAAAATGCAGGGAAAAACAAGAAACTCAAAGAGATGAAACGCATGTCGGGACTACAAAGAAGACTCCAACGCTATTTCATCCTAACAGAAAAGGGGATGGACTTTAATGATGAAATCAAAGAGATCAAACAAGAACTAAACGCTTTGGCGGAAATAAAGAGCAAAGGCATCATAATAAGAAGCAGAGAAAGAGAAATAGAAGAAGGGGAAAAATGTACACGCTACTTTTTTAAAAAAATTATGGGCAAAAATGAGGGGATTTTTAAACTTCAAAACGAAAACGGGCAAATAACAAAGGAAAGTAGTGAAATAACCAGATTGGTCGAAGACTACTACAAAAAATTATTTGAAAAGAAAGAAACATATGAGAATGAAATGGGGCATGTATTAGATCATATTTCAAGATCAGTGCGTCAAGACCCCTTTTTAACATCGGACTTTACCCAAGACCAACTGAATGATTGCATAAAGACTATGAAAAAAGGCAAATCACCCGGGGAGGACGGACTCAACCTCGAATTTTACCGGACTTTTTGGGATATTTTAGCACCAGATCTGTTAACTGTTTTTAACGAATTTTCCAGTCGAGACCATATGCCAGACAGTTTCAGAATCGGGATAGTTACTCTATTGCACAAAAAAGGAGACAAAATTGACTTAAAAAACTGGCGACCCATAACGCTTTTAAACGTGGACTGTAAAATTTTCAGCAAGCTTCTAGCAACACGAATGTCTGTTGTCTTGGGAGACTTGGTTGATCCAGACCAAACCTGTGCCATTGTGGGAAGGAAGATCAGCGACAGTCTCATGCTGATCCGTGACACCATTTGTTATGCAAGAGACAGAAACATGCGACTAGCGGTCCTAAACCTAGACTTTGAAAAAGCCTTTGATCGAGTCTCGCACCAATACCTCTTCAGGGTATTGCAAAAATGTGGTTTTCCCCAAAAATACATCAATTGGGTAGGACTGCTATACCGAGACATCTACAGCAAATTCATGATTAACGGGAATTTATCGGAAGCAATCGAGATCAACTGCGGTGTACGTCAAGGTTGCCCTATGTCTCCCCTTCTCTATGTTCTTTGCATTGAACCTTTGGCACAAATGTTAAGAAAAGATAGATTTGTCGAAGGCATCAATATCCCAGGAAGTGGGGGACAAATTACCAAGTGTGTTTTGTACATGGATGATTTTAATATTTTGTGTACTGACCGCGCATCTGTTGAAAGAGCCCTTGACTTGACTGACCTGTTTGGGAGGGCGTCTGGGTCAAGGCTAAATAGAGAAAAATCACAAGTGAAGTTTTATGGAATGTGGAAAGAGACAGAAAAGGCAGGACTCCCGCTGACGGTGTTAAAGACAGACCAGAAAATCCTAGGGATAAAGTTCAATGCGGATGGAGGAGGCGAGACCAACTGGGATGACGTGACAAGGAAAGTTAAGCAAAAACTTGTTTTTTGGTCACTAAGAAAACTGACAATAGAGGGGAAGGTCCTAATCATCAAAGCGATCATCCTCCCAATGCTTTTGTCAATCAGTTTAATTTTTATGCCTAAAAGAAACGTGCTGTTACAAATGGACCGAGCCATCTTTCGCTTTGTCTGGGGCTCAAAGTGGGAAAGGATAAAAAGAGATACAATGAAAAAGAAAAAGGAAAAAGGGGGGAAAGGAGTGCCTGACCTCCAGCTTTTCCTGGGAAGCAAATATGTCTCTCTCCACTTCCAAAACGCTGTGGGCCCACCCAACAACCCGAAAAGTCAAGCAATGACCCGTTTTTGGATGGGCTCATATTTGCGGAAGCTAAAGCTTGTACCAGACAATCGTTTGATTCCAGTTTCGTTTAACTTGCCACCAACACATCTCTTTATCCGGGATTTTTTGAAGAAGTTTGATTTGGAAACACAAGAATGTCACACTTTACAAAACCACAGGGCCCTTATTGCTATTGTGCAAGAGCGAGCTACAGTAAGCCCTGTGCGGGGGCTTGCGTTTGGCGAATCCACAACGGTTTGGAGCAACGTCAATCATCCTGCCCTCCCAAACAGACTACGAGACTTGTCATGGATGGTGGCTCATGAAGTTCTCCCAGTCAGAGCTGTAATGCACCACCGAGGAATGTCAGCGACTTCGACGTGCCCTCGACCTGGCTGTGGCGCCCAGGAGTCGGTGAGGCACCTTTTTTGTGAGTGCAGCGCTGCCAAGGTCTTGTGGACAATGGCCGAACAACTAGGAAAGTTCCCGGACTTGCCAGCAGGAGAGGTCCCTGATGCACAGTACGTGCTTTACGGGGTGAGTCGGTCGAGGAGGCATCGGAACGACTTTGCCAGGGACTGGCTCACTCTCGCCGCCATCAAGGACGCCATCTGGACCTCCAGAAACCTGCTGGTATGGAGGTGCAGGCAGATCCCCCCCGTGGCTGTGCTCCAAATGGCTGCAGATACCATACAATCTGCGAGCGGCGGGCCTAGGACGCAGCCATAAAGAAGACTCGTCTGTACCCACCCGGAGGGGGGAGCCGGAGCTACACTGTGGGAGTCCCGGCAGCAACGGCCTGGGTTGTGGAACCCAGAAGGGAGAGGACCCACGCAGAATGGAAAGGACCCACACAGAGGACTGGAAGAATGCTGCTTGGGAGGGTGGGATGGCAGAGCTATGCCCTTGCACAATAGTATTGCCTTTTACACGCTGGTTTACTACTGTTAAAAGAAAATAACTCTGAAATTGTTTAATTGATGTTGAAAATGTCAGGAAAAAATGTTTAAACGTCATATCGTCACGTCATATTGTCAAATATAAAAAAAATGTGAATATGCTTGATGGATGTGTTTTGCTGCTGTTGGTGTCGGTGGATTTGTTCAGACCGAGGACAATCGACTTTGGCCTGGACGGATCTATTGACACTAACAAAGATGTTATATAATGAAATTGTGAATATGTTTGATTTTCGAGAAGGTTTGTTCAAACCTCACTTTGTGTTTGCTGTTAAAAACGTAATATTGGAATATAATATTGTGAATGTGCTTAATTGCTGTTGAGATTGTCATGATTGTTTTCTGTTCTTAGTGTCAATAAATTTGTTCAAACCAAAAAAAAGTTACAATTTGGCTTTGTAGCGTATTATGATTGACCAATAACAGATAATGGATAATTGACAAATAATATGGAGCAATAAACCTTACAAAATCCCATTTAGTTACAATTGTGGAACTTACAGCCCTGATCTGAATTAAACTTGTGATTGTGTCACATCTTTTAATGCGGGTGCGCTCTATAGTCCGAATTTTACGGTAATATCGCTTTTTGGATCGATGCGCCCACCCTTAATAGTTAGCATTAGCATAGCCACCATCAATTGTGTAGTGATGGAGGTGGATTTGTCGCGCGTAAACATGGTATAGCCTTGTGATGTGGGCGTGGCCTGAGTTGCAGATGCCGCCAATGGGCGTCGGGCACCCCCTTTGTGCGCTTTTCAAAGAACACGGAACAAAAAAGTGCAAAGTGGAAGTAGGCGCAAGCTGAATAGACAACGGCGCCACCGCTAAACGCTTGCCGCCTCCACCCGCCGCCGGTTCTCCCCCCTCCATCTTTTTTTCCTCCATTTTTTTTCCATAAGGCCCAAAAGCGCGCCAGTGCCGTCTTCCTCCTCGGGTTTTAATTCCCCCCAGCGCCGGTGCTTGAGGCCAAATCTAATTTGAGTGAAAAATGGCAATCCAGCTGTTCAGTTGACAGAACGCAAAGCAAAACACGCGCACGCGCGCGCATGGCGCAGACCGAGAAAAAAAAAGCGCAGAGAAAACGCACGACGCCGTCTTCATCTGCACATCAATGGCAAAGCGGAGGCCTGGTATAATTACACCCTCCGCGAATGCGCCGCTTTTCTTTTTGGCGCCCCGGGTGCGCGCGGCGCGCCGGGCGCGGATGACGCCATTGATTGGAGCTATCTTTCTTTCTGACGCGTTTGCGGCTGTCGGGCAGGATGGGAGGAACGCGCTGTTAATTACGCGCAAACGCCAGAGAACGCACACAAACACACAAAGACAAGCAGGTGTACACGAATTCGCGTGGTACGCATGCGCAGCGAGACGGATGCGCTGTTCACTTGGAAAGGGATACAGGTGCACGCGCGCACGAACATGCGCATTCACAAACAAATGCACTCTCACACATACAAGTCACTCACGTGCACCACAGACCCATGAAAACACAACTGGGGATAATGGGGCCTGATCCAATATTATTGAGTCTTGCCCAGGCCAAAGCGGAGAAAAGGACTTTAAAAAAACTAAAGCCCGACCAATTCACCTAATTTTCAGGACTGAGTTTGAAGCAAACACGTAATTTCATATTTTATCTGTGAGGACTCGGGAGGAGGACGGCACGGCGGCTGAGTTGTTAGCACGGCGGCTGAGGGGTTAGCACGGCAGATGAGTAGTTAGCACGGCGGCCGAGTGGTTAGCACGGCGGACGAGTGGTTAGCACGGCGGCCGAGTGGTTAGCACGTGGGCTAGTGGTTGGCACGGCGGCCGAGGGTTTGGCACGGCGGCCGAGTGGTTAGCACGGCGGCCGAGTGGTTAGCACGGCGGCCGAGTGGTTAGCACGGCGGAGGAGTGGTTAGCACGCCGGACTAGTGGTTAGCACGGCGGACGAGTGGTTAGCACGTGGGCTAGTGGTTCGCACGGCGGCCGAGGGTTTGGCACGGCGGCTGAGTGGTTAGCACGGCGGACGAGTGGTTAGCACGGCGGACGAGTGGTTAGCACGGCAGACGAGTGGTCAGCACGGCAGCTGAGTGGTTAGCACGGCCGGCATGTGGTTGGCACGGCAGCTGAGTGGTTAGCACGGCCGCCATGTGGTTGGCACAGCGGCCGAGTGGTTGGCACGGCGGCCGAGTGGTTGGCACGGCGGCCGAGTGGTTGGCACGGCGGCCGAGTGGTTGGCACGGCGGCCGAGTGGTTAGCACGGCAGATGAGTGGTTAGCACAGCAGATGAGTGGTTAGCACGGAGGCCGAGTGGTCAGCACGGCGTGGTTAGCACGGCAGATGAGTGATTAACACGGCAGATGAGTGGTTAGCACGGCCGGCGTGTGGTTGGTACGGCAGCTGAGTGGTTAGCACGGCCGCCATAGTGGTTGGCACGGCGCCCTAGTGGTTGGCACGGCGGCCGAGTGGTTGGCACGGCGGCCGAGTGGTTAGCACGGCAGATGAGTGGTTAGCACAGCAGATGAGTGGTTAGCACGGAGGCCGAGTGGTCAGCACGGCGGCCAAGTGGTTAGCACGGCAGATGAGTGGTTAGCACGGCGGCTGAGTGATTAGCACAGCGGATGAGTGGTTAGCACGTCCGCGGGACAGTCCTGAGGTCGTGCATGGGTCCAAATCCAGCGTCCAGCCTTCCTGTGCGGAGTTTGCATGTTCTCCCTGGCTTACGTGGGGCTCCTCCAGGCACTTAAGTTTCTTCCCACATTCCAAAAACATGCCATCCATCCGTCCATTATCTTCCGCTTATCTGGGGTTAGGTCGCAGGGGGCAGCAGCTTTAAAGGGGAAGCCCAGACGTCCCTATCCCCAGCCACCTCCTCCAGCTCATCAGATCCCGAGGCGTTCCTAGCCCAGCCGAGAGACATAGTCTCTCCAGCGTGTCCTGGGTTGCCCCCAGGGCCTCCTGCCGGTGGGACATGCCCGAAACACCTCCCGAGGGTGGTGTCCAGGAGGCATCCTTATCAGATGCCGAGCGACCTCAACTGGCCCCTCTCAATGTGGAGGAGCAGTGGCTCTACAGAGTCCCTCCCGGATGACTGAGCTTCTCACCTTATCTCTAAGGGAGAACCCAGACACCCTGCGGAGGAAACTCATTTCGGCCACTTGTATCCGGGATCGTGTTCTTTTGGTCATAACCCAAAGTTCATGACCATAGGTGAGGGTAGGAACGTTGATCGACCGGTAAATCGAGAGCTTTGCCTTTCGGCTCAGCTCCCTCTTCACCACGATGGACCGGTAGAGGGTCCGGATGACGGCAGACGCTGCACCGACCCGTCTGTCCATCTCCCGTTCCATCCTACCCTCACTCGTGAACAAGACCTCAAGACACTTGAACTCCACTTGGGGTAAGATCTCATCCCCAACCCGGAGGGAGCATGCCACCCTTTTCTGGCTGAGTACCATGGTCTCGGACTTGCATGGCAGGTTAATCGATGACTCCAAATTGTCCCCTATTATAAGTTATCATATGAATGGTCGTCTATCTCTGTGTTCCCTGAGACTGGCCGGCAATCAGTTCATCCAAGGCCATGTATTGATAAAATAATGTTCTCACCGTGCGTAATTATGCCGATCGAAGGGGCATTCTCTAGTACAGAACATTTAGCAAATGTTTCACTTCTTTGGCTTTCTAACAAGTTTAGCATCTTCAAACACTGTCACCCCATACTGCGAGTATCAGATATCTAAGACCACGCCCAGAGAGGCATTATCTGGTCGAGCGTCACTGGTCCATGTAAAAAGAATTGGCTGAGCGATAGCCGTTCTCTTTTCTTCAGTCTAGCTGGTTGGTTGGTTAGCTGGTCTCGCACGTGGCCGCGCCAAGCGGCAGTGCTGGCCTGCACTGCGGCCTTGAGTTCAGCATGTGGTCCACATGTTTCGACCATCCGAAGCATGAGGCCAAGGTTTTTTTTTCCTGTTCAAGGGAATTTCTCCAAAATCGACTAGCAATATAGCGGGAAACTTTGTACTAGCAACTACCAGACTTTCAACGATCAAAAACTCCCATTATTTCTGGCACTTTCCCCTCCCCTATTTTTTCTTATCATGAATTCTCTGTGTTAATAAATTGTGTGTCCTATTTCAATCGGCCTGGTTCATTGAATCAATTTTCTTGGGTTTAATAATTCACATCAGAACTTAAAGAACTCAAAGTAATGACGTAATTACATTTTTTATCAGTGCATCCTTCAGAGAAAAAAAAAGATTTATGGTAGAGCACCAGCAACACCGCCCTGCGATTGGCTGGCAACCAGTTCAGGGTGTCCCCTGCTCACTGCCCAAAGAAAGTTGGGATGGGCTCCAGCACCCCCGCGACCCTACTGAGGATAAGCGGTGCAGCTAATGAGATGAGATGAGATGAGACCAGCAACACCTAGAGGCAATTTTTTTTACTGATTGCAGTAAAGAATAATTTGTTTCAAACCAAACGATTTTCAAAATTAAAGATAGAAAAATCCCACCAAATTTCTTTCGGAAATTTGGGGTTTTCTTAAGACATTTTTTTTAGAGAAAAAAAATTCCCAAAAATAAATCCTGCTGAATTTTTCTGGGTCCATCCACTTGGTAGTATCATGAAAGCATGTCATTGCGCTTAACCCTTTAAGTACCATGGGGGCGCCAGCGCCCCTGCTTGGTGCTATTTAAATTAGCGACCATAGGGCTAAGAGAGAACATTTAAACGGTCTATGTAAGAAGAATAGACGGGCTTCCGATAAAATCCTTAATTTCAAAGAAAGTAGTTCTCCCAAACACCCAGAAGTAGCAACAACTTCCAACAATGTATTTCCTCTTACGCTTTGGTAGTGGAAGGTTGGATGAAGGAACACGTTTGTCTGGAGCAGATCGATCTAAACTAGAGTAAGTAATGCATCTTGTAGAGTATTTTTTGGTATGTGTAACCTATTAAAAAAATATTTAAATACTTTGAACATTACTTTATACATTTTGATTGTCAAAAGGGCAATAAATTAGTGGATCATGTATCTGTTGTTATTTCTATTCTACGTTTTGAGTTTTAGTCCTGATATTTTTGTAATTTATTGTGCATTTTTATTGTCATTATTTTAATGCACCTACCTTTCTATTAGTCACCCTCTTTACAGCGAAAACAATGTCTATCACCACACCCCCCCTGTACTAACCCTAACCCTAGTTGGATCTGGCCATCTCTGTCTGTCCCTCACCCCCTCCAGGGTTGGGTAGGGTTACTTTAACTTGATTACTTTCAATTACTTTTGGATGACTCCAATACCAAATATGCTAATAAAAGACAAAATAAACTAAATATGAATACAATTATGACTCACAACACGTGGTAAGATTTCTCTCCTGGCTTTGATCTCTTTGATCTCCGGCAAAACTAACATCAAATGCGACAGAAACAAAATGAAAATAAATCCAAACAGCTTGCCAACATCATTTTTGCCATTCCATGTATTCTGTTACTCCGCAAGCCTGCACACAATTTAGTCATTTTATTCACATTTAGTTTCTTTTGTTTTTTATTAGCATACTTGGTATTGGAGTAATCCAAAAGTAATTGAAAGTAATCCAGTTAAAGTAACCCTACCCAACCCTGACCCCTTCATCCACCCCCTCTGGTGAAAAACAAAGCCTATGCAATCAAGGACAGTACAAACATCTTCTTTGTTCCTTTATCTCTTTGTTTTCTTTATCCTCACTGTAAAATGTGGACCTGGAGTGCCACGTCCAATTTCGTTGTCACAATATATTCAACCCATGTTGTAACAATGACAATAAAGGTATATTCTATTCTATTCTAGTCAGTGCAAAAACTCCACTAAAATATATAGACACTGATAGAGCAAGACTTAAAAACTGTTTCGTATATATTTATAATAGTTCATATTTCCAGTTTAAGTAATCTTAATCAAGTTCAGTTATAGTCCCGACTTCATGATAATCCTGAAAAATCCAAATCAGCTTCTTGTTTTCTTTTTCATATTAAACTGTAATTACATTTCCTTAACACATAAATATGGTAGCTATTGCCAGACGTCGAAATCGGCCTGTACGCTACTCCGTCAATAAAGGGTTAAACATCAGCCATTGCTCACCTAGCACATGCTAGCGCCGGGGCTAGCCGCGCTTGCTAGCTTATTGCCCAAACGCAAACATGTCGTGTGAGATCATGCGAGAGTGACGAATAAATGTCGGGCGACAGCAAGCAGACGGCTGCCAAACATTCTCACACACGCGTGTATTTCCCTGACATGTCATGTTTGGTTGGTTATAAGACAGAAACATGATAATAATAACCACAGCAAGACTTAATAAAGCATGAAGATAATAAAAAATGTTCTGAAAAAAATAATTTATGTATGGAAGATTGTTGCTTACAATAACTCAATGACAATGTAGTGTACAGTGGAACCTCGCTAGTTCGCGGTTCCACTTTTGCGGGTCTAAAAAATATACCTTACCTTCTCAATAAAAGCATTTATTGACTTGAGCAAGCGCGAGCTTATGTCAACTGAGGACACGGTGTGGACACTCTTATTGTGAAGGGGAGGGGGAGGCCCTGACACAATGCTTAGTCATTGCCGCGTTGCTCACCCCCCCCCCCCCTCCAACTCCTCCCACCTCACCCCCTTCTTATGTGGCGCTCAGTTTATCAAGGAGGGAACTCGGCAAACGCGACGTAAGTATATTCTCTTCCGTCACATTTCATCTCAAGTTTGACTTTATGAAACCAAAAGCGAGCGGTTGTTTGTACTACCTAAACACGGCCAATTGTGTGTGGTTTCGTGTATTTGTTGTAAAAGCCGTGTCACGAGACCGGACCAGAGGCAGGAAGGGTGAACTCATTCGCGTTAACGATCAGTTACTTTTATTAAGGAAATAAAAGTCGTCCAACACTCAGGGACAAAAACAAAAACAGGCTTACAGGCAAACAGGAACTCAGTGTAGGAATACTCACAAAACAGGCCTTTACTCAGAACGGGCAAGTACAGGTTTCCTCAAGTCAAACAGAACAGAATAATGCCAAGTAATGCAATGAACCCGTAACCGGCAATCCCCAAACCCTGCCTTTAAGAAGCACACACGCAAATGAGAAAATCTGCTACAGCCGGTGCCAAGGGGGCGGGGCCAGCCGGTCGCCACGGCGACCATGCTGGACATGACAAGCCGTTCGATGCCGCTAGCTAAAGTATGTTGTTATTGTCAGAAGGTAGCTCTTTCGCTTTCATTAAAATGAACACAGACCATTTTTTTAACTGTTGTTTCCCAAAACGCTTCACAAACACTCATCAAATATCACATTTTCACTGTTTTTATTTTCAATATGTAACCGGTAGCGAAATAAATTGCGTTGGCTGCATGTGGTTGAGAGCGGTTAATACAATCATACTGAATGGTTCGTAGTGGTTTTGCCGCAGTCCTATTCCGTGTACATACAACATATTTTACAGTTTTTTTTTGTTATAACATGAATTTCACTCTCCCTCTCTCTACCCGTATTCTATATGGTATATTGTATAAAGGGGGGGGGGGTATACTGTATACCTGTATACGTTTTTTTAAGCATTTTTGAAGGGGCGCCGCTACTTTGCAGATTTTCAGTTTTTGCGGGTGGTCTCGGTCCCCATTAACCGCGATAACCGAGGGATTACTGCATTATGCCACACAGATCTAGTTGTGCATGGGATGTTGGCTGTTCCTTGAGTTATTAAATAAACACGAGTTTATCTTCCATGAATGAGTGAATTCACGACAACTCGTGTGAAAGCCGATGTTTTTGTGACGTTTCCAACTAAATGTGTGTCATGAAACGGAACGGGACTGTCTCGAAACGGGTCGGGGAAGCAGGAAGTAGGAACTCATTTGCGTGGACGATCTGTCACTTTAATTGAGAAAGAAAAGTTGTCCAACACATAAACGGACCAAAAACAAAACAAAGCAGGCTCAAATGCAGGCAAAACCACAGACTAGGCATTTAACGGGATTAAACAGAACTTGCAGGAATCTCTCAGGATGTTACACCGAAGTGCAACAAAGTCCAACAAGCACAAAAAGAACAAGCAGGTATCAAACAGGCATGAACAGGTTTTCAACAAGGCGTGTTTAAGTACCCATAGGAGTAATCAGGAAATGCAGGTCAGCCGGTGTCAAGGGGCGGGGCCAGCTGGGCGCCATGACAACCGTGCAGGACATGACAATGTGACTTGTATGCGATGTCATGTTTATTTGTATAGCCCTTTATCACAAGGTGTCTCAAAGACCTGCATAGATTAGTGCAAATTAGAGACTATTATGACACCATCCCCTGATCTAACACCTACATGAGGGCAAGGTAAAACTCAAAAACCTCAACATGAGGAAAATGAAGAAACCTTGAGAAAGGACTGCACATGAGGCCATCCCCCTTCCAGGATGACTAGGCTGATGTTGATCTAAAATTAAATATATGTCATGAATTAATCACATTGTATATGAAGATTTTAAAAAAACACATTTCTATATTTTTGTATTAAATTCATTATTTATTTGTATACTTTGTTTATTATTTCGGCAATTGTTAGTTAGTTAATTAGCTCCTGTGAGTTTTATACGTCTCCTGTGTGAACGCGACAAGTGTCCCGCTTGTGCAGTAGAGGACAGGGGACGCCAGACGTAATGCATTGTGAGTGGAAGTACTCATGGATGCTAACGCTGTAGCGTATGTAGCAATTTGAAAGTTATTGTGCTACCGGAGGCTGAACAGAGGTGTCCAACCGAAATTATAATCAAATCTAAAACTTCAATTTCCCTCCATTGATTGCACACTGTGTTTTCGTCTGCCATGGTGTGTTGGTTTTAACGCTGCTACGTGGGAGAAAACGAAAACCAAGCAGCCGCGAGAGAATTGAAAATTAACGAATCTAAGGTTCGCAAGTAGAGGAAGCTGAAAAGTGAACTTTGACAATTTTTTATCTGTGTGTTTTACTTTGTTATCATTACTGAAGGATTTTATATATTTCACTATAAAGGACTTTATATGATTAAATACAAGTTACATTTATCGAGTGAACTATGATTTTATTGTTGCTGTTGTTATATCTCATCTCATCTCATTAGCTGTACCGCTTATCCTTATTAGGGTCGCGGGGGTGCTGGAGCCCATCCCAGCTGTCTCCGGGCAGTGGGCAGGGGACACCCTGAACTGGTTGCCAGCCAATCGCAGTGTTGTTATACCATAACTGTTATTATTAAAAGTATTACAATTGTTGTTATATAATTGGTGTGTTTAATAGGGAAGATGCTTCTGACTACCCCTTTATGTACGGTAATATTATTAAGTTGTCATCCTAGATCCGGGGCCACATCTTCTGAACCTTGTATGATGTTCAAAACATGAATTTACAATATTATTAGACCGCAAAGTTACCAGATGATCGGTTTTCTGTCCACATGGATAAAACACAACATGCAGTCTCCACTTTATGTCCTCGCCCTGCAGAAAAAAAAAATCCTTCTCTCGAGGACAACACACTCTTCTCTATTTTGTGTTTGCTAGAGAGCGTGCGTGTATCGCCACAACCCAAAACACACACTCGGACACGCACGCTGGTTGAAAAAGCTGTGAGAACATTTCCTTTTTGGCCTCAAGGTGTCCGATCAAACCACCAACATCTCATTACGCTGCACAGGCTGTGCGTGTTGCGTTCGGGTGCGTGTTGCGTTTGTGTGCGCGTTGCGTTTGTGTGGACGCGTGCGCGCGCAGCTCCCCAGTGTGGTGGCGTATAATGGCTTTTTTTTGCAGGAGATTGTCGCTTTGTAAAGACATTTGATTGACACCTCCTGATGTCTCGGTCCAATTAGGGGGCTCCTTTGTTAGTGTACACCAGTCGGCTGCGCGTGTGCGCGTGGGCGTGCGTGTTGGTGTGCGTGAGCGGAGGGAATGAATAATAATAATAATAATAATAGGCCAGTCCGCGTCTTTCGCACACGCTTTACTGCTTAAAGCGGTCGATTAATTAGCTGATTAAATTGCGTCAATGCCAAAAAAAAAAAGAAAAGAAAAAGAAAATGGGAAGAAGATGACGATGATGCGGGAGATGCAGATGATTTTCCGTGTTTATTGTTTTAGATTTTGTGTGTTTAGACATCTCTCGGCTTCAGTTTATAGCCTACATAAAAATAACTGATTTAAATGTGGATCTTTACGATCAAATCCAGACAAAAATTCAACATACGATGATATTCACGATACACAGCGATTTAATAAGTATTTAAATGGATAGAATTAATAAAAAACGAAATTTAAGATACAATATAATTGTAATACACAGGATGAGGTGAACTGACAATCGAAAAAATTGTGTTTAAAATAAGGTTTGAAAAAAAAATTCATGTTTTTATTGGTGACTCGAAAAGCGCTATATAAAAGCAGACTATTTACTATGTACGATTTATTTGGATGGATTGTTGTTATTACTATTCACTATTACTATTATTATCGTTGTTATTCAAATTTGTTATTTTGCGTTTGGAATGAGAAAAACCATGCACTTAGAATATCCCGTATTTAATATATTTATTAGGATATTTTGCTTAAGATCTTTATGTACAGGTATTAATTAAAAAATATTGTCATTAATTGGGATTTCATTACAAATCAACAGAAAATTGTATTATGTCTTAATCTTGATAATATGACTTTTTTGATAAGATATTTGATTTTTGGCTCTAATACGAAAGATTACAACAATAAAAGACATGCAATAGTACAGTTAATATGCAACCAAGCCCAAATGTGTGGTATTTGTTATTTTTTAATTGCATTCCAAAAATAAAAATCCCTTTTTGATATTAGATTTATGAATTTAGAATAAAATAAATCCGAATTAAAAATAAATGTCAAGATTTAGAGGCCTGCAGGAAAATATTTTTTCTAGCAAACAAATTGAATAATCATTATAAAAATAGAGTACTATATACAGAACTACTTTTTTATATAAAAACTATTCATTTATTTTAGAGTACTTTATATTTTTGATTAAAAAAACTAACAAAAAAATCATGGTTGGATATTCATAATATTAAGGCCTGCAGGATATCATTTTTTCCGACTCAACACATTAAATAGTTTTAGATTATTAAAAAGTGTGACTGACTGTGTACTCATAATTGCATACGTTTTCTAGATATATTACTTTTATTATTTAATCATAACATTCTTAATTTGATGCTAACATTTTTTCTCTAGCGGTTATAAATGCACATCAAATGTATTCATATATTGTAACGGAGTATTTACTTTCTGTAGTCATAAGAATTTTATATCAGTGTACTCTTTCAGCAAGGTTCATTAAAAAACTAATTTATTTAAAAGAAATAGAGTACTATACACAGTACTATTTTATTTATGGCATTTTAAACAAAACGTTCTCATTTATAGTGCTGCATATTTTCTATTAAAATTTAAAAAAAAAAAACACTAGTGAAGAAAAATAGCCCGGAGTGCCATGTCTAATCTCGTTGCATACAATGTTTAACAACGTTGCTATTGGTGACAATCATGGTTGGGTAGGGTTATTTTAACTGGAGTACTTTCAATGACTTTTGGATTACTCCAATACCAAATATGCTAATAATAGACAAAAGAAACTAAATATCAATCAAATTATGACTCCCAACACGTGGTAAGCTTTCTCTCCTGCCTTTGATCTCTTTCATCTCCGGCAAAACGAACATAAAATGCGACAGAAACAAAATGAAAATCAATCCAAATAGCTTGCTAACATCATTTTTGCCGTTTTATGTATTCCGTTACTCCCCAAAAATTGAGTCATTTTATTCCTATTTAGTTTCTTTTGTCTTTTATTAGCATATTTGGTATTGGAGTCATCCAAAAGTAATTATAAGTAATCCAGTTAAAGTAACCCTACCCAACCCTGGTGACATGATAAAGATAATTCAATTTAATTGTAAAAGTAAACTGTAATATATGAATTGATGATGGTGTTTTTTAAAAAATTCGATTAAAAACAAAAATAGATACTAAATATTATATATTTAAAACAAAACAACAACAAAGAGAAAAGCAAATTTGGCCATGCTCACTCTCAGCATTAGTTTTTTTTGTGTCATGTTTTGATGAATGTATCTAACAATATCGTCAAAATCTTTAATAAACATTTCATTCCGCTTCAAGAGTCCGAAATTATTTTCATATTCCGAAGCTGTATTTTCTTTTTTTCCTGGCATTCCGTGAACTCAACAAAGGCCGGGGAAATAAAAGCCAGAAAAACCACACGCTGCACAGTGTCATTGCTTTTACCAGCGGGTGACAGCGTGCGCGCGCGCGTGAGCGCAACATCGCCGCGTTAACGAGCGGCCTGTCACTGTCAAAGCGGACCTCTGTTGTCATTAACGACGTAGCGTGCGCGTGCCCGCGTGAGAGAGAGAGTGCGTGTGTGTGTGACACCGGGGTATAGAGTGTAATAATGTCTCGGCGGGGCAGAAAAAACATTGAGTCTCTTTTGGCGCCACAATGTCAAGAATTTCAATGGTGGCTGTCTCCGGATGCGAAGTGCGTGCGCGTGTATGAGAGAGAGAGAGAGAGAGAGAAAGAGAGAGATAGAAATAGAAATAGATAGATAGATAGAAACTCCAGAGAGAGGGAGAGAGAGAGAGAAGCTTGAGAGAAAGAGAGGGAGCGCAAGAGAGAGAGCGAGAGAGCGACAGAGAGAGAAGCTCGAGAGAAAGAGAGGGAGAGCGAGAGAGAGACAGAGAAGCTCGAGAGAGGGAGCGAGAAATATAGAGAAATAGAAGAGAGAGAGGGAGAGAGATAAATAGAGAGAAATACGAAGGGACAAAAATAGAGTGGAATAGAGAGAGAGAGAGAGAGAGAGAGAGAAGCTCGAGATAGAGAGAGAAATAGAAGAGAGAGAGAAATAGAGAGAAATAGAAAGAGAGAAAAATAGAAAGAAATAGAGAGACAAATATATATACAGAGAAATAGAAAGAGAGAAATATATAGAGACAGAGAAATAGAGAGAAATAGAGAGAGAAATAGAAATAGATAAATAGATAGAGAAGTTCCAGAGAGAGGGAGAAAGAGAGAGAGAAGCTCGAGGAAGAGAGAGGGAGCAAGAAATAGAGAGAAATAGAAGAGAGAGAGAGAAATAGAGAGAGAGCAAGAAATAGAGAGAAATAAAGAGAAAGAGAGAGAGAAGCTCGAGAGAGAGAGCAAGAAATAGAGAGAAATAGAAGAGAGAGAGAGAGAGAGAGAAATAGAAAGAGAAAAATAGAGAGAAATAGAGAGAGAAATATATAGAGAGAGAAATAGAGAAAAATACAGAGAGAGAGAGAACTATATAGAGAGAAATATAGAGAGAAATATATATATATATAGAGAGAAATAGAAAGAGAGAGAGAGATATATAGAGAGAAATAGAGAGAATTATAGAGAGAGAGAAATAGAGAGACACAGAGAGAGAGAGAAAGAAACAAAGAAACACAGAAACACAGAAAGACGGGAAGAAAGAAAGAAAGAAAGAAAAAAAGAAAACTGAACTGATCTGCATTTCTATAGCGCTTTTCAAGTCAATGACTTCCCAAAGCGCTTTACAGTGTGCTTCACATTTCCCAATAGAGGCCGTGCAGCCATGTAAGGTGCTAACCTGCTTATTGGGGGCATTAGGGGTTCAGTGTCTTACCCAAGGACACTTCGACATGTAACATGGAGGAGCCGGGATTCGAACCTGCGATCTCATGATCCCCAGACAACAAGAAAAAGAAGGAAAAAAAAGAAAGAAAGAGAGAGCGCGACTTGACGAAATGTAAAATGTAATAAGGCGTCCAAAGAAGGATGTAAAATCATCATGTATACAATTTGTACATTTGAAATAGTTAACTAAAAACACAATATTTCTGCAGAGTCAAAGTGTGCAATTAAAAGAGTTTTTTTTAAGGTGGCATCCGTAACATGAAGTTTTGCTACTCTCTGCTGCCATCTACAGCCTCAGTCATTCCTCAGGTACTGATAAACTCTTCTTTTCCATATTTTTGGAGGGTTTGAGTTGGCATTCATTTGAAACAGGCTTTTTCTTACATTTATGATTTTCAGGCTACACTAACAAAAACACTCGAAAGAACAGGCATGAAATAAACTCCCCCTCCCACCGCCATTTAAATCTAATTTTCTCATCTCTATATTTTTGTCCAATTTAAACTGAACATTTTGAATTTGGGAAACTATAGTCAAATAAGAATATTTTCTTTTCAGATATAATGTTAGTTATTATTTATTTGTTATTATTATATATTTTTTCATGATAAATATATATATTATTATTATTTACTCATTATTTATATTTATAAAATGAAAACATTTGTATTCAAATAAACTTGTTTTCTTTTAGCACACAGGCGCAGTGGGAAAAAATGCTAAAGGCTCTTTGAACTCAGTCCGGCATTGTTAACACATATACTCAATCGAGAAAAATGTTATTTTCAACTTTTTAAGAACACTTCAAATGACGCACCCCACATTTAAATTTGGGTGACCAGCGGAGCACCGTTTACCGGTTCAAGCTGCTGAAGTGTGTGAATGTGGTCTTCCTAAAATGAACTGCACTGTTTTGGCCGCCATCCATTATCCCTGGTTGACTATTACTGAGAGCTGGAGTAGAGAGAGAGAAAATTAGTTTTGTGCATGCTGGTGGCTCTTCTTTACTGTTATTCCTGCCTAAAATGAACAGCAATTGTGCAGCCATGATCCATTATTGCCAATCCAATATTGCTGCTAGCTGGGACCAACAGAGGGCACTTTTTGTCTGGAAAAAATGAAAAGCACGATTGTGGTCGCAATCCATTGTCCCAGGTCGACTATTGCTGAGAGCAGGGGCGGGATATTTTTCTTTGGTTTGGGTCACTAAAGCGTGCAGTTTGTGGCCCACCTAAAATGAAATGGACTATTTTTGCCGTGACCCATTATCCCCAGTCGACTATTGCTGAGATTTATCCTGCTTCCGTTTTTTTTCTGTCCCTTCTTTCTTCTTTTCTTTCACATCATCCCGTTTTCCTTTTCCTCCTCTCATCTTCCTCCCTCCTGTTTCCGTCCGTGTTAGTTTGCGTGTCGTTTCTGTCGTGTTTTTATCGCTGCCGAGACCTTGCTAGCAAACACAAATGCCCGCGCTCCAATTCACACGTGCACGCGCACACCAGCTCGCCAATACGCGTTGAAATCCGGCACGCGTGCACGCGCAACCAGGCGCCTTTAAAAACAGATACCGTAATCATCTTAATAACAGTTAATCCTCCGACGCGCGTGCACGCACACCGTGCAACACTCCCCACCGGACGCGCTTTAATCCGGCGCGCACGCGCAAGTGTTAACATTGAATTATAACGTCGACAAACACGCGTTTAATCGCTTTGCCAGTGTGTGTTGTGCGTGCGCGTGCGTGCGTTCGGACCGAATATTGATCGTTAAAGTAGTTTGAGTGTAACATGTCACAGCGCGTTAACGTCAACGCACTCACCCGCACGCACAACGCGGTTGTTAGCACGCAAGCGAGGGACCGCCCACTGAGAGAGAGAGGGAGCGAGGGGATGCTCCTATTGGACCATGCGCCCAAGGGGGAGGAGCTTACTCTGTGTGTCAGTGTGCGTTTGTGTGCAAGCGTGCATGTTGCCAAACAAACTAGCAAACAATCCCCCAGGCTTTTTGCGAGATCTGTAAACTTTGCCTGCGCGTGCGTACACGCGAAATAAATAAATAAAATAAACACAACACACCCACGCACGCAAACATATTTTCCTTGTTTCCTTAACGGTGCCTCATGCGTTATACGGAATTGTGTGTGTCCTAACATGCTACTCGAATTTTCTCAAGATGGCAGCCAAAGCCAAGTTTGGCCAGCAAACCTCTGGGTAGGGTTACTTTAACTGGATTACTTTCAATTACTTTTGGATTACTCCAATACCAAATATGCTAAGAAACTCATCTCATCTCATTAGCTACACCGCTTATCCTCAGTAGGGTCGCGGGGGTGCTGGAGCCCATCCCAGCAATCATCGGGCAGTGGGCAGGGGACACCCCGAACTGGTTGCCAGCCAATGGCAGGGCACACGGGGACAGACAACTCACTCGCTCATTCACACCTAGGGACAATTTGGACCGGCCATCTCATCTCATCTCATTAGCTGCACCGCTTATCCTCAGTAGGGTCGCGGGGTGCTGGAGCCCATCCAAGCAATCATCGGGCAGTGGGCAGGGGACACCCCGAACCGGTGGCCAGCCAATGGCAGGGCACACGGGGACAGACAACTCACTCGCTTGTTCACACCTAGGGACAATTTGGACCGGCCAATTCACCTGAAATGCATGTTTTTGGAATGTGGGAGGAAACCGGAGTGCCCGGAGGAAACCCACGCAAGCACGGGGAGAACATATAAACTCCGCACAGGAAGTCTGGAGCTGGATTTGAACCCACACAGGAGGTTCCCGAGACATGAACTGTGCCGCACATGCGCTAACCACTGCGCCGCCGTGCTGCCCACAAAAGAAACTAAATATGAATAAAATGATGACTCACAATACGTGGTAAGCTTTCTCTCCTGGCTTTGATCTCCGGCAAAACGAACATAAAATGCCACAGAAACAAAATGAAAATAAATCCAACATCATTTTTGCCGTTCCATGTATTCCGTTACTCCCCAAGCCTGCACAAAATGGAGTCATTTTATTCCTATTTAGTTTCTTTTGTCTTTTATTAGCATATTTGGTATTGGAGTAATCCAAAAGTCATTGAAAGTAATCCAGTTAAAGTAACCCTACCCAACCCTGGTCCTAACATGCCACTCAAATGATCTCAAAATGTCAGCCAAGACCAAGTTTGACCAGCTCTACACCCTCTGCAGCAAACCTCTGGTTCTCAAGTGGAGCATGTCCTGCCTGGTTTTTAAAGATTCTCTATTCCAATGCAGGTGATTCCAAGCTTGCTAATGGATCCATAAATCGTGTGAAAGATTTTATACACTATAAAGGATTTTATACGATTTAAAGGAATATGGAAGTTTAATTTGGGTTTTGTGCAAACGTTTTGTGGAGTATATCATGTGGGGCAGCTCTCAGGCAGTGGGAGGTGACCAGCTGTCTGGGGGCCGAGACAGAGGAGTCGACGCACCATTCTTCCGGGAACGGGAGACCAATGGGACCCAACCAAGTGGCAGAGGAGATGCTTTGCTGAGCAACTCGGAAGAAGGAGAAGAGTCGGTTTTTGGAAGGAGAAGCGTGCAGAGATGTAGTGATTTGTGTGTTCGAAATAAATCCACTCGTGAGTGAAATGCCGGCTTCTGAGAACGTTCTATGCAGAAAAGAGCGCGCAAATTGTTTGGATGAGTGGTGATTGGGAAAGGTCACAAATTGGAGTCAGATGATTAATTGAAGTTTGTGTTGATTTAACAAGAAATTCCAACACGATTGAATACAAATTACATTCAATGCAAAAGATATTCGCTGACTGGGCTTTGGTGCGAGGTCAGGACACCCTGGTGGAAAATGTTGTTTACAGAAACGGCGGGAACGGGACTTAAGGCTGATAAGATAATCAGCACATCCAGTCGCTGGTGACGCAGAAAGGCCGTGATGATGTAGAAACGCTCGGTGTTGTTTTGAGTACCCCAGACATCGGGACACTTCTACGAGATGGTGAAGGGGGCTTCCTTGGCGCACCCATGGGAGGGGTCGGCAGGCCATTATGCGGGGAGAAAATGGCCAATAGGAGAAAGCTAAAGGACTTGAGAAAAAGGCTTCCCAGAGACTCCAACGTCACCAATTCTGCCGTTTTCGATGGAGTACACTTAGTTAAATTGTTAATGAAATTAAATCCGCCCCAGTGTGGAAATGTCGGCTTCCTGTTCATTCTGTATCGTCCTGTCTTTTTCCGACTGCCGGCCTGGTGGTGATACGAAGGAGAAGGACGATTTGAGATGAGTCAGCGGACCAGCGTTTGACCTGAAGCATGTGAACGCCTGCATGGACCAACTGGCAGAGATGGGAAGCTGCGTCGTGGCCGTCATAGACTTTCTGGACTAGTTTACAGGCTGGGGGCATCGCTGCTGTCATGCACTTTCCGGACAAATTTTCAACATGTGTTTACCATGTTTGTGTACTGTAATGCTAAATGTAATTCACCCTGGTCATCCTGAAAGGGGGATACCACTTGTGAGGTCCCTTCTCAAGGTTTCTTTTTTTTCCTCACGCTGAGGTTTTGAGTTATTCCTTGCCCGCATGTTGGTCTAAGATCAGGTAATTGTGTCATTGTAATCCTGTGCAGTCCTTTGAGACATTTTTGTGATTAAGGCCTATATAAATAAATTTGACTTGACTTGACTGTTCATCTTTTCCCTCAAGAAACGAGGGCGCATAAATTGTTGGGTGAATATAGGTTGTGTTTGGTTGATGGAGTCAGAAAACTAATTTGAACAATTTTGTAAACGCTTCATTTTGATATTTAATTCCCAACATGTGTCACCTGAGTTGAATAGGGAAACCTAAAAAATTATGGAGGAGTGCTCAGGTCTGGAGAGTCTGTGGGGTCCATGAGGGTGCATGGGGGTTTGCTCATTCAGTCTACATGTGTTTAGTAAATTTGGAGAAGGCATTTGACCATGCTCCTCTGAAAGGGTGCTTTGGGAGTATGGGGTACCGGACAGTCTTAGAAGGTGAAGGATTTTATACATTTGACTATAAAAGATTTTATACGATTGAAGTTACATTTATTGAGTTAATGCAAGTTATTCACTGACTGTTTTTCTTGAAGGTACATTAGAAGGTTAGGCTGTGTGGAATGCATCAGACGTATTTCTGACAACAGAATTCCTGTGAGTGCTGACGGAGAAGGTCGAACGCACAAGGACAGACATCGCGACACCCTTTGGCGAGGAGATGGCGAAGCCCAAGGGGGGCTTCCCTGGCACGCCCATGGGAGGAGCCGGCACACCAGCTTGCAGAAAAACGTGGGCCGAGAAAAGAAAGCGAGGGAACGAAAGGAGGCTTCCCAGAGACTCGAGCGACACTAATTCGACTAATTCGACCGTATTCGATAGAGTTCACTTAGTTAAATTGTTTAAGAAATAAAATCTGCCCTGGTGTGGAAATGCCGGTTTCTTGTCCATCTTTTCCATCAAGAAACGAGCGCGCATTGTTTGGTGAATGTAGGTTGTGTTTGGTTAATAGTCAGAAAACTACCGTATTTTCCGCACTATAGGGCGTACCGGGTTATAGGGCGCACCCCCAAAAAATAGTTTTTGGTCCTATATCTTCCATAGATAAGGCGCACCGGATTATAAGGCGCTACAATGGGAACGTCGACAAAACAGTCAGATGATTCAGTCCAACTTATTACCCCCTTAACATTCCCAAAGCTTGCAAAGAAGCAAATACGTGTCGTAGACACGTGCGGATGCGGTGTCCGTACGATGTCACTCAAATGCATCGTTCCAAATATCATTCGGAAGGTTAAAGTCTTGGGATTCAAGAAATGCCAACCATTGCTTAGTTTCTATTTTCTTTTTCGCTCGCAACTTTACTGTGCATATGACAATAAACACTTGGAATTGAGTTGAATTCACTCAACTCATCACAGCAACATCAAGATCGTTCTAAAACAAGATAGTTCTAAGGTCTTGGGAACCTCCTGTGTTGGTTCAAATCCAGCTACCAGACTTCCTGTGCGGAGTTTGTATGTTGTCCCCGTGCTTGCGTGGGTTTCCTCCGGGCACTCCGGTTTCCTCCCACATTCCAAAGACATGCATTTCAGGTGGATTGGCTGGTCCAAATTGTCCCTAGGTGTGAATGAGCGAGCGAGTTGTCCCTGTGTGCCCTGCGATTGGCTGGCAACCAGTTCAGGGTGTCCCCTGCCCACTGCCCGATGATTGCTGGGATGGGCTCCAGCACCCCCGCGACCCTACTGAGGATAAGCGGTGCAGCTAATGACATGAGATGAGATTTCCTATTTGTGTGAAAAAATGCTAGCAAAATACTGGAAAATATATTCTTTGTCAAATGAACCTACACTAGCTCAATGCTAACATTGCAAAACGCTGGTTAAATTAGCATTGTTTTCGACCTTCCCTTTGGAAATATTTACAAATATATCTGTGCAACTCCCTAAAAACTGCAGTAGCTCATTGCTAAAGCTAATTAGCATGCACTCAGACAACAACACACGCAAGATGGTAAAAACACGACGGGCGGAACGGCGAACGCCGGCGGCATGTTTGGCGTCGCCACGGTAACAAGCCGAGCTCCCACCCGACGCCGCTAAATGACTGGCGGTCGCTCAGCAGAGACAAAAGACAAACATTTACACCTCGCGCTTTTTTTGCACGGCGCTCGCGACTCATCAGCGCACTTTCCCGCCGCCGTGTCGATGGGAAAATGCGCGTGTCGGCTGCAGGTGCTAACAGCTAGAGCTAATTGGGCCGCTGAGCCCAATTAAGGCGGGAGGAGCCCGACGAAATTAGCGATGATGAGGCTCATAAGCCACGAAGACCCGCCGTGCGACAAACGTTCAAAGTGTCACCCTTCGCCTCGCCCGCCGACGAGGAACTCTTCGGAAGGACGTAAAACGGAGTGAAGTCATGAAGAAAGTTTGCTCCACTGGTAGAAAAATTCTTCTTGGTGGAGGTTGGATTGAGGAAATACAGAATGAATGAAACTTTATTCGAACATCAAAACAAAAACAGAACAAAAACAATAACTCAACAACAAAATTACTGTTGGAAAACCGATTTGTTCTATCACCGAAATCAATTTTCCCATTAAAAATAATGTAAATCGTTTTAATCCGTTCCAACACCCTGAATGTTTACCATGAATGTTTAACGTAAACATGAAGCTAACCCAGGCTAATCGTACGTTCGCGTTAGCGTAATCTTCCGTACGAAAGATTACGCTAACGTGAACGTGTAGAAATAAAAAAATCAGGTCGTTTACAAGTCATTTAGCATAACAAGTGGCTAGCGCTTCATTGGAAAGGGGGCTCCATTCAAACACCCTGAATTTTGGGCTCAGTTCCAACACCCTGAATGTTTACTTCGAATCATAAAGCTAACCCAGGCTAATTGCACGTTCGCGTTATCCTAATCTTCCGTACGAAAGATTACGCTAACACGAACGTGTAAAAAAAAAAAGATAAAGAAAAGAATTATGAATAGAATTTCTTACCTTTGTGGTGGTCAGCAGAAGGCGCATGCTGTATTCCCTTAGCAAGATCAGAAACTCGCACACCTCTTTCATATTTAGCTATTATGTCCTGCTTGCACTGACCTTCTTCGGAGGCATAGTGAGCTAAAACACTCCGTTCACCGATATTAAAAGCGAAAGCAAGAGGCATGTGCGCCCGTGATAACAGTTGGTCACGAGGGGTGGGGGCGATCTACACCCATACGCCGCTCAGCATCGCACCCTAGCGTACCGGCGTTCGAACTCCGAATTTTTGACCGAACAGCGAAGCAAGAATTTCTTGAAATTTTTGATCGAACACCGATTCATTCGAACTGAGAGGCGTTCGAAAACAGAGGTTCCACTGTATACAAATATAACAATGATATAACTGTCAGGTTCAACCCAACACTTGTAACAAAAACCTGTATACAAAAAAGACACAGAGAATTGTGTATGGTTTACTTGCAAGGGTAGGGAACGGAAAACTGCTTTTGGTTACAGTTCTCGAACTCACTCCAAGGCAGTGTTCCCTCACCTTGCTTTTTTCAGAAAAGGGACGCCCTAGTTACAAGGTGGTTTCGACTGCTAAACAGAAGAATGCATTTGATTTTTTTCATGAAGAACAGCCCTTTGAGACTTCTTGTGATTGAAGGCTATAAAATAAACATGTTTTTCCAATCAGTGGTGTCTCACCCCCAGGGGGCGACAAAGCTGTTCAGAATTTTCAAAGATCCGTTCATTCAAGTTTCTGTCACGACCAGAACAGAAGTAGGACCGAGATGTGTAACGTCACTCACAAGCTTATTGAAATATATAGTGAAGGATTTTATATTTTATTTATTTGACTATAAGGGATTTATACACAAATTACAGTTATTAAATGCAATGAAGATTTTTCACAGAGGAGGCTAAAGTTCGATGACAGGTCGCGCCATTCCGAGTGTGGAGTGTTTTGGCTGGGGTATTTTTGATAACGGGGCGCTGACGAGGGAATTAGGCCTTGTTTTGAGCTGATATGAGTTTCTTTAGACATGGTGGCGCCTTTCGGCGAGGAGGTGGTGAAGCTGACATCTGACCCGCCCCATGGGGGGTGGCCAACACGCCGGGCTTGTGAAAAGACGTGGACAGAAGACGGAAGAAGAGAGATGGGAGAATGAGAGGGAGGCTCGACGAAGACTAATTCGACTAATTCAACAATAATTCGGCTACATTTGATGGAATTCACTTTGTTAAATACTTTAAGAAAATAAATCTGCCCGCGTGTGGAAATGCCTGTCTCTTGTCAATATTTTTCCCTAAATTAAGAAACCATCATGCATTGTTAGGAGAATGAAGTTTGCGTTTGGTTAATGGAGTCAGATAACTAATTCGAACAATTTGGTAAATGATACATTTGTAATATAGTTTTTCCCCTAACAATAGGAAAGGCAGCGCCAGCGATCCGGTGCTCGCTGGACGCGGGAAGCAAACCGCTCACGGGATCCGAATGCGGAAGTGGATATTCCGGAGTGGGAGATGGTAGCGTAGTTAGACGGAAATACAGGTCGTTGGCCAGGACGGGAGATCAGAACGTGGTCGGGGTAAAAAAAAACTGGTCGTTAGCCGGGACGGGAGATCAAAACATAGTCGGGATCAAAAAACGGGTCGTAGCAGGAGACAAACAGGGAAATCAGAAACGGACGAGTGGTAAACAGATGACCAAACGGGACCGACGGGAGTCAGAGTCAAAAAGCTTGCCAAGAGTAAATTGAGGTTCGCAGACGGACTGACCACAGGTGGCAGAAAGTAATGGGTTCAAATATGGATAGGGAGCCAATCAGAGTCCGAGGCAGTTGGCGCCAAAGGAGCGGGCACAGGTGCATCACATCGGTAATCATGACAACTTGTGCTTAATGTATTTCCTTCATTTATACTATTATTATTTTATGGTTTATTAAAGTACTTGAATTTACCTTGATTCATTTAATCGATCTTTAAATCAAATGTAATTTATTGTACATTGCACAGGTGTCAAACCGGCGGCCCGCGGGCCGGATCAGGCCCGCTAAGAGATTGAATCCGGCCGGTGAGACAACACTCAAAGAAGCGCAAGAGAAAAACGAGCTGCAAGTTGAAATATGTCAACTTGATGTTGCCAAAGCCAGGTGCCTCGAACAAAGACACTGTACTTGTATTTCTTTTTCTCTCTCTCTCTCTCTCTCTCTCTTTTCCACCCCTTTTCTTCCACTCTCTGTCTCTTTCACTCTCTGTGTCTTTTTAACTTCTTTTGCTCTAACTTCCTTTTTTCCTTTTCTCTTTCTCTCTTCCTACCCTTTGCGCTTTCTTTTCTCTCCTCCTGTCTTTCTATTTCTCTTCGGATTTCTTTCTTCCTCTCCCTTTCTTTTCCCCCCTCTCTCACAACTTTTTATGTCTTTTGTTTCTCACGCTCTCTCCCTCTCTCTCTTTCTTTGTCCTACCCTCTCTCCTTTTCCCTTCCTCTTATTTCTTTATCTCTGTTTTTCTTTCTCTTTAATCTACTCGTCCGGCCCCCGACGGAATGTTTGTTCTATCGTGTGGCCCCTGAGTTAAAATGAGTTTGACACCCCTGGTACATTGGATGAAAGATTGTTTAAACAAAATCAATAAATAATAATAATAATAATAATTTCCTTTGTATTGTCATTCTTTGTAAGAACGAAATGTCGATACACCTGACCCGTTGTAGCGAGCCGATGCAGCCGCAGCCAACAGAGGGCGCCGCCATTTTTACCAATGTTATAAGTCTTAGGTATGACTCGGCCGAGGCGCGAACCAGCGACCTCCCAATAAGACGTCGCTACAGTACTCAGTACCTAAATAGTTTTTTCACCTAGTACTTTTTTTTAACCTGTACTCAAGTACAAAATTGAATGACTACTTTTTACTTCGACTTGAGTCGAAATATTCTGAATTAACAATACTTTTACTTGAGTACAAATGTTGGCGACGCTACCCACCTCAGATTAATGTCGTATCCCGGGGGAGTCTTCTTTAGATGGACTTTCCAACGTGTTGCCGTGACTGACATGTTCTGTGACCACGGAGGACTCGTTTCAACAAAAAACACAGTGACTCACGCGTGGATCCGGACACACCTGTCACGAGAACATCATGTGTGAGAGGGACATCATCTAACACACCTGAGTCGATTCATTTCACGTGTGCTTGCGCGTGCGTGCGCGCCGCTCGGCCGACATGATCCGATAATAACCTCGCGCCACGCCACGGAGTTGTGCGCGCGTGTTTTGGCCTGCGCGCGTGTTTTGCGTGCGTGCGTGCGTGTGTGCTGACATATGACGTGAGGTGGGAGAAGATAATGAAAGTGCACGTCTCTCAGCGGGCCAACAGGTGGAGTCGTGTTGTGAGGCTGGGGGGTTGTTCGCTTCTTCCCCCTCCCTGACATGTATGAATATGGACACACACGTGTGCACGAGCATCGCACAATACAGTGGAGCCTCGGTTCTCGACCATAATCCGTTCCAGAACCCTGTTCGAAAAGCGATTTGTTCGAACACCGAAATCATTTTTCCCATTACAAATAATGTACCGTAAATTCCGGACTATAGAGCGCACCTGATTATAAGCCGCACCCACCACATTTTAAGAGGATAACCGCTTTTGTACCTACACAAGCCGCACCTGTATATAAGCCGCATGCGCCCACATTTAAACATGTAACACAAACCCAAAATTAACCCAAACCCGACTTCAAGTCCCGCGATTGAAACTAAATGTCCTTCGTTAAAGTCCACAGTCTAAAAATCACAGCCGGCAAAATGGACGGAGAATGATACCGGTACTTAAGGTTTGATGCAGACCTGCAGAGTCCGGGTCCCGTTGAAAGTAATCCAAGGAAAAAAATGTATATTTCCAAAGGTAAGGCAGGGGAAAATATATCAGATGAACACATTTACTCACGCAACTACTTTTTTTGAACCAACTTTTTACCCCCTCTTCTTTCCTTGTCTGTCCCTCACCTTTAGCAGTCCCCACTTAAACTCGGCACCCCGCGTTTGTTCCGCCCCTCATTTTTCGTTCACCCGTGCAAAACATATCAGAATAAGTGTCTAAAATAAATACAAAGAAATACATTACAAAAATATACAGTTGCAAATACATATTATACATGGGTTACACATATTTACTAAGAAAGACGGTACACTGAGAGAGTTTTCAAAGCTTTAATAATAATAATATAGCTTTGACAGGGCAGTTAATGGTAGCAATACTCGAGCGCCGCTAGCGGCGGTTAGAAAAATTACATAAATTGGCCGCATCACTGAATAAGCCGCAGGGTTGAAAGTTAGGGAAAAAAGTAGCGGCTTATAGTCCAGAATTTACGGTATATCAATACGCGTGAAGGGGGGGAGGGAATCTGCAGGGAAGTGGAAATTAGCCACAGCGAGTAACGCCAAATACACTCAATGTAGCCACTGCAGCTTAGAATGATATACAATTTGAGCAGCTTCCTGTTACAGTTGATTTGATATTTGATGGCCTCCAGGAGAAAACACGTTAGCATACACGGCTAACACCTTTGCAATAATGAGGTGCATTCCCGCGTCAGTGAGAAAGGCATACCAGTAACCCGACCAGCTACAAAGAACTTGTATGCTATCCTCAATTTCTCTAAATAGCGCTCTTTGTGCTTTCGGACAAGGTGAGCCACCTCATCCGAAGACAGCAAAATATTCGTCTGTGTCATGATTACCGATTGAGAGCACCTGCGACTGCTTGATAGCCAGGACAGCTGATTGGCTGATGCTCTCTTTTTAAACCCCCTGCTTCCAAGAGGAAGCCGTCAGATCGATATGCGAACCAGCTCAGTAAGCCTTTTAGTCTGACTCTGTTCCTGCCCTGCTTTTCTCTGCCTGATCTTCGTTGCCAACCTGTTTCCGGACCTGACTTCGCCCCGTTCTGCCCGCCTGTTGCCTGGCCTGTTTTCCCCGTTACCTGCCTGCCTCCTGTTACCGACCTCGTTTCCGAACTTGACACAGCCTTTGCTCTCCAGTCCAACGACTTGTAATTCCCGCCTGTCTCCGATCCTCCACGCTAGACACGGAAGTGCCACTTCCGCATCGCCCGCTCCCCTTGTCCGTCAGCCATCGGATTGTGGAAGCAAGCCCTGCTCTCCCTCTTTATTAATAAAAACTGAGAAAACGAGCGCTATTTGGTCCTGTGTCCGTTTCTGGTCTGTGACAGTTTGACTAGTCATTGCCAATGGTAATGAATAGTATAGCTGTTTTTCTTGTTATTGTCTTCTGTTAACTGGCCTCCACCACTATTTAATTCGGTTGACTTCCGTCTGTTATGGGGCCGTCACGTGGTTAGGTCAAGTGTGTGCAAAGGGTCAATGGACGCCATCCCAGTTTACATCGTCAGCGGATCATAACAGTGGGAGCAAGAGTATGGGTTTGAATGGAGCGAAAGAAGAATTGTATGTTGAGTTGTGTTTTTAGAGTAGCAATTTACAAAAACAGCATGTCTAGCTGTTTCGTGTTTGGGTGTAAAATCCCATTTTACACAGCTCCCAAAATCACACTGATTTGCGCATACCAAAAGCTTAGGAGATGATCATGTAGTTTAAGGTGCTAGCTTACTTAGCACATGTCATAAATAATTTTCAAACATTGTTGATGATTATACCAAAAACATCCATTACCTTAATGTTACCAAACAGTGTAAAAACTCAACTAGAGTTTGTAAGGTTTTAACATTTCTTTAACTTAAATCTGACTCCAAAGACACTTCACGTTTCTTGTCCAAACCCTTACAGTTGGAGCCTGTCCAGGAGCCGGAGAAGTTATTGAGCCGGGTATAGTCCACATATTATTTATTAAGCCGAATCACATAGTTTAACAAATCTGGTCTCTGACTGTTCAAATTTCAATCGTGTGCAGTAGACAGAGCGACGAGAGTCCGGGGGTTCCTCTGTTATAATTCATGCCGATGGAATGTTTATGCCCCATGACCAAGCCTCTGGCTGATTGGTCTGCGCCGTGTTTATGCAATTATCCCAATCGTCCTTTAAAGCATTGGGAGAGGGGTGATAGGTCATCGCCCTTGCCCCCAGGTTAGGTGATAAGTCATTGTTATCTAAACAAACAGAAACCAAAGACACATTCCAAAGCACAGGCTACGACTCTCAGAGTTTGCCCTCAAACACTGAAGTCAGATTTTAGAACAAGTATATGTGACTTTATGTAAGATAAACAGTGCATAAAATAGTATATAACTTCAAGTTCTATAAATATTAGCTTAAAAATATCTTGTTCATCAATGAGAAGGACACAAAATCAATGCTAGCATACAGCATGAGATGAAACTTCCAAAAAACTACCTTTAATGTATGTTTAAATATTTTCTGAATAGGTTTTAATCCTAACATGTCTTGAAAACGCCGTACATGAGCTGGCGAAATTAGCATCGTTCTCAATTCGAAAATAGTGAACCATTTCCTGTTTGTTTGGAAAAATGCTAACAAAATAAAATCAATGTTAGCATTGAAAACAATATTGTTCTTCATATGAAAGTAGACTAGCTCAATGCTAACATGGAGCATGAAATGCAACCTAAAAAAAAGTCCAAATCAAAATTTTAATTTTCTAGCTAAATTCTTAATGCTAACATGCCTGGAATTCCATGTGTTGCTAATTCCATACATAAGAAAGATAAAGAAACATTGTTTTAAGCTAATTGAAACGATAAACCATTTCCATTTTGTCCGAAAAGTAATTTTAAAACGGCCAAAAGGCCACAGAGAAGAAAGAAAGAGTTTATATTGTAACGCCAAATAACGAGACAGTTTCTTGATTATAGTACAAAACAGCGCTAATTTGATATAGAAATGACTATTCGGAAAACGTGGCTCCTTTAATATTTTATACATCAAATAAGTTTAACCTTTACTGTTGGGGTTAGGGTTAGGGTGACCTAACCATGTGACGGCACCATAACGGACGGAAGTAAACCGTACTAAATAGTGGTGGAGGCCAGTTAACAGCGACGAAAATTCGTTAGCAACCTCTCATTAGCGGTTTGTAGTTAGCGGCCTTTTGTTTGCGTGTGTCCTATCATAACCGTAGCGCAAATGTGCGTGTGTGTTAGCAAACAGATGAGGAAATTAGATGTCACGCTGAAAGTCTGTTTTTCGTTACCTAGAAACTCTTGTGAGATTCGAACCTATTAGAAGAATAGCGGCATGGATTTGACAAGCTAGCACGTGCGCTAACACGCACGCTAACAGACACGCTGTCAAGCAGTCATACAGATGTGTGCGATTATATTTTTACCTCCTTCGCACGCCGCCTAGCTAATTAGCATCGCACCTGCGTCTAATTGGCCGAACAAGACGGTCTCCTGGCTCCGAAGATGGACGCCGGCGGCGGACGAGGCGTGTTTATCGACGCCTACGACAAGTGGTCGGCACACATTCGAAGACGGCACGCTAGCAAAACATACCACAACAAGAAAACACGCAATCGCGTTTAGGGTTCAGGTAACAATGGATTCGATTCCGCCTGTAATTCATTTAGAGTGTTAGTCTACATTTTGGGTTCAGGTTAGGGGTAAGGGTAGGGCTAGGGTTAAGAATAGGGCTTGGGCTAGTTTTAGAGAGAGGATTAGGTCTAGGGATGGGGCTTGGGTTAGGGATGGCTACAGGGTTATCTGTTAAAGGGTGAAGGGTCACAGTTATGGCTAGGATTAACGCTAAGTTAGGGCTAAGATATGCTTAGGGTTGAGATCAAGGTTAGGACCAGGATAGGGCTACTGTTAAGGTTATGGTTAGGGCTACAGTTAGTTAGGGTGAGTTTGAGGGCTAGGGTCTCCAACGCGGTGCCCTCGGACACCAGGGTGCTCTTTAAGGACAGCTGAGGTGCTCGCGGACCAGTTCTGAAAATAGCTCACCAGTGCTGGGTCATTGTGATTTTCTAGTATTTTTTTAGGGGTTGACTGAATCTATTCAACACTACTTCCAATAATTAACCGGGTAACAACATAGTAATAACATAACACAATCTGGGTGTCCATTGTGTTAATTATATGGTCTAGGGGTTGAATCTGTTTAACCCTATTTCCAAAAATTGACCTGGTAATAACATAGTAATAACATAGCAGCTACATACTGTAGTATTGACAGGAGAAGTTATAATTTTAGAAAGGCGTATTTGTGCTTGAAAAAGGTTGGAGACCCTGGGCTAAGGGCTTGGGTTCAGGTTAAGAGTAGCATTACGGTTGGGGATGGGGCCTTGGGTTACAATTAGTATAGGTTTATGGTTGGGTTAAGGTTAGTTTTGGGGCTAGAGTTAGGTTTAGGGCCAGGGTCAAGGCGAGTGTTAGGGTTTGGGCTCCAGAAAGGTTTAGAGTAAAGGTCTGGGCTTGGAGTGGGGACAGTTTTTGTTAAGACTAGGGTAAGGGTAGGGATATGGATTGGGTCAGGACTTGGGTTAAAGTTAGAAGAGGGTTAGAGGGAAGGTAGGCCCAGGGTTGATTTATGGTCTGGGGTTAGGCTGAAAGGCTGGGGTTGGCATAAGATCTAGGGTTAAATTGAGGGCTAGCATATGGGATTGGGATATGGTTAGAGCAAGGTTTAGGGTTGGAGATTGGGATTGGGTTAGGGCTAGATTGTTGTTAGGACAGGGGTTAAGGCTAGGGCTATTGCTAGGGTCAGGGCTTGTATTAAGGTTATAGATTAGGGCTATGATAAGGCTGGGGGTTAGTTTACAGACTATGGTTAGGCTAAGTTTAAGGGGTCAGGGTTAAGGTTCGCATTAGGGTTAAGGCTTGTTTTAAAATCAGTGTGGATTTAGGGATATGGTGAGGTTAGTTTTAACATTTATCAACCAGATTAGACTATAAAGTTAAGAACATTGTTGAAAAAAATACAAAATTAAAAGTTTGTTTAACGTATTAATGAATAACCTTTAACAAACGGATTTTACGTCAATCTTTTCAAAAAAGTGTTTTAAATAGACAACGGCCTCTTGCTAACCTCAACCGGACCGATTCAAAAATTGTATGTTGGCGCTCTCTATAGGCTTTTTGTTAAAGTTACAGCTTTCCGAACAAATTGTTTTCTTGATGTCTTTAGGTTTTGTAAATATTTGCTTTTATATGTCAGTTTTGTGACTTCAATTTCAACCCTTTATATGTTTTTAAGACGCTACACGTTTAAATCGTCCTTAAAACCTAATTTATGACATTTGTCATTCCAGTACAATGAAATGCTATCATTTCAGTTTAAACTTATTTTGAAATTAGATTGAAAAATTTAAAATCAAATTAACTCGAAATTATTTCTTACCTAAGAACTTTGATAAAAATGTATTACAATAAAATGGAATTTAACAAGGTCGCAGGGCGCCATCTTCCGGAAACCCCCCAAGAGGAAAGAACAGCCGCATTTAGTCGTAGAAGAAGAAAAGGCGGAAAAGACTCGTTTGCTAGCTTCTTAGCATCGACGTGTTTTTTTTCTTTAAAAGGCATTTTACAACCACTGACAAAATGAACAAGGGCAATAATATAGACTCGTATGAAATCGAGGAGCCGAGCGACGAAGAGAGAGCGCTAAGCAGGTTGTTAGCTAACTCTTCCTTCGTGTTTGTTAGCTTTAGCTGAGTGTTAGCTTACGGCTTCAACGCTGCTAATATGTAAACAAACATGCTTCGGATCTTAACAATTTCAAGCGATTTGCTTCAAGTGTTTTAAATAAATCAATAGTGCAATGACATTAGCAGCACCACATCTCCTAAATAAACGTAGATCAATAAAACTATCTGAGCTTGTTAGTCCTCCCTTAAAAGGGATTTGTAGTGCCTGCCAAGGGGCAGTGGGTCAAATATGTAATGGCCGGTTAGTCCTTTTATAATGTTGTTGTCTCTCTGTGGTTATTCTGAGTTGGCAATGTCCTCCAGACTGGGTAATGAACAAGTGATGATTTCCTGGACTGTGTTGATTATTTTCTGCCGTGCTCCCAGCCTATTCTAAGACAATAGTAGCCTTGCTTTGAAATTTTCCACATTATATTTGTAACTGATTGATGCTAAAAGCCAATGTTTGACCGATCACATATATGTTATATTTGTGTGGTAGTTCTGAGGACGAGCTGGATGTACTGCTGTGCGGCACCCCGGAGCAGAAGAAGAAGTTGATCCGGGAGTACCTGACGGGCGAGAGCGAGTCGTCCAGCAATGATGAATTTGAGAAAGAGATGGAAGCTGAGCTCACCTCCACTCTCAGGACCATGAAAAACACATGGGCCCCCGCGCCCTCCTGCACAGGTCCGCATTTTAGCAGGGACTTTAATCTAGACGGACTTTCTGATTTTTGCTGTTTGAGGCCTTTCTTTGCCTTTGCTTGATTATTACATTTAAAATTTCTAAGAGGATCCTCTCATGTTTTATCCAGCGGAAAGTTCCAGAGGCGGAGGTGACGGCTCACAACCTGCGGAACCGCAAATGTATGACAAGATCTACTTTGACTCGGACTCCGACGAAGATAATAAGCCCAGTAAGGATGCATTCATTTCAGTCACTGATAGAAATTCAGGTTAAAAAAGTTGTACACATTCAGGCCGCCAATTAATCCTTTTTCTTGGCTTCGTGTTTGGAGACGAAATTTAATTTACTGCTAGATTCAAGTCAGCTATTCAATAAATAAAAACATGTTTATTCGATCACAATAGAATATTTCTCAAATAAGACAATATTTCAAGATTTTGCTGGTGATTGTACTTACAGTGTTAAGAAATAGAGGCAAACTGTTTGCATCTTGAAAGGTTTACTGGGAAATAGACATATACTAAACTATTGTAGCTGTAATAAAAACTTTTGTGGACACAGTCGCTAGCTATGTCCTAAGCATTTAAAGTAGGGTGGGTGGGCAAACTATCCTCCTCGGCCAGATGCAGCCTGTCAGGCTTAATCATCCGACCTGCCAAACCAAAAAATAATATAATGATAATGCGTAATAACTAGTAAAAGTGCTACAAATGAAAATGTGTTGATTTGGTGCCACACTTGCATCAAATATCATAGCCACATCCATGCCAGCAGCTAGGAGTGTAGAGAGTGCAGTGGGCTTAACACTGACCAGCTTCCAACCTCGGGATCATCTATTCCAAATGAGATGACCAACAAGCCCAGAAGCACCTTAACATCATCCGTCAGCTGTAACCCAACACTCAAAGCAGAAATATGCTGGGCAATAAAAGAAGGAACCAGTTGTTATCCCCACGCGTCATGTAGAATGCAGGGGACATTTTTCTTCATTTCTCTTTCTTAATGAAGACCACAGCAGAGAAATAATTTGCCCTAAGTTTTTCCCTTTGAATAAATTTTAAATGAGGAAACGAAGAAATGCCAGATTGACATGCATGTGACATTGTGGAACAATAACCAATTACACTCAAGATACCTGACATTTTTCAGGTTATCACAATACAGAGAAAATTCATGCGAAGATATAAAAAGTATACTCGTAGATAGGTTCTGAAAGCCTAATTCAGCTATCAATGGATAGCCTGGATGTAAATTGGAAGACTTTCTCTTTAGCTCAGCAGAACTTTGAAAAACAAACAGGGAGGCAAATGCCACATGTTGGAAGTTGTGGCTTGCACACAGTAAATAGTGCCTTCAGAGCAGGATTTGCATTCACCGACTGGGACCTAAGCAATGCCTTGTCAAGCCTGGAACTTGTTTTCAAGGATATGCCAGCACGTCAGAGGACTTAACAGAAGTCACAGGTTTAAAGTCCTCTCCTTTTCATTTCTGCAGTCACCGATGGCTAGAAAATTTAGAGGTAGCTAAGTGTGTCCCTTGAGATTTTGCACTCTTTAAAAACATACATCAGCCCTGCCAAATCCCCTAAAAATGACAAAGCCATGCACCAAATCCATTCAGAAACCTGAAGCCATTGTACATGATGACCTCTTCCCAGTCAAACTCAACTTCTTTCTCATGGTCGCCAGGGAAGTTATGGCTATTTTGGAATTGCACCAAATCAACAAACCCATGCTGCCGTTTATGTGCAGTGATCTCACAAAAATTCTAAGACGACTTTTGTCAAACCCTGAATGATGATGAGGGCAACTCTAAAGCTCTCAATGTTGACCACAAGCACAATTTATTCACGTGGATGTAAACAATATGCAACTTGGCTTCTATACAGAGAAGGTCTTGGAGGAGCATGTGAAGAATTCAGGTGCTGAGTGGCTCAGGTTGGGGTTTAAAATACCCAGGCAATAATAACAGCCTAAATTACAACCCTTTTAAATTAGAAAAATGTATCTATATAAGGCAGATGGTGCAATGGTTGACTGAGCCTAAGTCAATAGTACTTCTAATAATCACAATCTTGTAATAGCATAGAAATAACAAAAGTTTCCCACCCTGCAATTGGTCCTCAGACTTATATTTTGGTCCTAAAATGTCAATCATTACATTCGGGTTCAGGCCAGCCTTCTCTCACTGACTTTTAGAAAAATTATCCACCCATCGTTGTTATTTGTTTTCTTTTTCTTTGTTGAGGATCCGCACGATGGATTCCGTCCCCTTTTCGTGCAGCCCGTGTCTGCATGCTCGATTGCGTGCATCATTGTGTCCGCACACTAGTCAGGTGGGTTGCGCTAGAGGGGGCGGTATCCATTCCGTGGATAATTTGAAAATAAAACTTGGCCAGGGAGAAGCCCTTCTCCTCTTCACTAAAAAATCATGAACATTCAGGTTTGCTTATCGAGCTGGACTTTTTAGGCCTGATCTTCCCTCTAGTTGTCATCCTAGTTTAATATTTTTAAAAAGTTTCAGTGCACGTTTTTACCTCTTGGCACTGGAGCACATTGATAAACAACATTTCTTTCAGGTGGCTCCTCCCGGCGGCGTATGCTAACAAACGACGAGCTGCTATACGACCCAGACCAGGACGATCGGGACCAGGCCTGGGTGGATGCAAGGCGGCGTAGGTATGAGCTTCTCCAATCTGCTTTTAACCCCTTTACTGGTCACACTTTCACTTTGCTACCCCCTTCCAGGTACCACAAGAAGCGTCCGGCGGCATCCGCTAACTCGCGGCACCCGCAGCCTAATGGTCTTTCTAGCAGCGACGCCATCCTCAACTGCCCGGCCTGCATGACAACGTTGTGTCTTGACTGTCAGAGGTGAGGACGCACGATACAGTAGTCCCTCGTTTCTCCCGGGGGTTGTGGTCCCAAAAGTTACCACGATAGTCAAAACCGGCAAAGTAGAATCATTTATTTTTTCAATCCCGTACTTTCTGGATTATAAGGCGCATCTAAAAACTGGCCAGAATTTTGAAGTGCGCCTTAAAATCTGGTGCGCTTTATATACCAATAATTGGAAACACATTGTTACAAATAAAACATACTGCATATGTTAACTGTTCTGCATTTGAGCAAAATATAGAGTGGTCTTCGTGCGCCCCCTTGTGGTAAACATAATTGTTTCTTGCTAAAAGGAAAACAACGGGAAGCGCAGACATTCACTTGTGGCGCAAACACCAACTTTCAAACACTCATTGCAAATCGTCTTTTGTTTCTTTGAACAATAATAGCTGTATGAAACAAATTGTGATTACTGAATGAGCATTTTTATTTTGGGAAATGTTTTTAAAAAAATATACGTATTGTTGTTAAATTATAATGCATACAGTAACTGTCGGGCCTTTGAGAAACAGAGAGTGGTCTTCGAGTGTCCTTTTGTGGTGATAGTGTTAAATTTTTGTTAAAATTAATTTTAAGTCGAGTCAAGTCATATTCATTTGTATAGCCCTTAATCACGAACAGTCTTAAAGGGCTGCGCAGACCACAGATTATTGCAAACCACAGACTATTATGACACCATCCCCTGATCTAAAACCTACATGAGGGCAAGGGAAAACTCACAACTTCAACATGAGGTCAATGAAGAAACCTTGAGAAGGGACGGCACATGAAGTAATCCCTCTTCCAGAATGACCAGGCAGGAACAGATGTTGCAATAACAAATAATGAACAGATATTGTCAACATAAAATAAAGGTTATTCATATGCCATAGAATAGAAGTGTTTTAAGCTTAGATTTAAACATTTCCACTGAGGTTGCGGATCGAATCTCAGGGGGAAGAACATTTTAGCGGTTAAACCAGAATTCATAATGTTAGGGGGATATGGCTGTGGTGTATATATATATATATATATATATGTTCTATGAAGTAATTTAATTTAAAAGTATTTATTTTTCCTGCAACCATTTCTCTATATAGTTTAACATCGATGCACCTTATAGTCCAGCACGCCTTATATATGAAAAATATACCACAAAAGTTCATTTTTTTTAGTGGTGCACCTTATAATAAGGAAAATAAAGTACTCTTTTTACACTATTATACCTTGAAACCAAAGAACAAAGACCATTATTTGTTAACAAATAACAGTGCAGAACTTTTTTTTTTTTAAACAAATAGCTTTTGTACTGTCAAATTCAATTTTTATTTGCTACTATATTGCACTATTGATTGGTTATCTGGAATATGATTGATTGGTTATCTGGAATATGATTGATTGACCATCTTGGACACAGCTTTATATGAGAACTGAAATTAGGCAAAAATCTCAACTTGGCCCAGAAAAGGTTATTTTAGTTATACACTTATTAGTGTGACATTATATTATTATCATTATATGTTTAAGCAGAATTAAAGATTAACTAAAGAATTATTGTGAATTTTTCAAAACCATCAACTTTCCTTCAGATGATATTCTATCACCAATATGTGTACGTTATTGGGACACAAAAATGGAGTAGAAATGCTTTTACCTTTCTTAAGCGTGTGGAGAAGTCCAACTTAATTTTCAATCGAATGCATCTTCCTCCGCCTTTTTGTGCTTTTGTGGGTGAAGAGCATTTTGTTGCATGATGGCTTTCAGAGATACTCAAAATCGAAAAAGATTTGCGCTATTGTTGTTTGAGTTAGTCAAGCTGTTTTACATACGTGTATAACTTAAAAGGCACAGGCAGACACGGGCAGAAAAAGGGGCGGAGCGACTATTTAGCTAATCAGAATGCAGAACCCAATGCGCCAAGTAGCGAACCCGCTCAGTGAACTACCATACACTGTGGGATTACTGGGTATGCTAACCCATCAGATGTGGCTTAAATAATCCATTGCCGCTTTTCCTTGCAGACACGAGAAGTACCGCACGCAGTACCGCGCCATGTTCGTCATGAACTGCAACGTGAACAAAGACGAAATTCTGCGCTACAAGAAAACGGAAGACAGGACGCCGCGGAACAGGAAGCGCAGGAAAAACGAGTCGGCATCGATAGAGGAAGTCGCGATGGACACGGACGAGGTTTACCATCCCGTGCAGTGCTCTGAGTGCTCCACAGAGGTCGCCGTGCTAGACGAGGACGATGTCTACCACTTTTTTAACATCCTGTCCAGCCACTGCTGAGTTAAAAGGCTTCGTTGGAGTTCCTGTAAAGTACTATGACATATCCAGAACTACTGGGCCCGTAACATGTCTTTGTAATCTGTCATGACTGTGTATATAGAGGAATGGGTGGTCAGGTGGGATACTAAAAGTGAGTTTTGAATATGTTTTCTGAAATGAAAATTCCTCTTAACAGTTATACTGTAAAAGTTTTAGAATAACTATATAGTTTTTTTTCAACTTCTCAGCATATTTTATGGGAAGCTTATGGTACATTAAGTGCATAATTGTCAAAAAAGCTCAAATTACAGATGTATTTGTTACTTTCTCGGTGGTGATACTTAAAAAAGCTTTGTATTTCTTGAACAACAAAGTACCTTTGACACATGTAACATACACGGAAAGGAACATAAAAAATACATTTTTAAAAAACTTTTTATCATATTTTATGGTAATTATTAAGGTACATTGAGTCCCACAGTATATCATTTGTAAAAAAACAACTACAAATGTATTTCTTGCTTTATAGTAGTAATACTTACATTTCCTGAACACAAACGTAATGCTATACTGTGAACCCTCGTTAAGAGTAGGGTTCCTAAAAGAACACGTGATGGGCTAAATACATAAAGTAACGATGCAACTATTCCGTTAAAGACTGAAAGCAAATAAATCGTTTTTAAAGGCTTCAGCATTTGTTTAACAAAATAACTACTGTGTGAACCTGTTTTTTTCTGTTAAAAAAACGACTATCGGCATAAAATTTGAATTGGCAAAGTGAACTGGAAGCGAGGGATTGTTAAACCTATCAAATATCAGAACACAATTCACGAAAAGTACAGTATTTGACCAACATCAGGAATAAAATATACATTTTGACAGGAAAAAAAATGTCTATTTCCTTAGTTTTTGTCCCTTATTCGGATAACTGTAAGCAATCTGTAATCAGATTAAAAACTACACGTCCTTCTGAATTCAGTGAAGTCTCGGTTATCGGGATTAATAGGGACCAAGACCACCCGCGAAAACTGAAAATCCGCGAAGTAGCGGTGCCTCTTCAAAAATGCTTAAAAAACGTATACGGGTATACAGTATACCCCCCTGTATACAGTACACCATGTAGAGAGAGAGTGAAATTCATGTTATAACAAAAAAAAAAAAACCTGTAAAATATGTCTGTTTACAATAACAACTGAGGGTCTAGAACACTTTTCTACCAAACAATTTACTTACGAACAACCAATAATTGTTATCAGCTTTCAAAAACAAGCAAACACTACAATTAGCTAACATAATTAGTCCGTCATTTTGCGCAACAAATTAACATTTATAATTTCGATTTCTGGGGGTTTAAGATTACAGTAATGCATACATGCATAAATAAAATTGTACCATACAATTTTAGACCCGCGAAGCTCTGAACCCGCGAAATTGGAACCGCGAACTAACGAGGTTCCACTGTATTACAGTGATGCGGCCACATCCAAAATGGCGAACTTGTTGACGCATCTCTGCGACACACTATGGTACTCAGTTTGTTAAAACGATCATTTCTGCCTCTTGTTTTTATAGAATTATTTACAAACAGTAACTTTCGAATGTAACGTGACCAAAAAGAACACAAATTATACTGTATAAAATAGGGGAGATGACACTTTTGCCTCTTGTCAATATCTGCCTCCTGATTGGTTGACGTTACATGAAACCGGAAATACATATCCTCCTTAGCAAGGGGTGGCAGGCTAGCCATTAGCACAAGTTCTAAACATGGCTCTCGCCGACTGTTGGAAGAATTTGTCGTGGTTCTACCGCCAGTACCTTTTGGTGACTGCTCTCTACATGCTGGAGCCGTGGGAGAGGACAGTTTTCAGTATCCTTTTTACGTTCCGCTCGTACCATAGACGCGTCTATGTCCGGTATTAACTTGTAGCTCTTCTGCTTCCGTGTTGCATTCAACATGCCTCGTATTTATAACTTTGTGCATTAGCGCACCATTAAGTATATATATGTAATCTAATATATGGGCACGCTTGTTTGGTTACTTTCCCAACGTTGAAGTTAGCAATAAAACACTCAGGAGTAAACAGTGTTTTCAAACACCCCTAAAAGGAAAAAGGGAGGCATTTGCTATTTGTTAACTTCTTTGGTTTTGTTTATGACGCAGAATTGATATCACGGAAGCAATTGGTTGCTAAACAGGATTTCTTTGAAAGTAGCATCAGTCGGAGCTGTTTGACAACGACGAATGCGCGCGCATCTTTTACTATGACGTCACCAAACGCACTTTTTAGTGAATATGTTGTTTATAAACATTCAATCTTTTTTTTTCCCCCACATTTATTTTTGTTTTAGGGATGTTGAACTAAACATCACGTAAGAAAAGTTAACAAATGAACCCCAAAACGGGTGTGTCGCTTTAATTTTTGACCAGTATTTGATATTTTCGTGTATTTATCCATTCATCCATCCATTATTTGCATCGCTTATCCTCAGTAGGGTCGCGGGGCTGCTGGAGCCCATCCCAGCTTTCTTCGGGCAGGGGACACTCTGAACTGGTTGCCAGCCAGTCGCAGGGCACACAGGAACAGACAATTCGCTCGCTCATTCACACCTAGGGATAATTTGGACCGGCCAATTAACCTGACATGCATGTTTTTTTTTGGAATGTGGGAGGAAACCGGAGTGCCCGAAGGAAACCCACGCAAGCACGGGGAGAACATGCAAACTCCGCACAGGAAGGTTGGTAGCTGGATTTGAACCCATGACCTCAGAACTGTGCCGCACACGCGCTAACCACCGCGCCGCCGTGCTGCCCTCGTGTATTTATCTCTGATAGATATACTTTCAGTACACTCAAAATAAGATTGCTTAAAATAAGCAACATTTTCTGTCAGTGGAACTAGAATATTTAATTGTACATGGCCTGTTGTCATATAAGATGCTGGTATGCTATTAATTTGCATAATGAAAATACAGTTATGCTTTTGGCTAAATTACCTTCCACAATGCCTTTTCATTCAGCTCAGAATCCTTTTTCCCCTTTATTCTTGAGTGATTCATTAAGACTTTGCGAGTCGGCGATAGAATACTATATTTCTTGTACTGTATTCACTTTGGGTCTTAAAGCTTGCAGTGATGCTAAAAGGAGAAGCAAAAACATGATAACCGTGGAGACAAAGCTTGCAGAATCAAGAAATTTGAAGAAGGCTCATGATTGGCTACCCTCACTGTAGAATTTTGCCGTAACTAATTGACGATTGGGTCTTTTATTAAACACAAGGAAGCGATTTAAGTCAAGGGAATCTAAGGGATAGACTACCCTCCCCTCTCTGCACTCATCTGCTACCCAATTGTACCGGTTCAAGTAATGTCACACCAGGGTGAATAAAAATTCATTTTTCTTTTACATGTATATTAAATTCCGGACGACAGACTGCACCTAATTAAAGGCATGTGCAAATTTTTAGGAAGAAACTCAACTTCGGTATTCTACAAGTTGCTTTGCTAGAGTTTTTGGGTGTTTACAGTTTTTTTGTGGGTTTTCATGCCAAAGTTTTTAAACAGTGACTTCATTATGTTTAATAAGCTTCCGTATAAAGGATTCTTTAACGACCTACAGCCAAAATGGGGTCTGTTGGTGTGACACCTTAACATACTTGTTTTACCTGATTTCCTGACCCCTCCCACATTTTTTACGGTCTTTGATTTTTGCGTGTGTGGTCCTTAAACGTGCACTCGTCAGACTCGCTGCTGGTCAGTGTGGCGGGCATGGCGGTCTACACGGGCTACGTCTTCATGCCGCAGCACATCATGGCTATCATGCGCTACTTCCAGATGGTCCAGTGACTTCAACCTGCCCGGACCACCACCATTCGGGTCTCTAGGCGGACAAAACGTCACCTGCCACCTTGTGGACATTTTTGGGACTGCTTTTCATGTCCTTCACGTGGACCAAGATATCATTCCTCTAAGAATATGTATTTGAAAGCTTATTTTCTGTAAAGTCAACACTGTATATGTCAAGATATATTCAAATGGTTTGTTGTTTAAGATTGTGTCATGTAAACTATAGGGAACGGGGAATAAATTTGTTTAATGCTTTGTTTACATGGTGGTGGAAAATTTGTCACCCTCTGGTGGTAACTAACAAAATTAAGAGTTCATCCACCAGCTACTCCACTTGACCAGCTCAAGTCAGGTAAAACCAAAGGTAAAAATAATGTAATATTTCCTTTACATGTATATTTTTTATTTGATCATGTGCACGTATATTATTACTATACATTATTTTAATGTTTTCATCTGCGGTAATGGGGTTTTGGAGATACATACGTTTCAATTCCCTGCTTTATGGCAATTTCACTCTGCGATCCACACCTCATGATAGATTGATGTTGCCTAAGGTCTACTGTACTCTCATTGTGTGTTTTAAGGAACTTATCATTCCCTATGAAATTGTCACTTCCCGATGAAAACCCTAACAAAAACTCAATTTTTTTTGTGTGTGAAAATGTCTCTTGCAAGATGTCGGAAATGACACCAACTTAGTAAATGTGGAAACCAAGAAACATAAAAAAATGAGGTTTTGCATATGCATCATTACCTTCGCTGAGAATCGTGTCTGTCACCTATTGATGATCAGTTTTGTTTTAACAGAGTCCTCCCATTCTCTGCATCCACCCGCTACTCCACTTGACCAGCTCAAGTCAGGTCACACCTAAGGTAAATAAGATGTTATTTTTTCTGATATATGCATTATAATTAGTAAATTATATCTAATCATGTCCAAGTATCATACATTAAAGTGGTACTTTATATTTTGTATTTTTTATCTGAGCGACATAGGTTTCTAGCCCCTGCTGTACGACAATTTCACTTTGCGATCTCCACCTCAGAACAGGTTCATGTCGTATCCTGGGGGTCTACTGTACTCAAATGGTGTATTATTACGTAAAATTACAAAAAAAGGTTTCAAATCCCGATGAAAACCCAGCAAACAAGTCGAAGAGAAAGATTTTTTTTTATTGTGAAAATGTCTCCTGCGAGATGTCGGAAGTGACGCCAACTTAGTAAACGTAGAAAAGAAGAACCGTTATAAAAATGAGGTTTGCACACGCTCAGTTTGCAGCATTTTCGATGGTCGGACGACATAAAACACGAGAAGGAATCGGATAAAACAAAACCAAAACAAGGCAGGCACTCAGTTAGCATCTGTTAGCATCTTTTTCCTCTTCTGCGAGGCAAAAAATAGAAATGTACCGTGGTTTGTTGAGTTTTTTTTCCCACTCTTTACATTATTTTATCTTGAATAACACTGTTAACATTGATATAAGAGAAGAGCCCTGTCCTTTTCTTCTCCTGGTCTCTTATATATAAAAAAAGAAGAAATTCAAAAACACAAGACACCATTTTTCTTCACATTTAAATGATGGGGACAGCAGCCGCAATTTTCAAGTTTTCACCCACAAACACGGAACGGAGAAAAGAAAAAAAAATGAAATTTTCCCCTGCTAGGCGTTCGTTAAACGCATTTGTCGGTTCCCGGGAAAATATATTTGATTAATAATGATGATAATGTTCGCTACTGATCAGCTTGAAAGACAAGCGCTCGCAAGACTCGTCCGAAAGCGCTAGAAAAATAGATTATTTTTTTATTATTGCAAAAACATTTTCAGTTCTTTTAAAAAACTGTCTCTTTATAAAGATTTTAAATGTTTGGGAATTTTGTAAAAGTCTGTTTGACGGGAACCTTAAGAAATGCGGGCAACGCACGCAGGGAGCCGCAAAGCATTCTGGGAAAAGCGCAACTGGTAAAATGAAATGTTTTTTTTAAACCTTCAATTGATATTATTGCTTAGCAATGTAGGGGTTAAATGTAAATAATTATTTTGAATCTGACTATTTTCCGTCATTCGTTTGATATAAATAATCTGTATGTAAAGGGACTGTGAAGTAAAGTGACCAGTAGATGTCAGTGTTGTCGTATAATTAAAAGAAATAGACTAAGCACAAACTACGGAGACTTAAAGTGACCAAATCACACCATTTTACTTCACTATATTATTATTATAATACAAATTATTTTAAATCATTTGAGTAATTTTTCAGAAAATACACAAGTGTATACTAGTGCGTGTAGTTTTGCTTATTATTTTTATCAATATTGCTTTTGTTAACATCAGGAGGGGTTACATTTCACACACTGTCTCTTTAAATTATGGGTACAAGCTATAAATAGCGTTTTTTACACTTTCTATGAGTGTTAAATTTGCGTATAACAGATTAAAAAGTTGTTGGAGAGTGAAAATGTAGCACAGAACCTTTTTAATCATCCATCTATCCATTATCTGCACCGCTTATCCTCAGTAGGGTCACGGGGATGCTGGAGCCCATCCCAGCCATCTTCGGGCAGTGGGCAGGGGACACCCTGAACTGGTTGCCACACACAGACAACTCACTCGCTCATTCTCACCTCGGGACAATTTGGACCGGCCAATGCATGCATGTTTTGGGGAATGTGGGAGAAAACTGGAGTGCCCGAGGGAAACCCACACGAGCACAGGGAGAACATGCAAACCTCACACGGGAAGGTTCGATCCCATGACCTCAGAACTGTGTCGCACACGCGCTAACCATTCATCTGCCGTGCCACCCTCCATTTTTAATGAATACAATTTTAAAAAATGTTTCTTTTTTGGGTGTGTTTGCTAAAATCAAATCCATTTATTAGCAAAAATGCTAATTGGGTTGATTGGAATATGTTAAAAATGGTGTTGTTTTTGTTTGTTCAACTTTAATCTGTTCATTAGCATATAGCGTAATTGGGTTAAGTTTGCTTTTAACATTTTGGAAAGTTCTTATCTAAAAAATAAAAATCGTACGGAATTTTTATGAAAACGCCTTTAAAGAATTTTTTTTCAATTTAAAATTGAATCCATTAGCTAACATGCTAAATGATATTAATTGAAAGAAGTCTTAAGAGTGGTCAATTTGCGTTTAACAGATTTAAAAGTTATCTGAATTTATATCAATAACACTTCTTCAAAAATTATTTAGGATGTTTTTGTTTGTTAGAACTGAATCTATCATTAGCATGTTTAGCGCTCGTCTCGGAACCAAGAGGTTGCTGGTTCGATCCCGGCCCCTTCCGAGTTAAATGTCGAAGTGTCCTTGGGCAAGACACTGAACCCCTATAAGCGGGTAGGCCACAGTTTGTGAATGGGAGAAGTGTAAAGCGCATTGTAAAGCGCATCGGGAGGTTTTAAGCGCTATCCCATTGAAATCCCAGAATGCTTTGCTCTAGTTTCACAGAGATTTCAGGCGGTTTAGTCAACAAGACAACAGCACGAAAGCAAAGCAGAGAAGATGAGCCCAAAAATGAAAATCATTAAAATGAAGACGATAGTACCAATATTTCAGTATATATATATATTTTTTTGTAATTTCCTGCAGCACAGTAACCTCCAGCACCTTCCTGGTTCGTTTGGGGTTTCACACGGAGCACAGAGAAGACACGACGACGACGACGAGGCGCACACGGCACAGAGCAACGCACACAGAAACAGGAAGTGGCCGTGAGCGACACCAAAAAACACATCAGGGACAAAAAAAACACGTTTACGCGCTGAGCACATTTTTGCGGGATTTTTTTTTTTTCGTCTTAGCAAAAAATACAAATGACGTCGATTCACAGTGCACACGTTTTCCAGGTTTTTTTTCCCCCTCTTTTTTTTTTTTTCGCGCGTGTGTATTTTTTTGGCAACGAGGCGTCCGGTGGGTGTGCAGTCAGGTTTTCCAGAATCCGACGGAAGTCGACCGAGTTGCTGGAGGAGATTCCGGAAGAAACACGGGGGAAAAAAGTGTCAAATGAAACAGCAACCGGTCCGAGTCCAAGACATTCATTATTCGAGTTAGCTGTGTTGTTTCGTTAGCATCTGTGCTAGTTGATTAGCGTCAAAACTCACAGTTTAGCGTAGGGTCGGGTCCTCGGTGCTCGCCGATTAACAATATTTTCATGAGTTATAGCAGTAATACTGTCTAGTTAGCATGTATGCTAACAGATTAACAATTAAAGGGGCTCGTTAGGATAAATAAAGTAAGACAATTGCTTCGCTGTGACTAATTAGCTTACATGTTGGCTAATTAGCAGTAATTCTAATAATTTATTCAATAGCAATCAATGCTAACTGCTTCGATGCTATTTAAACTTGAATAAAAAGTCCAATGCTGCTTGATGAGCGTCACTTTTCGTAACGTATTAGCATACATGCTAAAATATCAACAATAAAGTGGGTTCATTAGCAGCAAATGTCAATAAGGCTAGGTAATCCCTTCAATGTTACTAAATAACTTACAAGATTCACAATTTTACCAGACATGCTAGCCAGTTAGCATGACTGCCAACATATTAACCATTAAGCGGGCTCGTTAGGATCTATAAAGTCAGACAATTGCCTCGCTGTGACTAATTAGCTTACAGGTTGGCTAATTAGCAGAAATTCTAAAAATGTATTCAATGTCAATCAATGCTAACCGCTTCGATGCTATTTAAACTTGAAAGAGAAGAAGTCCAATGCTGCGTGATGAGTGTCACTTTTAGTAACGTATTAGCATACATGCTAAAATATCAACAATAAAGTGGGTTTATTAGCAGCAAATGTCAATAAGGCTAAAGAATTACTTCAATGTGACCAGACATGCTAGCCAGTTAGCATAAAGACGAACCTGATAAAATACAATACAATTTTGCTCATTTTCATCAATTATAATTGCTTATTAACACCAGCTTTAGCTTATGAGCGTCCATTTTTGTAACTTTATAAATGATGTACATGTTATGAGCATGCCATTCAGCATTATTGCTAGTTTATTAGCCATATTATTAACCCAGCCAACTAGCATCACTGCTAGCTGACTGGCATCATGACTGTTTTGTCGGAATAAAGCTGGCTCATTAGCAGCAATCGCCAAAAAGGTTAGACAAGTACTCTAAGCAGTGATGCTAATTGATAAACATTCAATTTCAACAATTGTATTTGCTCATTGGCACCAATGCTAGCTGATGAACATCAGTTTTACCCGATTAGCATAACTAGTCAATTGTCCTCACTAAATTTAAAGGTAACACTTTTGAATTAACGTAAATGTTATGAGCATATCATTCATCGGCTGCATTATACCTAGCTTATTAGCTACATAATTAGCTTATTATTAGCATAAATACAACCAGATTAACAATGAGGTTGCTTATTAGCTTCAATTATCAATAAGGCTAAGCAGTGATGCTAACTGTTTAGCAATAGAATCCAGCTATTTTCACCAATTATCATTGCTGATTAGGACCAATGCTAGCTGATGAACATCAGTTTTAACCGATTAGCATAAAAACTAGTCAATCGTCTTCACTAAATTTAAAGGTAACACTTTTGAATTAACGTGAATGTTATGAGCATATCATTCATCGTCTGCATTATACCTAGCTTATTACCTACATTATTATCTTATCATTAGCATAAATACAACCAGATAAACAATGAGGTTGCTTATTAGCTGCAATTGTCAATAAGGCTAAGTAGTGATGCTAACTGTTTAGCAATAGATTCCAGTCATTTTCATCAATTATCATTGCTGATTAGGACCAATGCTAGCTGATGAGCATTCATTTTTGTAATTGATTAGCATAAAACTAGTTGATTAGCCTCTGTGAGTTTAGCTGCGTCACTTATTATGTGCATGCCATTCATCGGCAGCTTTATTGCTAACTCATTTGCCACATCACTAACCTTTCAACGTTGATGCTAGCTGACGAGCATCATGGCAATCTGACGAGCACAGATGCTAACCGATGGGCATCAATGTTAGCGAATCAGCATAAATGCTATCTCATTAGCATCATGTTTTAATGCGAGCGGCTCAACCTCAGTGTCACGGTCGACTCCGAAATGGATGAGAGGGCGCAACAGGAAGTGGTTCCACATTCTCAAGTCGCTTGTGAGTTTTGTTTTGGTCCTCGCTAGGAAGCCATGTCAAACAGGAAGTGAGGTTGGCAGCGGAGCAAAATGGCGGCAAAAAAGAAGCGAGGAGTTAAAAAAGTGCTACACAAGGTCTGGCGCTCCTTCAGGTTATCCTCCACGATCACTCTTTCCTTCTGCTGTTCTTGAATTCCCTTTCTTTTCTCCCTTACACTTGGTCCTCTTATGTCCCTTCTTTCAGTTGTCACTCTGTCCATTATCCTTTATCCTTCCTACAGTCCTCCCAACCTCAATCCCCACCTTCCACCCTTTGCCCTATGGCGACACAGTAGAGTCGGAAAGCACAGTAACCCGGTCTCCGTCCCGGTCTGGGCTGCCCCCCCTAGTCGTCCTTCCTTTCGGCCTGGATGCCGTTCGTGTAGACCGGGAACGGCAGGGTGGAGAAAATCCCGTCCGCCGTGGTGAAAACGTTAGCGGCCGCGGCGGCAGTGGACATCTGCGTCCCTGCGGCGGCCCCCGGGGACCCCGCAAAGGGCCCCGTGGCGGCAGCGGCGGCGGCCGACATGTTGAGACGGTGCACGTGGTGGTACAGCATCTCCATGGGGGTCTTGGGATCCAGGCTAAAACCCGGGGCGTCCACAAAGTTCACCGAGGCGTTGGGCAGGAGGCTGCCGGGCGCCATCGCTAGCGTGACGTCGGCGGGGGCGTAGCGGATGGTCCCGGTGGTGTAGACGCGGGGGGGCGTGCTGTCGCTGGGGGCCAGGGTCCCCGTGACGCGGTGGACCAGGGGCAGGACGACGTTGGTTGACTGTAAGCGTTGTAGCGCTTCCAGGTCGCCGGGGCAGAGTAACGAAGACGAAGAGGTGGTCGGGGTGCCCTGTTGCTTGTCCCGGGGGGACGCCGACAGAGGGGGCGACAGGGGGTCCGCCGAGGAACCGCCAGAGTGTGGCGCTAATCCAGACGGAGTTGAGCTTCCGCTGTATGGGGGTTTCCTAGCTCCGCCCCCGCCTTCCGTGGCGGGCGGGGTCAGGACGGCATCAGGGATGGGGACCTGCAGGGAGCCCCCCTGCTTGAGCGAGCCGGGGGTGGTGGGTTTGGCCGTCATGCTGTACGGCGACTCGTTGCGGGAAATTTCCCGGTTGGGGGGAAAGTTCCAGATGCTGCTGTCGTTGTCAAAGTTGATAGGCTCTGACATTTCCGTCTTGATTTTGAGGACGGCGGCCGCAGTGCCCCCACCGCCGCCCGGGGACCCGGCGACCAGGAGGTTGGGCGCGGAGTCTAATAGCGGGACCGGGCTGGGTGTGGCGGAGGACAGACGCAACTTCCTGCTCCGGGCACGGTCCCAATTCTGCGTTTTCCGTCTCTTTCGTCGCTGGGGCTTTTCCACACCGCCTAGGTTGTCCTCTTCGTCCTCTTCTGACGAAGACGACTGCGAAGGCCGGAGATGCTCGTCCGTCTCGCCGTAATGCTCCACCTTGATCTGAAGACCCCCGAGGACGCCGCCCAGGACGCCGTCCATCCTCGCCGTTGCCTCCACGCCGTCCTCGGGTTCATCCGGTTCAGCTTCGGAAGCGTCCAGGCTTTCGTCGCTGTCCGGACTGTCGGGGTTGCTGGACGTCTCCGCCTCCTCCGGCCGCTTCACTTCCTGTTCGGACGAGCAATGCGATTGGCTGCAACGCAGCTGCTGGAGTCGGGACTCTGCCTCCATGTCCTTGCCACGCTCCGATTGGACCAGCTTGTCATTGTCTGGTGAGACAGACAAACAAAATACAGGGTTTGTACACCTTATTGTACGATACTCAAAATTTCGGAACAAGAGTTTTCCCCCAGTGATATAGGATGTGATAGGAATGAGTGGAGAGGTGTTGTAAAAGGATAGTGGGATGTTTGGACATCCCTGAGCTAGTTAGAACTAGCTAACTTATTATATTGAGACTCTTTGACGTAACTGATGCCTAGTTTAACATAAAATTGATTAAAAAAAATACATGAAATGCACCTTGCTGCAAATGCTGGAAAAAATTGGGGGCTGCGAGTCCCTCCGTGTGATTTACAGATAAACATTGCCATTTTCTGTCTTCATCTAAGCAAATACCATCAGGCTTAGAACGTTGCCAGTTGGCACAGCAATTGAGCACCATCTTTAAAAGTCTTGGATATTGGTATTTGTTTCAACTAAAATGCTCATTCATGTGCTGTCCGCTAGAGTTGTTTTTCCCATCCATCACGGCTTAATAGCATGCATCTGTACTCTTTGGCATGACCCGTAGGGGGCGATAACACTTCTAGGAGAGGACTACACAAACTGATACCAGCTGTCGTTGAACACGTGGGAAGAAGAAATTCAATGGCAAAGCGAACCCACTAGAGAACAGTGTCAGCATATATTTGTTTAGCAGATTTGTTGAGAAACATGGCAACAATTCCAAGCATTAACAAACACTTTACAATCCTTGAAAACACACTAAAATCCAAGCATTTTCAAGGATTTCAGGCACCCGTACAAACCCTGAAAATTCTTCTCACTTCCTGTTTGGAATAAGTCAGATTTACCGGGGATTTCTTTGGACTCGGCGTCCGAGTCGGAGGAATCCGAAGAATCCGTATTCTTTCCCGGAAGACTCGGCATTTGGACAAAGTCCATGGGCGTCTCCTTGTATTCGTGATTACTGAGGACACACACAGGAAAACGTCACGTGCGTCGATAGGAAGGACAAATGCACTCGAAAACACGAGAAAAAACGAGTTAACTCGCTAAAAATATAAAGTCAAAATTGTTATAAGTACAAAATAAGTGAACACAAATCGTTACTAAAATCTAAATGTAAACAAATGTTGAAATAATGTTAAATTGATTGATTTATAAAAAACATGAGTGCTCTAAAGCATCAACTCTTGTGTTAAAACTTTAATGCAATAGTTAAAAGTATCTTTTAACCCTTAACTCATGAGTCAAAGCTTTAACTCAAGTTAACTTTTGAGCTGTTTTGTGGTTGTGGAGTGTAAAAATACAAAGGGTTATTTAAAATGGGGTAATACTAGCGCTTTAAAGCATTAACTCTGGAATAAAAGTTTTAAAGCAGCTTTAATGCAAGAGTTAGCGCATTAACTCAAGTGCTAGAGAAGCCTTGAAGCTTTAACTCAAGTTAATTTAAGAAAGCATTGAATACTAGCCGTTTTGAGGGTGTGGAATGAATAAATCCAAGGGGGTATTTAAAACTCGGTAATACTAATGCTTTAAAGCATTAATTCTGGAAGAAAAGCTTTAAAGCAGCTTTAATGCAAGAGTTACTGCTTTAACTCAAGTGCTAAAGCAGCCTTAAAGTTTTAACTCAAGTTAACTTTAGAAAGCATTGAATACAATCTGTTTTGTGGCTGTGGAGTGTAAAAAAATCTAAAGGGTTATTTAAAATGGGGTAATACTAGTGCTTTAAAGCATTAACTCTGGAATAAAAGCATTAACTCAGCTTTAATGCAAGAGTTACTGCTTTAACTCAGCCTTAAAGTTTTAACTCAAGATGACATTAGAAAGCATTGAATACTAGCTGTTTTGTGGGCGTGGATAGAAAAGCATTAACTCTATAATTGCAGCTTTAATTAATAAGTTACTGCTTTAACTTAAGTGCTAAATAAGTCTTAAAGCTTCTACTCGAGTTAACTTTAGAAAGCATAAAATTCTAGCTGTTTTGCAGGAGTGGAGAGAAAAAAAATCCAAGGGGGGGTATTTAGAATGGGGTAATAATAACGATTTAAAGCATTAACTCTGGAATAGCAGCTTTAGTTCAAGAGTTACTGCTTTAACTCCAGTGCTAAAGAAGCGTTTAAGCTTTAACTCAAGTTAATTTAAACTTGACATGACATTGAATACTAGCCGTTTGTGGGTGTGGAGTGTGAAAAAATCCAAAGGGTTATTGAAAATGGGGTAATACTAGTGCTTTAAAGCATTAACTCTGGAATATCAGCTTTAAAGCAGCTTTAATTCAAGCATTACTGCTTTAACTCAAGTGCCAAAGAAGCCTTAAAGTTTTAACTCAAGTTAACTTTAGAAAGCATTGAATACTAGCCGTTTTGTGGGTGTGGAGAGAAAAAAATCCAAGAGGGGTATTTAGAATGGGGTAATACCAGCGCTTTAAAGCATTAACTCTATAATTGCAGCTTTAATTAATAAGTTACTGCTTTAACTTAAGTGCTAAATAAGTCTTAAAGCTTTTACTTGAGTTAACTTTAGAAAGCATAAAATTCTAGCTGTTTTGAAGGAGTGGAGAGAAAAAAAAATCCAAGGGGGGTATTTAAAATGGGGTATTACTAGGGCTTTAAAGCATTAACTCTGGAATAGCAGCTTTAATTCAAGAGTTACTGCTTTAACTCAAGTGCTGAAGTAGTCTTAAAGCTTTAACTCAAGTTAACTTTAAAAAGCATGAAATACAAGCCGTTTTGTGGGTGTGGAGTGTAAAAAATTCAAAGGGTTATTTAAAATGGGGTAATACTAACGCTTTAAAGCATTAACTCTAGAATAGCAGCTTTAATTCAAGAGTTACTGCTTTAACTTGAGTGCTAAATAAGTATTTAAGCTTTAACTCAAGATAACTTTAGAGAGCATTGAATACTAGCTTTTTAGTGAATGTAGAGTGAAAATACCCAAGGGGGGTATTTAATATGGGGTAGTACTAACGCTTTAAAGCATTAACTCTGGAATAGCAACTTTAATTCAAAAGTTACTGGTTTAACTCAAGTGCTAAAGAAGCTTTAAAGCTTTAACTCATAATAACTTTAGAAAGCATGAAATACAGGCTGTTTTGTGGGTGTGGAGTGAAAAAAATCCAAGGGGGTTTATTAAAATGGGTACCGTATTTTCCGCACTATAGGGCGCACCGGGTTATAGGGCGCACCCCCCAAAAATAGTTTTTGGTCCCATATCTTCCATAGATAAGGCGCACCGGATTATAAGGCGCTACAATGGGAACGTCGACAAAACAGTCAGATGATTCAGTCCAACTGATTACCCCCTTAACATTCCCAAATCTTGCAAAGAAGCAAATACGTGTCGTAGACACGTGCGGATGCGTTGTCCGTACGATGTCACTCAAATGCATTGTTCCAAATATCATTCGGAAGGTTAAAGTCTTGGGATTCAAGAAATGCCAACCATTCCTTAGTTTCTATTTCCTTTTTCGCTCGCAACTTTACCGTGCATATGACAATAAACACTTGGAATTGAGTTTAATTTTAAAAAATAGACACTCCATTCCATCCATTATCTGCACCGCTTATCACAGAAACATCGAGTTCAGTCTGAAACAAGATACAGGGAAAATATATAGCAAGAGTAGCTCACCGAAGTCGTTGTGTTCAATAATTATGTGCAGCCATGGTCCTCTTATATCCGTGAGTTTAGTAAATCCAGGAGAATAAAATATTTACAAATACAGAATAGTAAAAAAAATGCTTTCTTTATGCAGTCAAACCACGTGCTATACACATTCATCTTTTTCGGCCAATTGCAGGCTTTGTTTCGCCGTTTAAGCCAATGCCAGCCTGTAAATGATAAAAAGTATCCGCCCCTTGACCTCCGAATAACTTTAGCCAATAGTGATCGATTCAAATGATGATTGACACATTGGTTAGCCAATGAAACGCCGGTAAATAAATCCCAGCATACACCACGGACGACTTCGCCTTCGGGGGAAAATCTAGTCGGCGGCTGCTTGCCTTAGTTGCAAGACTTTGCGACCTAATATTGATCCATATATAAGGCGCACTGTATTATAAGGCGCATGGTCAGCTTTTGAAAAAAATTAAGACTTTTAGGTGCGCCTTATAGTGCGGAAAATACGGTAATTCTAATGCAACATTAATTAGATATCACACAATCCGTTCACAAGAATAATAATTATGAATTTGAAGAGATAACAAACCTGAGCACATAGTTGACCCAGATGATGTTCTTGTCGCTGGCGTTCTTGGCGTTAATGGCGATGGTGGCGCTGGACTGGATCCAAACGTAGCCCGCGCTCCGCTGAATCCAACGGTAATACTTTGTCACGCACTGCCCTTTGTTTAACACTGCGTGGGCAAAAAAAAGAAAAACCCACGCTTGTAATATTTCTCATTTCGCAAAAAAAGAAAAACAAAGTTGAGAGGAAACGGACAGGTCCAACGTGCTTTGTCATTTTGGGTGCAGTGCGCTCTTTTGTCCACCACGTGGTGCTGTGACTCTTCCTTTCCTCTAAAGATGGCGCCCTCCCCTCTCAGTTTCCACTTCCAAACCTCCCTTTAACTTCACTCAAGTGTTCAAACGGGAAAAATGATCGCTTCAAACTCGTTTTAGCTGGGGGCCACAAATGCTATAAAAAAAATCTCACGGGGGCCGGACCAGTAAGTTTAAGAGAAAGAGAGAGGGAGAAAAAGACAAAGAAAGAGAGGGGGGGAAGAGAGAGCGATAAACAGATAGAGAGAACAAGGGAGAAAGTAAAAAAGAGAGAGCAGAATAAAGAAATGAATAGAGAAGAAGGGGGAAATTAAAATAGAGAGAAAAATAAAGTGAAAAAAGAGAAAGATAAAAAGAATGAGAGAAGTGAAACGACAGAAAGATAAAGTCAGCGGGAGAAAAAGACAAAGTGAGGTGAGAGAGAGAGAAAGAGAGAGAGGTCAGAAAAGGGAAAGAAAGAGGGTGAGAAAGTATAAATTAGAGAGAGAAAATAGAGAGCAAGACAGAGAAAAAGAAAGAGTTAGAGAGGGAGAGAGAAATAGAGAAAAAGAGAGAAAGAGAGAGGGAACAGGAGAAAGAAAAAGAGGAAGGAAAAAAAAGTGAGTCAGAGAGAAATGGAGAAATTCTACCACAATTGTTTTGCAAGTGTTACCTGGCTTTGGTGACATCCGGTGGAAATATTAAAAACTACAGCTCATTTTCCTCTTGCGCTTCTCTCACTGTTTTGCGGGCCAAATGTAAACCATTGGTGGGCCTGATCTGGCCCGCGGGCCGCCTGTTTGACACCTGTGGTCTACACCAATCGCTCAAGCTCAGGGGCCACAGGGTAGGCCGGACCAGTAGATGAGAGAGAAAGGAAGAGAAAGAGAAAAATAAGGAGAAATAGAAGACAAATAGACAGAGAGACAGAGATGGAGAACGTGAGAAAACAAAATACAGAAAAAGAGAGAAAGAGAAAAAAAACAGAGAGAGAGAGAGAAGCAAGGAATAAAGAAGGAAAAGGGGAAAAAACAACAGCTAGACAGAGAGAGAGAAATAAAGAAAGAGAAGGAGAAAAAAAACAGCAGAGGGAGAGAGAGACAGAGAGACAGAGAGAGAGAAATAAAGAAAGAGAAGGAGAAAAAAACTGCTGATGGAGAGAGAAAGAGAGAGAGAAACAAGAAATAAAGAAGGAGAAGGAGAAAAAAACTGCAGATGGAGAGAGAAAGAGACAGAGAGAAGCAAGAAATAAAGAAGGAGAAGGAGAAAAAAACAGCAGATAGATAGAGAGAGAGAGAGAGAGAGAGAAAGCAGGAAAGACAGAGTCACTCAAACACTAAAAAAAATGGATCTTCTACACCAGGGGTGTCAAACTCATTTGAGCTCAGGAGGCCCATAGTAAAAAAAATCTCATGGGACTAGATCAGTAAATTCGAGAGAAAAAGACAAAAAAAAGGAGAGAAAGAAAAAAGGCGAAAGAATAACAGATGAAAAAGAGAATACGAAAGAGACAGAGAAAAAGAGAAAAAATAGAAAGAAAAGTAGAAAAAAAATAACGAAATAGAGTCACTCAAAAAGAAATGGATCATCTACACCGGGAGTGTCAAACTCATTTGAGCTCAGGGGCCCCATGGTAGGAAAAAAAACTCACGGACCAGAAGGTTGAAGCTAAATGAATAAGGGGGTAACAAATAGAGAGATGAAGAAAAAAAGGAGAGAAATAAAGAGAGAAAGAAAGATTAAAATAGGGAGATAAAGAAAGGGAGGAATAAAGACAGAAAGAGAGTCATAAAAAAATAAATCGTCTACACCAGGGGTGTCAAAATACCAACAGAATGGGTTTACTCAATGTTCTCAGCTACAGTGGGTGCTTTGCAAGTGGCTCCTGGCTTTGACGACACCCAGTGGACATATTTTAAACTACAAGTCATCGAGGCTCATTTTTCTCTTGTGCTTCTCTCACTATGGTTTCCCAGGTCACACAAAATGACACCACGGGCCACAGTTGGCCTGCGGGCCGCAGATTCGTCTACACAAAAGTAACCGTCCCTTGACAAATTTTGGGACAAAATGGCAGGTAAGTTGCCATGGCGACGCATTCTGATGAAACGCAAACTGCGCTTGTGTGTAAAAAACAAGTCGGCGGCTAACGAAGGTAAAATGAGCCAAAGGAAAAATGGCCCCAGGCCCGGCCCGAGGCGACAAGCCATAAAAGGGATCAGGCTTCTCGTTTTGTCCCGCCTTCCTGCATCCATGACTACTTCCGGTGTGCGTCGTTGGATGTGTCCTTAAATATTGAAATTGAAATATCTCCTCCAGGGCAGCACGGCGGAGCAGTGGTTAGCGCTTGTGCGGCACAGTTCATGTCATGGGAACCTGTCCAGGGTTCAAATCCAGCTCCAGACTTCCTGTGCGGAGTTTGTATGTTCTCCCCGTGCTTGCGTGGGTTTCCTCCCACGTTCCAAAAACATGCATTTCAGGTGAATTGGCCGGTCCAAATTGTCCCTAGGTGTGAATGAGCAAATGAGTTGTCTGTCCCTGCGCCCTGCAATTGGCTGGCAACCAGTTCAGGGTGTCCCCTGCCCACTGCCCGGAGATGGCTGGGATGGGCTCCAGCCCCCCCGCGACCCTAATGAGGATAAGTGGTACGGCTAATGAGATGAGATATCTCCTCCATTAAGTACGAGTTCATGTAAAGTAGGCTTAAACTATTTCCTCAAAAGTGTATTTCTAACCAGATGGTATTAGTTTCTCTGTTTCAAATATTGGTCTTTGTCTTTGTTCTACTTTAATAAAATAGGGTTTGAAGGGGGGGAAAGCCCCCCAGAGTTAAGGAGCGTGGCCAGGAGACGGGCGCGGGTGAGTTCCTCCTCTCCTGGCCCCTCCCCCTCTCCAACTGCCAGTTGTAAAAAATGCTTGGCGTATTTTTCTAGCGTTAGCTAACTTTTGAAATAGCTCTCCCACAACATGGAAGGGGTCGATTTAGACCCCACAGTTAACAAAGCCCAACTGAGTTTAAACAGAGCCTTACTTTGCTTTATTTTCCACTGCGCCTATCTGCTTTTATCTTACTCACAAAAAAAAACTCAAGTATGTTGAAAGAGAAGGAGAAAAAAAACAGCAGATAGAGAGGGAGAGAGAGAGAGAGAGAGAAGCAAGAAATAAAGAAGGAGAAAAAAAACTGCAGATGGAGAGAGAAGCAAGAAATAAAGAAGGGGAAAAAAAACTGCAGATGGAGAGAGAGAGAGAGAGAGAAGCAAGAAATAAAGAAGGGGAAAAAAAACTGCAGATGGAGAGAGAGAGAGAGAGAGAGAGAAGCAAGAAATAAAGAAGAAGGAGAAAAAAACTGCAGATGGAGAGAGAGAGAAGCAAGAAATAAAGAAGGAGAAGGAGAAAAAAACTGCAGATGGAGAGAGAAAGAGAGAGAAGCAAGAAATAAAGAACGAGGAGGAGAAAAAAAAAATGCAGATGGAGAGAGAAAGAGAGAGAAGCAAGAAATAAAGAAGGAGAAGGAGAAAAAAACTGCAGATGGAGAGAGAAAGAGAGAGAGAAGCAAGAAATAAAAAAGGAGAAGAAGAAAAAAAACTGCAGATGGAGAAAGAGAGAGAGAAGCAAGAAATAAAGAAGGAAAAGGAGAAAAAAACAGCAGAGAGAGAGAGAGAGAGAGAGAGAGAGAAGCAAGAAATAAAGAAGAAGGAGAAAAATAAACAGCAGATGGAGAGAGAGAGAGAAGCAAGAAATAAAGAAGGAGAAGGAGAAAAAAAATGCAGATGGAGAGAGAGAGAGAAGCAAGAAATAAAGAAGGAGAAGGAGAAAAAACTGCAGATGGAGAGAGAGAGAGAGAGAGAAGCAAGAAATAAAGAAGGAGAAAAAAAAACTGCAGATGGAGAGAGAAAGAAAGAGAAGAAAGAAATAAAGAAGGTGAAAAAAACTGCAGATGGAGAGAGAAAGAGAGAGAGAGAGAGAGAGAGAGAAGCAAGAAATAAAGAAGGAGAAGGAGAAAAAAAACTGCAGATGGAGAAAGAGAGAGAAGCAAGAAATAAAGAGGAGAAGGAGAAAAAACAGCAGAGAGAGAGAGAGAGAGGCAAGAAATAAAGAAGGAGAAGGAGAAAAAACACTGCAGAGAGAGAGAGAGAGAGAGAGAGAGAGAGAGAGAGAGAGAGAGAGAGAGAGAGAGAGAAGTAAGAAATAAGCCATGCCTGTCACCTAGTAGTGATTTTTCATACTGAAATCATTCCCAGGGGCTTGATACTTACTGAGTAGCTTTGCCAAATCCTTTATAACTTTTTTTTAATGAAAACACTCAGGGACAACACTCCTGAAAACTCATTTATATGTATGTCACTGAATGAGTTTTAAGCAAACTAGTTACAAGCAATGTTCCCTGTCATTTTCCTTACGGGTCTGAGCGTTCACACAAAGTCGGTGAGCAACGCTTGAAACAACAGTGAGCAACCATAATCCCAAGTGTGGCAACTAAGTCATTATCAAACATGTCCAAAACTTGACATCAAGTTCCATTTTGCTGAGTTTCCGGCAATGCAAAATGATTTTTCTCTTTTGAATTGACTCATGTACGATTGCAAAGGTTGTACGGCCTACAAACGCCGTTTGTTCTTACAATTCTTTCACGAGATATCCATTTCTTTTTATTTCCTCATATATTTTGTCGCATAATATTAACATTTTTGGGGGCTTATTTAGTCGGTTGCACGATACACACCTGTATTTAATCACATTTTTTAGTGGAAGTACAATGTTGGCAACAAGATTCACTTGGTATAATTGGAAAGTATTTGAATGCAACACAAACTTTTTCTCCTTTTTTCCGTGCTTTTTTTTTCTACTTTTTTTTAAAATTCTTTTAAAAAAAATCTCATTGTGTTTATTTTTTCCGAGCTGTTACTTTTTTCTTTTTGTTCTCTATTTACTTTTTTCCTTTGTTTGTTTCTTTTCTTTTTTTCTGGATTTTTTTCTGAATTTTTCCTTCTTTTTTTCTTTTCCTTTTGTTTCTTTTTTTCTCAGCTTTTCACTACTTTTTCAATTTGGTATTTTTTCTTTTTTTTTCTATTCCCCCCCTTCTTTTTAATCATTTTGTGCATAGTTTTACATAATATTTGGTCATATAGGGATGAAAGAAGCAAAAACAACCCGAAGAGTCGTTTGGGACCCAAAGAGCCGGTTCCTGTTTAGTGAGCCGAGCCGAAGAAGCCGGTTCTCGAAAAACTCGACTGACTTTACTCAACTTGGTTCTACGTCGACGTTGACTTCCAAATACCGCATTTAGACACAACGTCAGGGGAACCCGTGTATTTTTACCTTCATGCACTGTAACTTTGACTTAATTCGCTTCTTAATGAGCAATTTCGAGCCCTGGGTAGTGCGCAATTGCGCACACATGCAGCTTAGAGGGAACATTGATTACAAGCTAGAGAAAATTGATTGATTGTTGACATTTTTAATTTTCTCCACTCAAGAAAAGATAGGGCAGACAAGAAAAAGACAGAGCTTATCTCGGTCCTGTCTACTTAACAGGCAAAACACACTATTCTTGTCACGCTCTGCTGGAAATGCTTCCTTTCACAAAAAGCCGTTTTCCTCAGTTTTCTTAAAAACGAGTCTTTTCGGGAAGCTTTGTAATATGCAAGTGTTGTTTACCACACAACGGTGATCGCTAAAAGCGTTTGTTTTTGGATGTGCCCTACACTTTTAAAGTTTTTCAATCTGGGAACTAGTTTTTGTTACTAATTAGCGCAACAACTACCCACTTTGATATGCATTTCTCTTATTGTCAGGTTATAATTGGAAGTAGGGTTAAATAGACTTAGTCAACCCCTAACGAAATACATTTACTAGAAAATCACAATGACCTAGCACCGGTGAGCTATTTGACGATTGTTTTTTCGTTAAAAAAACTGGACACTAATGTTTAGTACATAATCTGGTTGATCAATTATAAAACCCTACCATAGCCCTAACCCTACACTGATTTTAAGACAAACCCTTACCCTAGCCTTAATCCTAATGCTAACCTTTACCCTAACCCCTTAACCTTAGCCTTACCATAGTCCGTACACTAACCCCCACACCCACCTTAGCCCTAACCCTACTCTTACCTTAACGCAAGCCCTGACCCTAGCAATAGCCGTTAGCCTTAACCCATATCCTAATAACAACCCAAGCCCTATCTCCAACCCTAAACCTTGCTCTAACCCTATCCCAAACCCAAAGGCTAGCCCTCAACGTAACCCTATCCCTAAAACCAGTCCCTATGCTAACCCTAGCCCATAAATCAACCCCTGGGCATACAGTAGCCCTAACCCTACTCTAATCTTAACACAAGCCCTGACCCTAACAATAGCCCTAGCCTTAACCCTTATCCTAACAACAACCTAGCCCCAACCCAAGCCCTATCTCCAACCCTAAACCTTGCTCTAACCCTATCCCAAACCCATAGGCTAGCCTTCAACTTAACCCTAGCCCTAAAACAAGCCTTATGCTAACTCTATTCTTTCAGCCTAACCCTAGCCCATAAATCAACCCCTGGGCATACCTTAGCCTTAACCCTACTCTAACCTTAACCCAAGCCCTCACCCTATCCAGTACCCTAACCTTAACCCTAGTCCTAACAAACACTATCCCCAACCCAAGCCCAGACATTAACTCTAAACCTTGCCGTAGCCCAAACCCTAGCACTCACCTTGACCCTAGCACTAAACCTAACATTATCCCCAAAACTAATCTTAAACCTACCATTATCCTATACTAATTTTAACCCAAGGCCCTATCCCCAACTGTAATCTTAATCCTAACCTGAACCCAAGATTTTAGCCCAGGGTCTAAAGCCTTTTTCAAGCACAAATACGCTTTTCTAAAATTATAACTTCTCCTGTTAATACTACAGTATGTCGCTACTATGTTATTACTATGTTATTACCAGGTTAATTTTTGGAAGTGGGGTTAAATAGATTCAACCCCTAAAAAATCCCAACAACCCCGCACTGGTGATAAGTTTTTATAACAGGTGTTCTTAAAAGCAGCCGTCAGGGGGCACACTGGTGCCCGCGGGCACCACCTTGGAGACCCCAATAGCTCCAGAACAATTTTTCACTAGGCCTTTAAAAATGAGTCAAAATGGCAAAACTACCACAACTAGCTAGTTTTTATTTTTTAATTGACATATTTAAACTAAACCCTTTGATTCAGAGCCCTATGTGATGTTTTAAGGTAGGAGGAGCCTCTTGGAGGTTTCTTACCTCGTCTGTGGCTCGGAATGTTTTTGGGGAAAGCGCGTTTTTTTGCAGAAGGTCGAAGATTTTATATCCTAACGGTATTGATATTTAGTATCGATGACTATTCGAGAGTATCGGTATCAGTCCAAATTGAAAGAGGTATCCCGCGTCCCTCATTTCAACGGACGCCCTCTGAGCCAATCAAAGAGCTGCAAACTTTCGGTCTTTGACATTGAAGCGACTTTGCGCTTTTTTTTACCGTACAGGTGTGTGGAAAGCGTTTGATACGCGTGTGTGTGCTAGCTAGCGCGTTGATTAAAGGTGGTGGGGGTCCTCAGAGACCATCTAAGCTAAGCGCCCCCGGGCTTCCACGCTGAGCTCCGTGTCAAACTCTCTCGGGCTCCGACGCAGAGCTCCGCGTCAAACTCTTTGGCTCCATCCGTCTGGTTTGTCTTTTCCGAGCGCTGTCCCTCGTCGTCTTTAGTCAGCTACCGCCATGTTAAATATGAGCCAGACAATTCCCGCGGCAATTGTAAGAGTTGTGATTGATCTGGAAGATCTTTGTTAGCATTATGAGTTAGCATAAAGTTTTTAGCTCAGAGAGATGTTTCTGTCATTTTTTACTTGGTTCTGTGGGGGGACTATGCCCCCCCACACCCCCCCGGTACTGGCAAGTTCATTTGAGATGGGCCCACAACCGTTAGCAACAAGGATATGCCTTGTGGAGGTCTAAAAAACACATTCATGGTAAAACGAAACAAAAGGAGCATAAATATGGCAAAGTGCTTTACAATGCACTTCACACTTAAACCCATTCACACACACACTCACACACCGATAGCAGTCAGCCATGCACAGCGACGACTTGCATATGGGACGCATACGGAGTTCAGTGTCTTGCCCAAGGACACTTCAACATATAACGCGGAGGACCCGGGAATCGAACCTGCGACCTCTTGGTTACAAGACGAGCGCTTTCTATTTTGAATGCGTCGGTGCACTCACAGTCAAGGTGACTTTGCCGGATAGCGTCCACGTCCTCGGCGTGGATCAACTGGTAGCATCTTTTGCCCACGATGTCCACGGCAGAAACGTCCATGTAGTCGCTTATCCTGTAAAAGTGGAAAAAAACGCCCTCTAGTGGCTCATCGGGCAATAGCACAACAGAATACGAATCATAAAGAAGCCATGATCCATTATCCCTGATATTGCTACGTGCGGGGACTGGCAGAGTATTTTTCTCGGGCCTGGCGGCTAATTTTTGCTGTTTTGCCTGCCAAAAAGTGAACTGAACTCTAGGATGCCGCGACTTGTCAGCCATTATCCCTGATAGTGTGTTGCTGCAAGCCAGGACTGGCATAGCATACTTTAGTCTTGCAAGGTGGTCCTTATTTTTGCAGTTATATAGGCATAAAATGAACTGCACTCATCCGGACGTGATCCATTTTGGACTGGATAAAAGCCCTTTTGTTAGGACACCGGTCGTCCTGGCATGCCTTTAATGAAATGGACTGTTGCGGATCTGATTAATTATCTTCGATCCACTATTACTGAGAACAGGAGCTAGCAGAGCTCTTTTTTTCAGTTTGGGCTGCTAAAGCGTGCCATTGAGGCCCGCCTAAAACGAACTGCACTGTTTTGGCCTTGATCCATTACCTTTAGTCGACTATTGCTGAGAAAAGGAGCCGGCAAAGCTCCTTTTTCCAGTTTGGGCTGCTGAAGCGTGCCATAGATGCCAGCCCTAAATGAACTGCACTGTTTTGGCCACGATTCATTACCTGTAATCGACTACTGCTGAGAAAAAGAGCCAGCAAAGCTCTTTTTTTCCAGTTTGGGCAGCTGAAGCGTGCCATAGATGGCAGCCCAAAATGAACTGCACTGTTTTGGCCATGATCCATTACCTACAGTCGACTATTGCAAAGAGCAGGACCAAGAGAGCAACTCTTTCCAGTTTGGGTTGCTTAAGCGTGCCATAGATGCCTGCCTGAAATGAACTGCACTGTTTTGACCACGATCTATTAGCTGTAGTCGACCGTTGCTGAGAGCAAGAGCCAACAAAGTTCTTTTCTTCCAGTTTGGGCTGCTGAAGTGTGCCATTGAGGCTAGCCCAAAATGAACTGCACTGTTATGGCCATGATCCATTACCAATAGTCGACTATTGCAAAGAGCAGGAGCAAGCAGAGTTTCTTTTTCCAGTTTGGGCTGCTGAAGCGTGCCATAGATGCCTGATTGAAATGAACTGCACTGGTTTGACCACGATCTATTAGCTGTAGTCGACCATTGTTGAGCGCAGGAGCCAACAAAGTTCTTTTTTTCCAGTCTGGGCTGCTGAAGCATGCCATTGAAGCCAGCCCAAAATGAACTGCACTATTTTGACCATGATCCATTACCTATAATTGACTATTGCAAAGAGCAGGAGCAAGCAGAGCTACTTTTTCCAGTTTGGGCTGCTGAAGCGTGCCATAGATGCCTGCCTGAAATGAACTGCACTGTTTTGACCACGATCTATTAGCTGTAGTCGACCATTGCTGAGAGCAGGAGCCAACAAAGTTCTTTTCTTCCAGTCTGGGCTGCTGAAGCGTGCCATTGAAGCCAGCCCAAAATGAACTGCACTGTTTTGGCCATAATCCATTGCCTATAGTCGACTATTGCAAAGAGCAGAAGCAAGCAGAGCTACTTTTTCCAGTTTGGGCTGCTGAAGCGTGCCATAGATGCCTGCCTGAAATGAACTGCACTGTTTTGACCACGATCTATTAGCTGTAGTCGACCATTGCTGAAAGGAGGAGCCAACAAAATTATTTTTTTCCAGTCTGGGCTGCTGAAGCATGCCATTGAAGCCAGCCCAAAATGAACTGCACTATTTTGACCATGATCCATTACCTATAATTGACTATTGCAAAGAGCAGGAGCAAGCAGAGCTACTTTTTCCAGTTTGGGCTGCTGAAGCGTGCCATAGATGCCTGCCTGAAATGAACTGCACTGTTTTGACCACGATCTATTAGCTATAGTCGACCTTTGCTGAGATGCCTGATTGAAATGAACTGCACTGGTTTGACCACGATCTATTAGCTGTAGTCGACCATTGCTGAGAGCAGGAGCCAACAAAGTTCTTTTTTTCCAGTCTGGGCTGCTGAAGCGTGCCATTGAGGCCCCCCTAAAATGAACTGCACACACATTTTCAAGGATTTCAAGCACACGTACGAACCCTGACGATTGAGAGGGCTACTTCATGTATGTTTGCATATGGAGTGGGGGTTTTGGGTACCCATTCACCGCAATAAACGCGAGATGACAGCAAATCTCGTCCCGTCCTGGCTTTCCGTTCCCCCGTTTATTCCCGCTCGCCGTATAATTTCATCCCGCTCGACCGGAGCGATTCATCCGTCGGCCACGCTTTTGTACATCCGACGTTTATACGATCCATTTTATGAATAAGGAATTTTTTTCCTCCGACGGGGCCTCGTTCCCCCTAAAAGACATTTCCTCTTCCTGTAATGGAGGCGGCCCACGCTCCTCATTGTGTCGCCGCCAGCAGAAAAAGATTTTTTTTTTTTCTTTTTAAACGAAAAAAGCACGGCGCTTTCTTCTTCTCTTGATAGAATCTCGGCGGTCATCCGGTTAAGTCGCCGGCGAGATGCTATCGCTTTTATCTGGACGGCGGCGAGCAGATAGATCCATCAGAGACGCGCTGGCGGCTTACGGCCCGCGATTGGCTCATGAATAAATAGGCGTCGGATGCCGGCGAGCGTCGGACGGACGGACGGTCGCGTGGGGAATCTTAAAAGATGGCCGAATGAAAATCCGCTCACGTGGAGAAGTCGGAGAATGCGGTCACACGCTTTCCATTCGTTTTGTCGAGCGCGGGGGTGTCCGACTTGTTTTAACTCGGGGGGCCACACGATAGAACTAACATTCTCTCGGGGGCTGGGCGGGTAGATTAGAGATAGAGAGAGAGAAGGAAAGAGAAAGAGAGAAGGAGAGAGAGAAGGGGAGAGAGAGAGAAGGACAGAGAGAGGGAGAAAGAGGGAGAGAAGGGAGAAGCGAGAGAAAGAGAGAGGAAAGTGAAAGAGAGCGAAAGAGAGAGAGGAGGAGAGAGAGAGAGAGAGAGAGAGAAGGGAGAACGAGAGAAAGAGAGAGTGGAAAGTAAAAGAGAGCGAAAGAGAGAGAGAGCGAAAGAGTAAGAGAGAAGAGCGAGAGAGGAGAGAGAGAGAAGGGGGAAGCAAGAGAGAGGAAAGTAAAAGAGAGAGAGAGGAGGAGAGAGAGAGAGAGAGAGAAGGGAGAACGAGAGAAAGAGAGAGTGGAAAGTAAAAAAGAGCGAAAGAGAGAGAGAGCGAAAGAGAGAGAGAGAAGAGCAAGAGAGGAGAGAGAGAGAAGGGGGAAGCGAGAGAGAGGAAAGTAAAAGAGAGAGAGAGAGCAAAAAGAGAGAGAGATAAAAAGAGAGAAAAGCCAGAGCAAAAGAGAAAGACAGAGAAGAGGAAAGCGAGAGAGAGAGTGAGAGAGAGAGCAAGAAAGAGAGCAACAACCGAGAGAGAGCGAAAAGCGAAAGCTCGAGAGAGAGAAAAGCGAAAGAGAGAGAAAAGCGAGAGAGTGAAAGCGAGCGCAAGAGAGAGAAAAAATGAAAAGCGAGAGAGAGAGAGAGAAAAAGAGAGAGAAAGCAATAAGCGAAAGAGAGAGAAAAAGAGAGAGAAAAGTGAGCGCGAGGGCGCGAAAAGCAAGAGAGGGCGAAAACCATGAGCAAGATTGAGCGAAAACAAAAAGAGAGCGAAAAGCAAGAGAGTGCGAAAAGCGAGAGCGAGACAAAGAGAAAAACGAGAGAGAAAAAGAGATAAAAGTGCGAGAGAGACAGAGAGAGAGAGAAAGAGAGAGAGAAAGCGGAAATCAAGTGAGAGACAGAGAGAAAGCGGAAAGCGAGATAGAAAGAGAAGGACAAAAAAGCGAGCGCAAGAGAGAGAGAGCGAAAAGTGTGAGAGAAAGAGCGAAAAGCGAGAGAGAGCGTAAAGCGAGAGTGAGCGAAAACCGAGAAAGAGCGAAAAGCAAGAGAGAGCAAAAAGCGAGAGAGAGAAAAGCGAGAGCAAAAGAGAGAGAGAAAAGCGAGGGAGAGAAAGATAGCGTAAGAAAGAGAAATCGTGGTTGGGAAATTTGCATCGACGACAGCGCGGACCATTTGGCAGAGCTTGGTCATGGGGCGTGAACATTTCATCTGCATGGGTTATAACATGGGAAAACCCTGGAACCCCGTCGTCTTCTGCACACGATTCTAATTTTGGCACGGCGGAATGATCCGATTTGTTCAACTCTTTGATTCAAGACACCTAAAGTGTCTTCGGAGTCAGATTTCAGTTTAATAAATGTTAAAACCTCACAGCGTGAAAACAAGATATACGTGTCATTTCTCCTCACCTGTTCTCGCAGTAGACAATCTTGAGGTCCATGTTGACGCGCGTGACGAACATCTGACAGTCGATGCGCACTTCGTTGATGGTAGGGGGCGGTAACGCGTGCGCAACCACCACCATTCCAATGATCTGATTGGGCACCGAGCGGCTATGCGTTAGCGCCATTCGGATGCGAAGGCGACCGGTCACGTGGATCACCTGAGCGAAAGACCGGGACAGTTTGTCAAGTACTATCGAAAAAGTAGCCTCAATTCCGGACTACAGAAAGACACTCAACCCTTTTTTTAGACAAGCTGCACCGGATTTGAAGTAAAAACCACATATTTTTCTTACATTTTGTTTGATTTTATACATTTTATAAAGGGTATTATGAAATGAACTACTCAGTTTGATGCAGTAGAGAGATACACTGACTTTTTTTTCAAGGTACATTAGAAGGTTAGGCTGTCTGGAATGCATCAGACGTATTTTGACAACAGAATTCCTGTGAGTGCTGACGGGAGAAGGCCAGACGCACAAGGCAACAGGAATTGTTTTGATCAGCGCTCTGCTGATATGACTTTTTTAGACATTGAGACGCCCTTCGGCGAGGTGGTGGTGAAGCTGGCACCTGGCGCGCCCATGGGAGGAGTTGGCACGCCCATGGGAGGAACCGGCGCGCCAGCTGGTGAAAAGACGTGGGCAGAAGAACTTCAGAAGATCGAGGGACAATCGAAAGAGGCTCGACGAAGACTAATTCGACAATAATTCGGCTAATTCGATGGAATTCACTTAGTTAAATACTTTAAGAAAATAAATCTGCCCCAAATGTCGGCTATTCTGGTCCATCTTTTCCCAGAAAGAAACGAGCATGCATTGTTAGGAGAATGAAGTTTGTGTTTGGTGAATGGAGTCCGAACAATTTGGTAAACGATACATTTTGTAATATTTAATTCCTAACACATTTTATTTAAAAAAAACAGCGGGGAAATGTCTACTACAGTAAAGTAACACAGTACCGCCGCTGCCAGTCTTTGACAATAATATTTAAATTGGCATTACTATTTACTGAGACAAATCATTCTCAAAACTTAATGTACTGTACTGACTAAAAATCAGACTCCAGATTATTTTACCTTAAAGGCTCAGTATACTAAAAACAAGAAATAGGAAACTACATATTATTAATTATTTTCTGGATGTCAGCAAGATTGAAAAGACAGCTGTGGAGCCTTTTGTAGCATGACGGCGAAGAAGTCTGTCTTATCTAAGAGAGTGCCTAGTCTTATACTGCCTGGAGTTATATACTGTTTTATCCTACGTAAAGTCAAATATACTTGTTCTAAAATCTGACTTCAGCGTTTGAGGGCAAACTATGAGAGGTTTGTCGTGAACCGCATTTTGCCTTGGAATGTTCCTTTTCTTCCATTCTGTGCAGATAACAATGATTTATCACCTCGCCTGGAGTGGGGTAGTATGTGCCTGGCACGTCCTATCACCCCTCCTCCCATTCTTCAATCATGCTTGGGAAATTTGCATCGACGACGGCGCGGACCAATCAGCCAGAGGCTTGGTCATGGGGCGTGAACATTTCATCGGCATGAATTATAACAGAGGAACACCCGGAAACCCCCTCGTCTTTCTACACACGAATGTAATTGGCAAGGAAGAAAGATCCAATGTGTTTAACTCTTTGATTTGGGTAATAAATTAATATGTGGACTATACTCGGCTCAATAGTGCATGTTCCAACTGTAAGGGTTTGGAAGTGTCTTCGAAGTCAGACTTCAGTTTAAGAAATGCTAAAACTCTACATGCCCCATTCCCCCCACACACTGGGTCGTCAGGGCACCATTAAGACGCAACTCTGGACAACTCTCTACACTCTAGTTCCTGGTCTGTTATGGGGTATTGTTAAAGTTGGCACCAGTCCATTCCTTGATGTTGTCGGCCGAGTTCTGTCATGATTACTAATTCGGGGCACCTGCGGCTGCCCCGTTGCCGCCAACAGCCACGGGACCTGATTGGCTGTTGGACTCTTTTTTAAGTCCCGTCTTCTGAAAAGAACTCGTCAGACCGTCTGTAAAACCTATGCTCTCAGCTAGGCAAGCCTTTGTACTCTTCGACACAATCCTGCCCTGTTTCCTGCCTGATACCTGTTGCCGACCTCTTTTCCGGACCTGTTTCTGTTTTGGTTCCTCTACCCCGGCCATAGACCTGTTTTTCTCGCTGCCAACGACTACCCTCGCTCGACACGTAAGTGCCACTTCCGCGTTCCTGCTATCTGCTACCCGTGACCGACGATCATCGGATCGTGGATGCAAGCACTGTCCTCTTTCTAAATACAAAATGAGTAAAACAAACACAATTGGGTCCCGTCTCCGTTCCTGGTCGGTGACAAGTTCTTTCTATGTGTTCTTCTCCTATTTTCACACTATGTTTTTGCGACTACCACATAAAAAAATAGTTACACATAAATGCTTGGAATCTTTCTGACAAGAAGTGTTTACCCACGCTTTGTTGAATTTCTTCAGTTTGACATTCAGAGCACTGAGCAGAAATCACATTGCTTCATCACTTGCCGCCGGCCTTCGTGGTGTTTTGTTTTGAATTACCCTGGTACCCAGGTCCGGACCGGTTTTAAGCCAGCTGAATTTCGGGTCTTTGACTTTGTTTTGACTTTGCTGTTACGATACTCTTGAAAATTCAAAATACCGACCTTGTATCCTGACGACTTGATGTGGACGCCTCTCTTGGTGAGCGTGGACTTCATCCGGATGAAGAAAGACCGTTCCAGGCAGTAGTCCGGCGCAAGGACGCCAGGGCTGCTCGACTCAGCTGAAACACAACCAGACCACTTCCTATGAGTCCTTTCAAAATAAAAGACCTCCATCCTACAAAGTGCTCGAAGAATAACAGGTGACTAAACAACAATGTTCCTCAGTTTATTTTGTACTTTGGTGTATTCAGGAATTTACCAAAAGTCAAACAAGGTCTACTCCATAATGTCGGTTGTCCAAAATGTCCCAAAATTTCATATACCGTAAATTCCGGACTATAAGCCGCTACTTTTCCCCCTAACTTTCAACCCTGCGGCTTATTCAGTGATGCGGCCAATTTATGTAATTTCTCTAACGGCCGCTAGCGGCGCTCGAGTGTTGCTACCATTAACTGCATTGTCAAAGCTATATTATTATTATTAAAGCTTTGAAAACTCTCTCGGTGTACTGTCTTTCTTTGTAAATATGTGTAACCCATGTATAATATGTATTTGCAACTGTATATTTTTCCAATGTATTTATTTGTATTTATTTTAGACACTTATTGTGATATGTTTTGGACGGGCGAATTAAAAAGAATGGGCGTAACAAACGCGGGCTGACGGGAAGTGGGGACCGGTAAAGGTGAGTGTTTGTGGACACGGCGGACAAGAGTGGATATATATTTTTCCCACCCTCACCTTTGGAAATATACACTTTTTTCTTTGGATTACTTTGAACCAGACCCGGACTCTGCCGGTCTGCATCAAACCTTAAGTACCGGTATCATTTTCCGTTCATTTTGCCGGCTGTGATTTTTGGACTGTGGACTTTAATGGAGGACATTTAGTTTAAATCGCGGGACTTGAAATCGGGTTTGGGTTAATTTTGTGTTTGTGTTACATGTTTAAATGTATAAACAGGTGCGGCTTGTGTATGTACAAAATCGGTTTTCCTCTTAAAATGTGGTGGGTGCGGCTTATATTCAGGTGCGCTCTATAGCCCGGATTTTACGGTATATAAAAAATAAAGACAGACAGTTGTCTTTTCAAGCAGCACCTAAAAACCTAAGGTTCATTTTTACTCCTAGTGGTCAATCATGGACAGTCATGTATCCATTTGAGGAGCAACAAAGTCAAGAATGAAGACATCAAGTGAAAATGTCTCAGAAGGGGACAGACCCCTGTGTCCTTGTCTTCCCCTTACTTCTTATGTAGGTAGCTCGCACGCTAAAAAGTGAGAATGAAAACAAAAAGTGAAGACTTCTCAAGAATGGACCAAACCCCGCGTCCTTGTCTTCCCCTCTCAGGAAATCAGCACGGATGTCAATTTGTAAAACGTGTGGATGAGGATAGCATGCAAATAATGACAGGAGGGGGAGGAATAAGTAACTGAAACGTCACATTGGATAGATTGTAGAGGCCCCCGCCCGTCTAATGATTTCAACCCAGTGAGAATGGATCAAAATTGGTTCTAATTGCTGTTCCCTAGGCAGACGGTTCAGTTACTTAATCCCGTAATAAATACAGACGTCCCACTACTTCCGAAGATTCGAGTTACGAAAAACGGTAGATACAAAAATTTTTGGGGATGTTGAAAAATATCAGGACAATGCTGTAAGTTAGATTTTGTATTTTGTGCACCTTTATTCGAGAACAGGACAGTGCTGTAGTGCAAGCAAAGTTATTTTGTAAAAATGTCTCTAAATACTGCAAATGAGGATACAGACATTCCTGTCCTTAATAATGTTTTCAAAATGAGGTGAAAGCAAAGTTATTTTGTAAAAATGTCTCTAAATACTGCAAATGAGGATACAGACACTCCTGTCCTTAATAATGTTTTCAAAATGAGGTGCAAGCAAAGTTATTTTGTAAAAATGTCTCTAAATACTGCAAACGAGGATACAGACGCTCCCCTACTAATGAACATTCGAGTTACGAAAAACGGGAGATACGAATTTTTATTCGGGATAGTGAAAAATATCTAGACATTGCTGTGAGGTAGATTTTGTATCGTGTGCACATTTTTCAGAGTACAGGACATTACTGTAGTGCTTCTTTCCGCCACTACCAGCGTGTGGCGCTGTGAGAGCTCACCCAGAATACACGCTTATCCTCAGAAGGGTCACGGGGGTGCTGGAGCCCATCCCAGCAATCATCGGGTTGTGGGCAGGGGACACCCTGAACTGGTTGCCAGCCAATCGCAGGGCACACAGGGACAGACAACTCGCTCGCTCATTCACACCTAGGGACAATTTGGACCGGCCAATCCACCTGAAATGCATGTCTTTGGAATGTGGTAGGAAACCGGAGTGCACGGAGGAAACCCACGCAAGCACGGGGAGAACATACAAACTCCGCACAGCTGGATTTGAACCCACACAGGAAGTTCCCAAGACCTTAGAACTGTGCCGCACACGCGCTAACCACTGCACCGCCGTGGTGCCCGCATAATATTTTGTCTAGGAAATTTTGATAACAGGACTCGTGAATTTGCTGACGCAGGATGAGTGGCGTTGTGTTGTAAGAATGTTGAGCGCAAACAATTCCTTGGCACACCCATGGGAGGAGCTGAGACTTGCGGGGAGACGCGGGCCAATAAGAGAAAGCTAAACGACTTCAGAAGAAAATATAAAGGATATTATAAAATTAACTACAAAGTAAGTACATGCACTCAGTTTGATGCAGTAGAGAGATTCACTGACTGTTTTTCTGCAAGGTATATTAGAAGGTTAGGCTGTCTGGAATGCATCAGACGTATTTTGATAACAGAATTCCTGTGAATGCGGACGGGAGAAGGCCAGACGCACAAGAAGGACGTCAGGCATTGTTTTGATAAGCACTCTGCTGATATGACTTTTTTAGACATCGTGACGCCCTTCGGCGAGGAGGTGGTGAAGCTGGCACCTGGCGCGCCCATGGGAGGAGTCGGCACGCCCATGGGAGGAGTCAGCACGAAAAGACGTGGGCAGAAGAACTTCAGAAGATCGAGGGACAATCGAAAGAGGCTCGACGAAGACTAATTCGACAATAATTCGGCTAATTCGATGGAATTCACTTAGTTAAATACCTTAAGAAAATAAATCTGCCCCTGTGTAAAAATGTCGGCTACTCTGGTCCATCTTTTACCAGAAAGAAACGAGCATGCGTTGTTAGGAGAATGAAGTTTGTGTTTGGTGAATGGAGTCAGATAACTAATTCGAACAATTTGGTAAACTCTACATTTTGATAATTAATTCCTAACAGCGCTAAGAACTTTGACATTTTTATTGTTTGATATCTCGTGCATCCATTCAATATGGTTGGTTTAAAGTCTAAAGAAGAGGCGAGCGGTTTCTTTAGAAATGAAAATGGAATAAGAAAGATTGATGCGGCTGAGAAATTCGTCGGATCGCTTCTTTTCGGCCACACGGAGGAGGAAGTTGCCTCTGACTCTTGAAGCTTATCCTCCAAAAGTCAGTTGAACTTAACTTTATTATCTTTATAGAGCATATTATTTCATGAAATGTTTATTTTTAGTACAAAACAATACAGGTTACTTATACAAGCCTTAAACATACAAAATATAGCACTGAAGCAACTTACGAACAAATTCAACTTAAGAACAATCGTCTGAAATCGTCTCGTTCGTAAGTAGGGGAGCGTCTGTAATGCCGTTAAGTAACGGGGTAATCTAACTCGTGATTTTTTTGGGCTGTTGCAATGCTGTTACCGTTACTGATGATCAAAAGTGATGGTTTATGCTAACAGTGAATAAATCTGTTGCTGGTGAGGTGCAATAAATATTACACAATTACCTATCTGTTCTTCTCTATTTAACTGACTCGAATACTGCTGAAAAATTCAAAATTTTCGACATATAACTCCGTATTTTTAAAGTAACAGAAATAGTTACTTTCCCTAGCAACTAGTTCATGCTACTATAGAGCAATTCAGTTACTAACTCAGTTACTCTTTTGATGAAGTAGTTTTTTTAAAGTCACATGCCCAACAACTTATTCCTCCCCCTCCTTTCATTGTTTGCCTGCTATCGACTATAAAATATGGGAAACCTACCGATGTTTGGGTTGTTTTAGTTAAAGCAGACACTGTAATCCAAGGTTTTGGGAGAACAATCGATTGAGTTTGAAACCCCTGCCAGAAAGTTCTACTTCAGCATATTTGCAATCCTGCCCTTAGGGGCCGGTCACACAGCCGTTTGCGGCTGAATCACGGCTAAAATTTTGCGTTTTTTTTTTGCCCGTGGTTGCCCGGGATGGAAAATGCGCAAAATTGGCCAACCCGCTGTTCATCGGTGGTATGCTCGCAAAACAGACGCCGGCGACTGTTCCGCTTCCTCATCGCGTCATTTCTGCGTCATTTTCTCGTGTGGACCACGGGTATAAAAGCTCCCGAGCCGGTGTTGTGCCCAAATCCGACTCCTACGCAACACCCACACCGCCCCACCCCCTCGCGTGACTTTTTCATCCACGTTAACAAACGCATTTTGTAGAATACGATCGCACTTTATTGTTTAAATAAACGCGTTATATAGACTAGGATCTCCCAATTGTTATAATTAGCTCGCTTTATTGTTTTAATAAGCGTTTTATATAGAATACGATCGCTTTCGTTGGAAGCGCAGCAGAATGCGCGTTCACGCGAGGGGGGGAGGATTTACCGTTCGATTACGTTCACAACAAAAACAAAGACGGAATGGTTTAAGTTGTAATACATTTCCAACAAATGCAAGACGAAGTGGTTTTAGTTATATATTCGCCATTACATTCCCTAAAAGTGAGATAAAACGAGGTAAAAGTAGTTGTAGCGAGGAGATGCAAATCTCGGCACCGGGCTGTAGTAATCATAACCGCACAAGACACAGTCTCGTGAAGATCAAGATTTCAAGCTATGGAATCATTTTTATTTTATTATCTTGAAAAGAAACGTCAAGAAATAAAAATGGATTAAGACGAGTTCACTACGCTGCCGGGGGTAGGGGGGGGGTTAAGGGTTATTGGTCTATCTTCTTTATTCATTATCCAATATCGATCAGTTCATAATACGCTACAAAGCTTAGGAGCCGGGACTCTTACTCTCAGCCAAAAGGCCAAGCTAAGGTCCTGGCATTAAAGCCTTGCTGTGACCATTGCGAATGCACCAAAAGATTTATTCGAAATGAAGAGAAACTACGCTGACGGGGATCCATGTTCACCCCCTTGACGTCACGAGCACAAATGACGTGTGCTCGGCATTCGCGCTTGACCGTCACACGCGTAACACGCTAATTTCACGTAATAACACCGCGATACAGGCGCAGAACATGCTATTACCATGCTCCACCCACGATTACCCGCTGAAATTTCCCGTCCTACCCGTGTGTAAGCACGCCCTGGCCGCGGCCAGAGCACGTCGTTCCGCGTCATTTCCGCGTCATTTCCTCGTGTTGACCACGTGTGCGGCACGCGGTTTTACACGTGCTCAAACTTTTGAGCAGCTCAAAAGTTTTGAACGCGGCCAACCACGTGAAAATTTCCGACCGCGAGTAAAGCACTGCTCTATCTCGTCTATATGGCGGTCTCAAAACGTCCAACAGCGCCCAACAACATCTGCTTCACGGTCAGAAATTTCTGGCCGTGGTTCAGCCTCAATACGCTCGTGAAAGACTGTGTACCCGCGCTCTGAAGAATTGAGCAGCGCCAAACAGTTTCGCGCTGCCACCCGCGCGCGAATTTCCGACCTCGTGTTAAGCACCGCTGTATCTCGTCTGAATAGCGATCTCAATGCGTCCAATAGCGTCCGCCTCAAAGGCAGAAATTTCTGGCCGTGATTCAGCCGCAAATGTCTGTGTGACCGGCCCCTTAACTATCCTTTTGAGTTAGAAAATAATCATTTCGGAGAGCAAGGAACCTAGTGTGAATTCCATAGCTTATGAATGACCTTTTAGTCATCATCCTTCCAATTGCCTCTTTCTTCCACTCAGTCGCTTTACTTCCACATCCTCTCACATTTAGTGACTCTATAACTAGGGTTTGGGAGACCTTTGCCTTGCTGTCTCTTAGGAAGTAGAAATACTTTTTTGTTTTTTCTTTATTTTTGTCTGTGTTTTTCTTGCTGTCGGTCACCCCTCTCGAGGGATAGGACCAGGGTAGATAGATAGATGAATGACCTATATTTCATTTTGACGATGTGTGTGTATTGTTTGTTGATTCCCTTGCAACATCCATTGCAGCACGGTCATTCTGGACCCCTTCTGAAGGTTTCTTCATTTTCCTCATGTTGAGGTTTTGGAGTTTTTCCTTGCCCTCGTGTAGGTTTTGGATCAGGGGATGGTGTCATAATAGTCTGTGGTCTGTGCAGCCCTTTGAGACTCCTTGTGATTAAGGGCGTCACAAATAAACATGACTATAATTCCTAACTTCTTAATGTTTCCTCAGAAGGAGGAAAACCTTCCTCAGAAAAATTGAGAAGGTTGGTAATGGAGTTTGGAAGAGTATGTGATAGGCGTAAGTTATGTGTGAATCTTGGGAAGAGTAAGGTGATGAAGTGTTCACGTGATAGAGTGGGCATGGCGTTGGAAATAAGGTTGCATGGACAGGTGCTGGAAGAAGTTGAAAGCTTCAGGTACTTGGGTTGGGATGTGGCTGCAGTTGGTGTGATGGAGTGCAAGGTATTGCACAGAGTGATTCAAGGAAGCAAGGTTTTGGGTGCTCTGAGAAGAGTGATGAGCAACAAGAGTATGAGTATGGATGTTAAGAGGGGGACTGTAGCCTGAACGCAGATTTGAGAAGGAAATGAAATGTTTTTGAGATGAAGTGTTTGAGGAGTATGTTAGGAGTGACAAGATTGGATAGATTGAGAAATGAAATTGTTGAGAGACAGAACTGGAGTAGTAGTGGAACTGAGCAAGCGTATGGATAAGAGAGTACTCGGTTGTTTTGGACACATGGAGAGGAATGTTGAAGAGGATCTAGAGAGCAGAAGTCAATGGAAGGAGACCAAGAGGAAGGCCGCGATTGACGTGGATGGATGGTGTTATGAGTGCACTGCAGGAAAGAGGTCTAAATATAAAGGAAGCTAGGGCTCTTGTTGGTGATAGGAATGAGTGGAGAGGTGTTGTAAAAGGATACTGGGATGTTTAGATGCGTTCTAAGGGATGGGCAGGGCACCTGTATGATGCGGCAGGGGTAAACCAGTGAAAGGTGTCGGGCCCTGCTTTTGAACAGAAGAGTGTGTCCCGTTTCATCTGGGGGGACGAAAGCATGACCAACTTAGGTGCCGAGGTGCCTAACTTGTTTGGGTGTTTGGGCATTTGGGTTGGCCATGGTCCAAAAATGTTTGTATGTGTTTTTTGCTATTTTTATTATTGTATGTGTTTGTCTTGCTGTCGGTCACCCCTCTTGAGGGATATGACCAAGGTAGATAGATAGATAATTCCTATCTCTTACCCTAACCCCAATTGAAATCCAATCCCAAACCTGATCTCCAAAACCAAGCCCAGAAAAGTTGTGGCAAAAACTTTCCGTTCATTTCTATTCCTCCGCCGTCAACTCAAGAAAAAAAAAGGACACGGACCAAGACAATTGCGAGAAGACGATGAAAAAGACAAAACAAGCGATAAAGAAGAAGATGAAGAAGTGCCGCGGGTTTTCTATTTCTCATTCCGCGGGCGACGCGTCTTGAGGGACGGAGATTAGCCCGGGAGGCAGCAGGTGGCGCCGCGCGACTCGGGAATCGGACATGATCGCATTCATATTCGTAAAATGATCGCTTCGAAACTCCGGTGGCCTTTGAAGGACGAAGCGTTCATTAACAAAAACAACCCGCGGGACAAAACCGAAACGCCGCGGCTACGTGGCGGCGCTAGGTCTCAGCGGGCCGCCGGCGTCTTTTGTGGCGCTAAAACACGAAGGCGCTCTTTGTGTCACGCTGATAACAAGCTAACGTGACCGAGCGTCAAGGTTGACGCTACCTTTGTCACAAAAATCCGACAGTCCTTCAAAGACAAACTCCTCTTTTAGTGAATAATTAATATGCTAATGTAGCTAGCTATGTGGATCGCATCTGAAGGCTAACCTAGGTCAAAGAGTTGGCATAAATAATAAGTCAAGTGATGAGAGATTATTCTAACTCATTGCTAAGTTATTGTCAGAATTATAAAAGTATGCTAACAGAGCTAGCTGCCAGTTCTGCGGTTTCTTTCATCCATAATGAAGGCTTTTAAGTAAAGCTAATGTAGCTAGCTCCGTTGATCGCATTAGTAGGCTAACTTAAGTGAAAGATCTTGCAACAAAAGTGAAGAGAAAACATGCTAGTATTTTAGCATTGGTGTAATACGAACATGCTAGCCGCCAGCTTTGAAGTTTTATCTCAGTGCTGAAGGCTTTTATGTAAAGCTAATGTAGCTAGCTCCATTGATCACATTAGTAGGCTAACTTAAGTGAAAGATCCTGCATTAAAAGTTAAGTGAACAGAAAACATGCTAACCTATTAGTATTTTAGCATCAGTGTAATGCAAACATGCTATCCGCCAGCTTTGTAGTTTTATCTCAGTGCTGAAGGCTTTTATGTAAAGCTAATGTAGTTAGCTATGTGGATCGCATCTGAAGGCTAACCTAGGTCAAAAAGTTGGCATAAATAATAAGTCAAGTGATGAGAGATCATTCTAACTCATTGCTAAGTTATTGTCAGATTAATATAAGTATGCTAACAGAGATAGCCGCCAGCTCTGAGGTTTCTTTCATCCATAATGAAGGCTTTTAAGTAAAGCTAATGTAGCTAGCTCCGTTGATCGCATTAGTAGGCTAACTTAAGTGACAGAACTTGCGTTAAAAAAAGGTGACGAAAAAACATGCTAACTTATTCGTATTTTGGCATCAGTGTAATAGGAACATGCTAGCCGCCAGCTTTTGTCGTGTCCAGCATGGTCGCCGTGGCAACCGGCTGGCCCCGCCCCCTGGGAAACAGCTGAAGCAGATCGCCTAATTTGCGCGTTTGCTTCTTAAGGAGGGTTTTGGGTTTTGCGGGGGCTGGCTCATTGCATTTTCTGTCTGCATTTCACGTTCTGTTTTGCTCTGTCCTGTTTTGTTTGAGTCTGAAGAAACCTGTGTTTGCACGTTTTTTTGTTAAAGCCTGTTTGTTCCGTCTTGTCCCTGAGTTTTGGACGACTTTTATTTTGGTAAATAAAAGTTTTGATCGTCAACGCGATTGAGTTCTCCCTTCCTGCCTCCTGCCTCCGTTCTGGTCCGGTCCACCTCGTGACAGCTTTGCAGTTTTATCTCAGTGCTAAAGGTTTTTATGTAAAGCTAATGTAGCTAGCTATGTGGATCGCATCTGTAGGCTAACTTCGGTCAAAGATTTTGTAGAAAAATCAAGTGTCAAGAGAACATGCTAACTCATTAATATGATAGCGTCAGTGTAATATGATCATGCTAACAAAGCTGTGTACACATTGACTTGTGCCTGCTGTTTGACTGACAGCATACAGCAGCCTATCACAGTCCTATAAACAGACAGTCACGCCCACCCAATACACACACGTACCACCTGCTCCTGTTGATGGCTATGTCAACAAAATGAACCATATGTTGATATCAATGACAATAAAGACAATCAAATTTAAAATTTGCAAAGAGTGAACCAACAATTTTACAGAAAGACATTCCACACCCCCAGGCCCCAACAACATTGAACTTAAACACGATTGTATAAAGGCAGTGAGATAGGTTACCCCAGATGTGAAAACTGCATTTTTTTGTTTTGCTGACTCAACAGATTTCCTAGAAAGATATTCTACTCTCACAGACCAGAACAAGTTTGGCCAGGATCACAATCTTTCACAAGCAATCCGGTAGGTCATTCTAGATTAAAAAAACAAAAATCTGACTCAGCACTTTTGGTTTTGCTGACTCGGAAGTAAGAAAGTTAGAAGGGTTGACATCTATGAGAAAAAATGCCCTCCGAAAACTCCACTCCGCTCTTTTGGTTAAGCTGACTCAGCATTTTTCCCAGAAAAAAAATCCATTGGGATTCCGGTATGTTACCCCAGATGTGAAAACTGCCAACAAGACTGACATTTTTTGAATTGCTGACTCAGCAGCTTTCCCGGAAGGATATTCTACTGTAGACTAGAAAAAGTTTGGCCAGGAACACAAACTTTTACAAGCAATCTGGTAGGTCATTCTCGTGGTTGATGAAAAAACAAATACAGCCGACTCAGCACTTTTGGTGTTGCTGATTCAGAGGTTTTCCAGAAAGACATTCCCCTCTCCCAGGACAGGGCAACATTCAATGTCAAGACAATGTCTTGCAGAAAGTTAGAAGGGTTGACATCTATGAGAAAAAAATGCCCTCCAAAAACTCCGCTCAGCACTTTTGGTTAAGCTGACTCAGCATTTTTTTCACAGGAAAAAAATCAATTTTTGTAGGACAGAAAGACATTGAATTTCAACACCATCTTTCACAGGGAGTCAGGTAGGTTACCCCAGATGTAAAAACTGTCAAAAAAAGCAGACTCGGCATTCCTGGTTTCGCTGACTCAGCGTCTTTCCCAGAAAGACATTACACTCTCTTAGACCAGAACAAGAAAACAAAGGAAATGAGACACATAAATGTTTTTGGTACCAATGCAGATGATGCTCTAACTGTGGCAGATGCCTCCATCGGAAGATTTAGTTGAGAAAACCGATATTATACTTCCGAATAATATCATCTAATGCAGGGGTGTCAAACTTATTCTAAGTCGGGGGCCACACGATAAAAAGAACATTCTGTTGGGGGCCGGACTAGTACATTAAAGAGAAAGAAAAAGAGAGAAAAATAAGAGAAAGAGAGAGGGAAAAGAAGAGAGAGGGCGGGACAAAGTAAGAGAGAGAGGAAGAGAGTGTGAGAAACAAAAGATAAAAAGTCGTGAGAGAGGGGGAAAAGAAAGGGAGAGGAAGAATGGAATCCAAAGAGAAATAGAAAGACAGAAGGAGAGAAAAGAGAAAAGAAAGCGCAAAGGGTAGGAAGATAGAAAGAGAAAAAAGAGAAAAGGAAAAAAGGAAGTTAGAGCAAAAGAAGTTAAAAAGACAGAGAAAGAGACAAAGAGCAACAAAGGAAGAGAAAAAGAGAGACACTGAGAGTGAAAGAGACAGAGACAGAGACAGTGGGAGAAAAGGGGTGGGAAAGAAAGAGAGAGAGAGAAAGAGAGGGAGAGAGGGAGAAAAAGAGAGACTCAGAGAGTGAAAGAGACAGAGACAGTGGGAGGAAAGGGGAAAAGAAAGAGAGAGAGAAATAAATACAAGTACAGTGTCTTTGTGAGAAGCAGCTGGCTTTGGCAACATCAAGTTGACATATTTCAACCTGCAGCTTGTTTTTCTCTCCCGCTTCTCTGAGTGTTGTCTCGAGGGCCGGATTCAATCCCTTAGCTGGCCTGATCTGGCCCGCTGGCCGCCTGTTTGACTCCTGTGATCTAATGGAACATGTAAATGCCGAAAGGAAGGGGGCCAAGTACTGAACCCTGTGGAACACCACTAAAGGGCTCAGATGTCATTTCACCATATTTAACACAGTGCAACCTCAGTGGAAATGTTTAAATCTGAGCTTAAAACACACTTCTATTCTATAGCATATGAATAAACTATATTTTATGTTGATAATATGTGGATTATTTGCCCTCATGTAGGTTTTAGATCAGGGGATGGTGCCATAATCGTCTGTAGTTTGCAATAGTCTTTGATCTGTGCAGCCCTTTGAGACTCTTTGTGATTAAGGGCGTCACAAATAAACATGACTTCCTAGTAACTTTTATCTGCTTTTGTCTTTTCAATCCGACACAAAACTTCGATATATGAGAGAGTGTCATGTTCCCCGTCTGTTGCTCTTGTCTGTTACCCACAATGCAACACGGCAGCCGAGGGAGATCAACGAGGTGAGGAGCGATCGTGACAAAGGCGGGCGCTCACCGACACGCATTTAAATATATATGGAGAAGGAGATTTAAGTAAACATGTACAGATCGCTGAGGGAGACGGGAGCGTAGAACAATGTCAACACCGTGACTGCGCTTTGGTCCGGGGGGGTGTAGTGGTGGGCAGGGTTGGGTAGGGTTACTTTAACTGGATTACTTTCAATTACTTTTGGATTACTTCAATACCAAATATGCTAATAAAAGACAAAAGAAACTAAATAGGAATAAAATGACTAAGTTTATACATACATTGTCTGTAAAGTTAAGGTACGTTCCGATAATGAGGAAGGCGCCCTTGATGGCGATAGTTATGAGGAGGAAGTTGAGGACGATCAACAGTGAATTTCGCAATTACGGGATGCTTATTTTTTAACAGACACGTTTGATACATTGAGAGCGTGATTCTAACTACCTTTAAAAGGAACGGTTTGGGATGAAAGTTATATAATTATTATTATTAAAGCTTTGAAAACTCTCTCGGTGTACCGTCTTTCTTCGTAAATATGTGTAACCATGTATAATATGTATTTGCAACTGTATATTTTTGTAATGTATTTATTTTAGAGATGTATTCTGTTATGTGTTCCACGAGCGAATCAAAAAGAAGGGGCGAAGCAAACGCGGGCTGATGGGAAGGGGGGTAAAGCTGAGTTACCGGTAGATCTGTCTGTTGTCGCAGCGGACAATAGTGGATATATATTTTTCCCACCCTTAACTTTTGGAAATATACATTTTGTTTCCTTGGATTACTTTCAACGGGACCCGGACTTTACAAGTCTGCATCATACGTTAATTAGGGGTATCATTTTCCAATCATGATGCCGATTGATGATGATGATGCCTATTTATTTAGTTATGTCAACTGTGGTTCTGAATTGGTATACTATCTATGGAGTTACAATTGTGGAATAAGAGCTTGCTCTGTCCACTCCACGCATCGGCAGTACCTCCGGGAACGGTGCATTCGCAACGATCGCTGCTTGGCTCTGTGGCTAGGACCTTGACTCAGCCTCTTGGCTGAGAGCAAGTGTCTCGGCCCCTTGGCTTTGTAGCGTATTATGATTTGACCGATAACAGATAATGGATAATTGATAAAGAATTAGAACAATAAACCTTACAAAATCCTCCCCCCGTGGAATTTACAGCCTGGTCTGGGTTAAACTTGTGGTTATGTCACAAGTTTTAATGCGTGCGCATGCGGCTTGTACAGAGGTGCGGCTTGTGTAAGTACAAAAGTGGCAAATTACTTAAAAAGTGGTGGGTGCGGCTTATAATCAGGTGCGCTCTATAATCCGGATTTAACGGTAAATATGAATAAAATGATGACTCACAACACGTGGTAAGCTTTCTCTCCTGGCTTTGATCTCTTTCATCTCCGGCAAAATTAACATCAAATGCGACCGAAACAAAATGAAAATAAATCCAAACAGCTTGCCAACATCATTTTTGCCGTTCCATGTATTCTGTTACAATTAAATAATACTGCTTAAGGTAACTGTTCTGCCTTTGAGAAACATATAGAGTGGTCTTGGAGTGCCCTCTTGTGGTTAACATGCTAATTGTTTGTTGCTAAAAGGAAACAAAAGAGAAGCGCAGGACTTTGAACTCAGCTCAGGCGCCAAATTTCCGTGTATATAGAATGTAATGTGATTACTTGAATGATGATTTTTGTTTATGATAATGTTTTGTAATCAGCGTTGGGTAGGGTTACTTTAACTGGATTACTTTCAATGACTTTTGGATTACTCCAATACCAAATATGCTAATAAAAGACAAAAGAAACTAAATATGAATCAAATGATGACTCACAACACGTGGTAAGCTTTCTCTCCTGGCTTTGATTCCTTTGATCTCTGGCAAAACTAACTTAAAATGCGACAGAAACAAAATGAAAAGAAATCCAACATCATTTTTGCCGTTCCATGTGTTCCGTTACTCCCCAAGCCTGCACAAAATTGAGTCATTTTATTCATATTTAGTTTCTTTTGTCTTTTATTTGCATATTTGATATTGGAGTAATCCAAAAGTAATTGAAAGTAATCCAGTTAAAGTAACTACCCAACCCTGGTGGTGGGCACGTGAAGGAGGGGGCCATGTTCGATTCCAGGAGCTCCCACCATCCCGAGAGCTCGTCCTCGTCTTCCCCTTCAAACGTAAAAGCGTCAAGCCGCCTTGATCCTTCCACTTCCTCTCGCCGCTCTTCATCCCGCCAAGTTAAAGCTCCTCTAAGCTCTCTTCAGCTCTTCTTCCTCTTCAGGGAGACAATCAGGAAGCGGAGTCCAGGAAAAAGAGGAAAAAGTCGAGCGCGCCGGCCTCAAGTTTAAGATTAGCCCCCGAATCGCTATATTGATCGATTTAGGATTCTTTTGACTCGAAAGACTAGAAAGACTGTTAAAATGAACAAACAGGAAGTGAAGGAAGGGGTAACAGCATGTAACCCTAAGAGGAAGTGTAAACAAAACAGGAAGTGACAAAGACAGGAAGTGGAGACAAAAAAAAAGAAGGAAAGAACAGGAAATTGAAAAGAGTGAGAGTATTAGACAGGATATTGAAAGGAAATTGCAAGTGACAGGAAGTGGAGAAAATAAAAGCTGGAAATAACAGAAGATGGAAAAGAATTAAAGTAGAAACGGGAGGAAATTGAGTGAAAGTGGTGAAGGATTTGATACAGTTGACTATAAAGGATTTTATACGATTGTATACAAGTTACATTTATCGAGTTTGATGCAAGATATTCACTGACTGGGCTTTATTTCAATGACAGGTCACGCTGTTCCAAAATCAGAATATTTTGCCGAGGGAATTTTGATAACAGGACTCTGACGGAGGACGGCAGGCGTTGTTTTGAGAACAAGGCCCTGATGATGTAGAAACGTTTGGTGTTTTTTTTGAGAACCCCCACGTTGGAACTCCTTGGCACGCCCATGGGAGGAGCCGGCACACCATCTTGCGGGGAGACGTGGGGCCGAAGTGAAAAAAAGCAAGAGGACTTCAGAAGAGGGTTTCCCAGAGACTCGAACGACACTAATTTGGCCCTTTCCGATGGAATACACTTAATTAAATTGTTAATTAAATTAAATCTGCCCCCGTGTGCAAATGTCGGCTTTCCTGTTCATCTTTTTTGTCAAGAAAAAAAAAATAATAAAGATAAGAATTTGACAGGAAGCTTAGAAATATAAAACCAGGAAATTGAAATGAGTAAAAGTAATAAAAAACAGAAATTGATAGAAAGTGAAAATAAACAGGAAGTTGAGAAAAATAAATTCTGGAAAGAACAGAAACATTGAAAAGTGTAGAAATAATAAAGACAGGGAACAAACAAGTGGAAACAAACAAGATGTGGAGAAAAATAAAAGCTGGGAAAAACAGGAAATAGAAAAGGTGCAGATGTAATAAGGACAGGAAATGGAGCAGCTTTCAACAAGCTGCAGCTGGCGCCACACGGGCGGGGCCAATTGGGCGCCATGGCAACCATGACAGGTTCCTACCTTTTTAGCTATTTAACAAGCTATATAGATAGCATTTTATTATCATTTCCATGCTATCTTGCTAACATTGTATCAAGCTAAATGTTGGCCTCCTTTTTAGCAAGCTAGCTAGCTTTAAAAGAATAGGAAATTGAAAAGCAACAAAAGAAGCGCAAACAGGAAATAGAATCAAACCTAAAGCGTGGATTAGTAAAAACAGTACTAAAAAAGTGAAGGATTTAATACATTTGACTATAAAGAATATTATACGACCGAATACAAATTACATTTAATGCAAAAGACATTCACTGGCTGGGCTGTGGTGCGAGGTCAGGGAACCCTGGTGGAAAATGTTGTTTACAGGAACAGCAGGAACGGGACATAAGGCTGATCATATAATCAGAACATCCAGACGCAGAAAGGCCCTGATGGGGTAGAAACGCTCGGTGTTTTGAGTATTCCAGACATCGCGACGCCCAGGGGGGGCTTCCTTGGCACGCCCATGGGAGGAGTCGGTACCCCATTATGCGGGGAGAAGATGGCCAATAGGACTTGAGAAAAAGGCTTCCCAGAGACTCCAACGTCACTCATTCGTCCGTTTTCGATGGAGTGCTCTTAAATTGTTTATGAAATGAAATCTGCCACCGTGTGGAAATTTCGGCTTCCTGCTCATCTTTTCCCTCAAGAAACGAGGTCGCATAAATTGTTAACTCATTCGAACAATTTGGTAAATTTTGATATTTAATCCTAACAAAAGGAATTGGAAAGAGACAAAATAAAAGCCATAAAGAAAACAAAATTGAAATGAAAAGTAATAAAGACAGGAAGTAGACAGGAAAATGGAAAAAAACAGTGAGAACACGAAAAAATGCACCAAAAAGTTCCCTCGACGGCTAAGCCCCGCCCCATCCATCATTCGTCCCCTCCCATCCATGATGTTAATCGCGTCCCTGCTCTGGGATCGTTTAGTCAGCCTTGCGGTCTCAACAGACAGTTCCTCATTTTGCATAAACGACCAAGGCAGTACGCAATGATGATGATAAACGCGCCGCATTAGCGCGGCGGGCTAATCGTGTCATTAGCGTCAACAATCGAGGCGGCCATGTTGAAATAAGACAATTAGCTTAACGGTGGCTAATCACTTTTTTTCAGGAAGAAAAACTGTGAAGCGAAAAGTCCACTTCTGCAGACTTTGCCTCCAAAATCATGGCGATAATTTAGATTTTCGTACATAAAATTTAGAGTGCCTCGTCGTCCACAGTGAGAGAATGGCATGAGTCAAACCTGTTTTACATACGTGACCATTTTTCCTTAAGTAAGAAGATTTACTTACATCTTAGATTTTACTTTAGAGTGCCTCATTGTCTGGAGAATGCATGTGAAAAGAGCGCTTCGTTGTCAGCATGGTCTTATTTTGCAGCCAGCACATTGAAAGTGTTTTCAGGCATGCTTTAGAGCGCCTCGTGGTTTGCTGCGAGTGCATGAGTGCGCTACAGAGAACCTGAATGGCGCGATTTTAACACATGCTAAAAAAAAAATTCCGTATAAGTGTGCACAAATTTAATACTCCATTCCATTTATCTATTTAGAGTGCCTCGTCGTCCGGAGTGAGTGTGAGTGCAGTACGGAGAACCTGATTGGAGCAATTTTGACTCTTGTTAAAAACATCCTTTCACACAGACGGGTGCAAGATAGTTTAATAATCGATTCAATTTACTAAATTAGAGTGCCTCGTTGTCTGGAGTGTGAGTGCACTACACAGAACCTGAAAAACATATTGGTTTGCCCCGAGTGCATGTGTGCTTAAAAAAATGTTAGCAACAGTTTTAGCTGGGTTTAAGGAAGGTGCAATGTATACAACAGTTGAATAATCGATTCAATTTACTAAATTAGAGTGCCTCGTTGTCTGGAGTGTGAGTGTACTACACAGAACCTGAAAAACATATTGGTTTGCCCCGAGTGCATGTGTGCTTAAAATAATGTTAGCAACAGTTTTAGCTGGGTTTAAGGAAGGTGCAATGTATACAAAGTTAAATAATCGATTCAATTTACTAACTTAGAGTGCCTCATTGTCAGAAGTGTGAGTGTACTACACAGAACCTGGAAAACATGTTGGTTTGCCGCGAGTGCATGTGTGCTTAAAAAAATGTTAGCAACAGTTTTAGCTAAGTTTAAGGAGGATGCAATGTATACAACAAAGTTAAATAATCGATTCAATTTACTAACTTAGAGTGCCTCATTGTCCGGAGTGTGAGTGCACTACACAGAACCTGGAAAACATGTTGGTTTGCCTCGAGTGCATGTGTGCTTAAAATAATGTTAGCAACAGTTTTAGCTGGGTTTAAGGAAGGTGCAATGTATACAACAGTTGAATAATCGATTCAATTTACTAAATTAGAGTGCCTCGTTGTCTGGAGTGTGAGTGCACTACACAGAACCTGGAAAACATGTTGGTTTGCCTCGAGTGCATGTGTGCTTAAAATAATGTTAGCAACAGTTTTAGGTAAGTTTAAGGAGGATGCAATGTATACGACAGTTGAATAATCGATTCAATTTACTAAATTAGAGTGCCTCATTGTCAGCTGTGTGTGCATGCATGGAAAATTAGTTGGCATAATATACGACGTGGATGCTTTTGAGTGCCTCGTTGTCAGCATTGCCTGATTTTGCAGCCAGCACATTGAATGTGGTTTTGGGATGGCGTGACTGCTTTAGAACGCCTCGTGGTTTACTGCAAGTGCAGCAAATGCATAAGTGAGCTACGGATAACCTAAGAGAGAAAGCTAAAAAAATGGCTTTTGTATATGTATGTGCAAGTTTATTAATCGATTAAATGTATTTATTTTAGAGTGCTTCGTTGTCTTGAATGTGAGTGTGCACAAAGTTTAATACTCAATTACATTTATCTATTTAGAGCGCCTCATTGTCTGGAATGAGTGTGAGTGCAGTACAAAGAATCTGATTGGAGCAATTTTGACTCTTGTTAAAAACATCCTTTCACACAGACGAGTGCAACATAGTTTAATAATTGATTCAATTTACTCACTTAGAGTGCCTCATTGTCTGGCGTGTGAGTGCACTACACAGAACCTGGAGAAGCTGAAGGGTGAAAGTTTTCAAGTTTTCACACAGGTGAGTGCAACAAAGTTTATACATAAATTAAATTGACCAACTTAGAGTGCCTCGTTGTCTGCAGGGAGTGTAAGTTTGGTACAGGGAACCTGAAGGAGGACTTTTTTTGCTTGGGTTAAAAAATGTAGACGTGTACGTTATATAATCAATTAAATGCGCTAACGTAGAGTGCCTCATTGTCTGGAGAGTGAGTGCACTACAGAGAATCTGAAGGACAACATTTTTACTCGGGTTGAATTTTTTTATGTGGTCATGTACAACGACGTATATAATCAATTAAATGTAATGTCTTAGAGTGCCTCGTTGTCTGCTCTGAGTGCATGCATAGGCAAAGATTAGCATTCAACCTGCTGTGGATACTTTGGAGCGACTCGTCAGCATTGTCTGAGTTTGCAACGAGCATGTTGAAAGTGGTTTCAGGCAGGCGTGATTTCTTAGAGCGCCTCGTGGTTTGCTGCGAGTGCATGAGTGCGCTACGGAGTACCTGAAAGTCTCGACTTTGACTCACGCTTAAAATTTTTGGGGGAAAGATGTGTGCCACAAAGTTTATTAATCCATTACATTTCGAATGCCCCGTTGTCTGAGGTGAGTGTGCTACAGAGGGATCTTAAGGATGCAATTTATCTCATCTCATCTCATTAGCTGCCCCGCTTATCCTCAGTAGGGTCGCGGGGGTGCTGGAGCCCATCCCAGCAATCATCGGGCAGTGGGCAGGGGACACCCTGAACTGGTTGCCAGCCAATCGCAGGGCACACAGGGACAGACAACTTGCACGCTCATTCACACCTAGGGACAATTTGGACCGGCCAATCCACCTGAAATGCATGTCTTTGGAATGTAGGAGGAAACCGGAGTGCCCGGGAGAAACCCACGCAAGCACGGGGAGAACATGAAAACTCCGCGCAGGAAGTCCAGTAGCTGGATTTGAACCCACACAGGAGGTTCCCAAGACCTTGTGGTGCACACGCGCTAACCACTAAAGTTAAAAAAAGGTTTTAGATAGGCGTGTACAACGTTATATAATCAATTAAATGTACTAACTTAGAGTGCCTCATTGTTGGCTCTGAGAGCATGTATAGGAAATTGATCTGCATTAAATATGTGGTGGTTACTCTGAGCATCTTGTTGTCAGCATTGTCTTATTTGCATCCATCATGTTCAAAGTGTTTTGAGGCAGGTATAACCGCTTTAGAGCGCCTCGTGGTTTGCTACAAGTGCATGAGTGCTTGAAATTAGTGTTGGCAGGTCAGCGCGACAAAAACATGTTAGCTCCCGATTCCGCCTGCAAACGTGACCTTGGGATCCCGACGAAAAATGTGTCGACTTGCCCCCTGGTGGTGGAGAAGAGCGTAGCATGAGCCGTTTCGCACGAATCCTCCCGAAGGACTTTGAAAACTCAGGTTACATCATGCGTCTTTCAAGATGATTTTCCAATCTGCAACGCCGCTAACGAATGAAAAGGTCAACAGAGGCGTTCTTTTTTTATTTCCTTTTTTTTTAATTCATCAAACTTTCCGACTAGCGCTAACATCAAATTTAGCCTAGCGACATAATACTTAGCTATCACACAAAACACTACAACTATGGTTTAAAGGACTGTACAATACTGATCATATGGAAGTCTCTTGAGACCGATTTACTCACAAATGCGACCAAATTTCAAAGACCCCGGGATACGACATGAATCTGTTCTGAAAAGAGGATTGCAAAGTGAAAATGCCGTATAGTGGGGGATAAAAACTACTTAGCTCTGATTACTCCAAATAAAAACATGAACAAAATAGTATAAAATAAGTACTACTTATGTGTAATAATCGTGTATATCAGGGGTCTCAAACCATTTTTAAACTTAGAGCTAATATTTGTTCATTATTAGCGCCAAGGACACACAGTTTGATATCAATTCCTCAAGTAGCAACTAAGCTAGATGGCTTGCTAAATAGCGAAAAAGATAGTTAGCTAGACAGGTGAACAGGTAAATGACTAAAAGGGAGCCGGATAGCTAGCTAAACTTGCCCTCGAAAATGTCAGATAGAAAGCTAAAAACAAAGCTAGCTAGCTTGCTAAAAAGGAGGCCAACATTTAAGCTTGATACAATGTTAGCAAGATAGCATGAAAATCATAATAAAATGCTATTTACATAGCTTGTTAAATAGCTAAAAAAGGTAGGAACCTGTCATGGTTGCCATGGCGCCCAATTTCCCACGCTTGGTGTCGCGGTTGCCATGGCGCCCAATTGGCCCCGCCCGTGTGGCAAGCTGCAGCTTGTTGACGTATTGGCTCCCTGTCAGTATTTAAACTCTGTCCTGTCAGCCCCCTTTTGTCGGTCCGTCTGCGAATCTGTGTTTTTACACGGCAAGCCCTTTTTCGCCTGTCCTGTTTTTTGCTCCTGTTTGTCTACCGCTACGATCTGTTTTGATCTCGACCACGTCTGCTCTCCCGTCCTTAATTACAACCTGTTTTGATCTCGACCACGTCTGTTCTCCCGTCCCCAATAACGAACCGTTTTTGACGACCTCTACTCTCCTCTCCCGGCTTTCGACTTGTTTCCGATCCCGACCATGTTTTTGCTCTTCTATCCCGGCTACTGTGCCTCACCAACTCGAACCTCACTGCTGCGACTAGCTTAAAATTTCATCTCGCTCTCTATTCTCCTTCATGGCAAACGTGACTGCTGCTAATATTAGCATATCGTCAGCAAGTCACGCCTCGTTCGAGAAAGATCAGGACAAAATGACACCGCACGTCCTACGCTTTCTCGCCGCGGATTAGCATCCGTGTTTTTTCGCGGCGAGTGTCAGCCATCTTGAGCGGCGAGACGTTTACGCCGAGTGAAAAAAGTCAAAAATAAAAAAAGTCCAATTAATAAACCCCCCCTCAACTCGTGTCAGACGCGGCGTATGAACGCGCGTGGGATGTAATTAGCGCGGTGTCTCAGTGGAGCGCCGTAGCGGGCGAAGCAATCTGCGGCGTGTTTGAACGTCCTGATGAAGTGACGTCCCTCCGCCCAGATCAAGTCGCTTTGTTTAATTTACAAATGGATTTCGCTCTAATTCTCAAATTATCGTCAGCGGCGTGAGAAGCTTTGCCAGGTGAAAAGTCTTCCGGGGGGGACGCCGCGCCCTGAATGCTAATCGGCCGAGTCGGATCTCTATTACTACAGTGGAACCTCGGTTTTCGAACGCCTCTCAGTTCCAACAAATCGGAGTCCGACCCAAAATTTCGAGAAATTCTTGCTTCGCTGTTCGGTCAAAAAATCGGAGTTCGAACGCCGGTAATGCGTGAGTGCGTACGCTAGGGTGCCATGCTGGGCGGCGTACGGGTGTTTTAGCCCCTTATTATGCCTCCGAAGAAAGTCAGTGCAAGCAGCAAAGTTGCTACAAGTGAAAAAAGAAAAGTAGTGCGTACAACTATTGCATTTAAGAAATAAATAATGGCAAAATATGAAGTGTCTGATCTTGCCTGCGCCTTCTGCTGACCACCACAAAGGTAAGAAATCCTATTCATAAATCTTTTCTTTATCCTTTTTTTTTTAATTTTTACACGTTCATGTTGGCGTAATCTTTCGTACGTAAGATTACGATAACGCCAACGTACGATTAGCCTGGGTTAGCTTTATGTTTACGTTACACATTCAAGGTAAACATTCAGGGTGTTGGAACGGAGCCCAACATTCAGGGTGTTGGAACGGAGCCCCCTTTACAATGAACCGCTCACCACTTGTTGTGGAGACCCGGGTGCTAAATGACTTGTAAACGACCTGATTTTTTTTTATTTTTACACGTTCATGTTAGCGTAATCTTTCGTACGGAAGATTACGATAACGCGGACGTACGATTAGCCTGGGTTAGCTTTATGATTACGTTAAACATTCAAGGTAAAGGTGTTGGAACGGATTAAAACGATTTACATTATTTTTAATGGGAAAAATGATTTCGGTGATCGAACAAATCGGTTTTTGAACAGGGTTCTGGAACGGATTATGGTCGAGAACCGAGGTCCCACTGTACTTTCATTTTGAACATTTCTCGAAATCCAAAAGGGGAAAAAAAAGACCCCTAACGAGATATGCATCTATTTTGTCTATTTTGTTCTTTTCATCTTTTCTGAAAAAGCTAACTTAGCCTAATGCAATTTTCTGTTTTTGGCTTTGTGCTGTCCGCTGCCAACATTTATAACATAGCAATCACTCCTTGCTTTTGTGGGGAGACTTTTGTTTATCTCTTAACCCAGTCTCTCTTTGCCTGCTTAATGCCCTGGGTAGAGGCTCAATTTTCACAAAACACCAAATAAGAATGCCACTGCACCCTAGTGTAGAGGAGGTGCAATTGCACTATATTCTAGTAAAGTTACAAAAAAAAATCCCAAAAGTCAAACGCGCCCACCCCAGGCACTTGTCCCACTTTTTGAGAACCACACCACTAATGTAAACAAAACTTCCAAAAACTGTAATTTAGCTTGATGCTAGTGTGCTAACATCCAGGAATAATGGTTTAATTTCCTTTTCTTGGAACACTCACACCCACTAGGCTTACTCATACAGTATACTGCGATCCCTCACAATGTGTGCTTAGTATTTTGCAGCCTCAGTGTATTGTGGGTTGAAAAATATTCAGTGATATCCATTATCCCCAATTACATAGTGCTGTGAGCAAAATGTGCATTTTTGTCCGGCATTTTTCACGTTCTGTCCACCAGAAAGCGGACTGCACTTGTGTGCGGCCACGATCCATTCGCATATTACTGCGGAAGGAGATCAGCAGAGCACTCTTCTGCTTTTTGTTCTGTTACCGTCTTCTTGCCCAAAACGAACTGAACTTGCGCAGCTGTGATCTGTTATCCCCAATCCCTTGTGGCTGCAAGTGGTGACCAGCAGAAGGCACTTTTGTTAGGAGGCGAGCAATTCTTGCCCGTTAAAAATGAACTGCACTGTTTTGGCCAGGATCCTTTATCCTCGGTCGACGGTTCCTGAGAGCAGGTCCAGAGCGCATAATTCTTTTGGTTTGGGTGACGAGAGCATGCTATCGTGGCCCGCTTAAAATGAGCTGCACTGTTTTTACATTGTGTGTCTCTTGTTTTAAGTTTTTCGTGTGGTATTGTAATTTTACCATGTATTTGTGTCATGTTCTGATGTTTTTTTATGATTTATTAAAAAAAAAAAAAAAATCATACTTTTGAATTTCTTGGAACGGATTAGCGAATTTACATTAAAAAAGCGTCTCGACTTACAACATTTTTCAGGTTACCAATCTACTCCTGGAACGAATTAAATTCGTAAGTAGAGGGATGACTGTGTGAGTATTGTTTACGTTTTCAAAAAGCATTTTTACTGTGTAAAAAGTAAAAAACGGACTGGTATTCTGATTTACTGCTTTATAGGTGGTGTGTTTTGTGAAAATGGCAAACGTTATGTTTTAATTTTGTAAATGAAAATTACAACGTGATCATTTTTGTAACACGTTTTATTTTCCACTTTGGAAACAAAATCGAATTTTGTTGTGCATTATGCTAATAAGATGATACTTGAACTTAATATAAGCCGTACAGGTCAAGTTTTTGAACCCCCCCTGAAACTGAGCAGCCCCGGTTCTACAAGGTAGACTTGGGAGCTCCAGTCTTCTCCCTTGGAAGCCTTGGAGTCAACCTTGATGGCGATATCCACTTGGAGGATGAAGCCCTACCACCGTTCACCACCCGTGATCTTGGGGTAGTAGTTCTCCTTTCTGGAATTCCCTGGACTTTGACCTTGACTGTGACTGAACCCAACCTTTGAAAGAAACTACTGAAAGGTTTACCCATCCATCCATTCATCCATTATCTTCCGCTTATCTGAGGTCGGGTGGCGGGGGCAGCAGCCTTAAAAGGGAAGCCCAGACGTCTTTATCCCCAGCCACCTCCTCCAGCTCATCCGACGGGATCCCGAGGTGTTTCCAAGCCAGCCGAGAGACATAGTCTCTCCAGGGTGTCCTGGGTCGCCCCCGGGGCCTCCTGCCTGTGGGACATGCCCGGAACCCCTTCCCGAGGGAGGCGTCCAGGAGGCATCCTTATCAGATGCCCGAGCCACCTCAACTGGCTCCTCTCAATGCGGAGGAGCAGTGGTTCCACACAGAGTCCCTCCCGGATGACTGAGCTTCTCACCTTATCTCTAAGGGAGAACCCAGACACCCTGTGGAGAAAACTCCTCCTCCTTGACCTGCTACCTTATTGTGGTGGAGGAGTTTGTGTGTCCCAATGATCCTAGGAGCTATGTTGTCGGGGGCTTTAAGCCCCTGGTAGGGTCACCCATGGCAAACAGGTTCTAGGTGAGTGGCCAGACAAAACGCAGATCAGACGAGCAAAAACATTCGTCCTGAATTTCCCTCGCCCGGAACAGCCCAAAGGGACGACGTGGGACCCTCTTCCCATGGGCTCACCACCTGTAGGGCCAAAGGGGTCGGGTGCTCAGAGAGCTGGGTAGCGGCCAAGGGAGGGGTCCTTGGCGCTACGATCCCCGGCTACAGAAACTGGCTTTTGGAAAAGGATCACCCAGTTTTCTTTATTTAATTTGGCACAGTATTCTGTAGATATTTTGTGTCTAGAAATAAATGTTTCACTCAAGACTAACACATTAACCTTCCTTTTAGTCATCATCCTTCCAATCTCCTCTCTCTTCCACTCAGTCGCTTTACTTCCACATCCTCTCACATTTAGCGACCCTAGAACTAGGGTTTGCGAGACCTTCCGGTCTCCCGCCCCAAAGTGAGTGGTTTCCTGTTTTGACTGGTGTGAGACAAGGGTGTGTGATGTCACCATGGCTGTTTAATGGGTACATGGATGGTGTGGTGAGAGAGGTGAATGCAAGAGTTTTTGGCAGAGGAGTAGAGATGATGGATAACAGTGTAACGGGGTGGCAGGTAAGTCAGTTGTTGTTTGCAGATGACACGCTTGTGGCTGATTCTGAGGAAACATTGAGAAGGTTGGTAATGGAGTTTGGAAGAGTATGTGATAGGCGTTAGTTATGTGTGAATGTTGGGAAGAGTACGGTGATGAAGTGTCCACGTGATGGAGTGGGAATGGTGTTGGAAATAAGGTTGCATGGACAGGTGCTGGAAGAAGTTGAAAGCTTTAGGTACTTGGGTTGGGATGTGGCTGCAGTTGGTGGATCAAGGAAGCAAGGTTTTGGGTGTTCTGAGGAGAGTGATGAGCAACAAGAGTATGGGTATGGATGTTAAGAGGGAACTGTATGAGTGTCTGTGCCGAATGTGTTGTATGGTGCAGAGACTTGGAGCCTGAACGCAGATTTGAGAAGGAAATGAAATGTTTTTGAGATGAAGTGTTTGAGGAGTATGTTAGGAGTGACAAGATTGGATAGATTGAGAAATGAAATTGTGAGAGACAGAACTGGAGTAGTAGTGGACCTGAGCAAGCGTGTGGATAAAAGAGTACTCAGTTGGTTTGGACACATGGAGAGGAATGTTGAAGAGGATCTACAGAGCAGAAGTCAATGGAAGGAGACCAAGAGGAAGGCCACGATTGAAGTGGATGGATGGTGTCATGAGTGCTCTGCAGGAAAGTGTTCTAAATCTAGAGCTCTTGTTGGTGACAGGAATGAGTGGAGAGGTGTTGTCAAAGGATAGTGGGATGTTTATGTGCATTCTAAGGGATGGGCAGGGCACCCGTATGATGCAGCAGGGGTAAACCAGTGAAAGCTGCCGGGCCCTGCTGTTGAACAGAAGAGTGTGTTGTGTCACCCTGACCCGAGTGACACGGCTGCTTTCTTGTGGTGTACATACCCTGAGCTAGCGATTGCGGTCTTGGTTACCTGGTTCCGGCGTCTCAGGGTGCGGCGAAGTGGACGAAGCCGACGAAGCGCCGTCCTCGTTGGGGGCGCTCGGGCACAGTGACGACGTACCCCGACCGGGCGGCACCTTCATGCCCAGCTGCTCCGCCATCTCTACGTGGTCGGCCGGGTGTACGTAATCGAAAACGCTGCTCCCCGTTAACTCCACCTGAAAAAAAAATCGGTATTTCTTCTTTAGGAATCACAATTGACGTTTTTAGCCGTCAATGGAAGTGAATGAGTTGGGTTAGGAGTCATGATTTAAGAACGTAATTTTTCACATTAAGAGTCACTGTAACCATTTTTCTCTAGTTCAAAACAAAAGAAAATTGGCGGCAAATTAAAAGTATTGTGCGCTGTATTTTGCGGGTTAATTCCTCCGAGTAGACAAAGGGATTACCTCGCTGTAATCGTGTTATTAAGCGATTTCTTGCAGGCAGCCTGGTGCGTTTTAAACCCTAGTGCCAGTTAAAGAGGGCGTAGCGCTGAAAATACCGAGCCTCATGGGAGTTGTGGTTTTTGCTTACATATAGCAGAGCTAATTGGATAAACACGCACAAATTAAGGGAGAAAATTGAAAAATAATTCACTGTACTTCCACGAATAACCAAAATGAAACACTCATGTCATCAAGTGGCAGGAAAATAAACGTAACATATATTTTATTTTGTGTGTTTTTTAAATGTATATATAATTTACATTCAAAACGTCACGGTGTAAAAAAACCTTCACGCACAAACGATTTTAAATGAAAAATTTCAAGTTACATTCTAAAAAATAAGAAAAATTAAACAAACACCATCAAGTGGTAGAAAAATTGGCACTAACAAAAATAGTATGTTTATTGTCTACATTAAATATAATGTAAACCAGAAAGTGAACTGTACTCTGGCGGATGCAATCCATTATCCTCGATAGCATATTGTTGTGGGCGAGAATAGGCCCGGGCAGTTCTGTTTTGCAGTTCTGTCCGCCAAAAAGTAAACTGGACTCATGCAGCCACGTTCCATTATCCCTGAACGCATATTGCTGTTAGCAAGCACCGGCACAACACACTTTTCCACTAAAATGAACTTGATTTCTCCAGCCACGATCCATTATATACGATCTGATATTGTTGCAAACGTGGACCAGGAAACGGATCTTTTATCGGGAGGCATGCAGTTTTGGCTTTCCTAAAATAAAATCGACGGTTGTGGCCCTGATCCGTTATCCCTGGTTGACTATTGCTGGGACCAACGGTTGCTTGAGCACATTTTTCTCGGCCCACCTAAGATGAACTGCACTGTCTTGGCCATGATTCATTATCCCCAGTAGACTGTTGCAAAGAACTGGAACCGAAAGAGCAAACTTGTGTCATGCATGGTGGCTTTTTCATTCTTTCTGCCTAAAATAAACAACACTCATGCAGCCGCGATCCATTATCCCCTGTCGACAGGGTTGGGTAGGGTTACTTTAACTGGATTACTTTCAATGACTTTTGGATGACTCCAATTCCAAATATGCTAATAAAAGACAAAAGAAACTAAATATGAATCAAATGATGACTCACAACACGTGGTAAGCTTTCTCTCCTGGCTTTGATCTCTTTGATCTCCGGCAAAACGAACATAAAATGCGACAGAAACCAAATGAAAAGAAATCCAAACAGCTTGCCAACATCATTTTTGCCGTTCCATGTATTCCGTTACTCCCCAAGCCTGCACAAAATCTAGTAATTTTATTCATATTTAGTTTCTTTTGTCTTTTATTAGCATATTTGGTATTGGAGTAATCCAAAAGTAATTGAAAGTAATCCAGTTAAAGTAACCCTACCCAACCCTGCCTGTCGACTATTGTTGCGTACAGTGGCCGGCAGAGTGTATGTTAAAAATGGGGATGGCAAACTTTTCCGAATAAGGACAGGAGTTCTGGTCCCCATTAACCACAAGGAATTCCAGGATATCTATTTTATCCGCGAAAAGTAAAAAATAATACACGCTGTCTCTTTAAAACGAAAAACTCTCACATAAACACGTCCTTTCTAACCTTTTTTTCCGTGTACAAATTTGTTCCACATTTTAGCTCGGCTCAATCGGCGTTTGAAGGGTGAGTAAAACAAATGTACCCTGAAAATAAAACATGGCGGCAATAAAAACAAGGAGGTTAATTTTAAAAATATTACAGCTTCCCATTAATCTCAATCTTTGATGGCGTTTTCATTAGCTTGAAAACGTGCGCGCCAACTAGCGCACGTACGTACACACGGGCAGTGCCCGGCGACGAATGTTTGAGCTCCTGGTGACTTTGCAAAGAAGTAATCAAATAAATGGATGTGGGCTGGCTGGCAGCGCGCAAAATTAATGAGGACATTAAACATGAGCTAAGTGGGATAATATTCCGACTTTGACGGCGCATAATTAGTCGTCGGTCGCTAACGAGCTAGCGCCCGTTCTCGGCTCGACTCGGACGTTCCTCGCACCGATTCTTGACTCGAAGATTTGTGACGGTCTGCCTCGTCGGCGTGGAAACCGGTTTGTTTATTTTTGTTAGGATAGCACAAAACAGGAAGTCGGACGTTTTAGTTTAAAGTAGGGTATAGGTCATAAAATTGGGTCTTAAAGTTAAAAAGAAAAGCAGTTTATTCACAGTGCCTAGTGAAATTATTGTCCCCCAAGAACTTTTTGTCATATTGCCACATTTCAGTCTTCAAACTTTTACCTCCAAAACTGAAAATATATTCTAAGTATCAGACAGAATCGTGACGCGAAACCATTTTATACTCTACTTACAAAAACATTGGCTCCTGTTTGTTAAGCCAACTGACTCCAATGTTGATCTAAACGACTAACAAAGACAGAATGCACCTGTGTGTCAATAAGTCTCAGTTGAAATGTACCTGCTCTGTGATAGGCTCAGAGGTCTGTGAAAGGATACACTGGAAAACAGACAGCATTACGAAGACCAAAGAACACACCAGGCAGGTCTGGGATAGCGTTGTGTAAAAGTTCAACCCAGGAATGGGATACAAGAAGATTTTGCAAGATTTACAGATCTCGCAGAGCCCCCGTGTGAGCAAAAATAACAAAATGGAGAGAGCATACCAAGAACTGGCCGTTACTCTAAAATTTCGGCCTAAAAAAGGAGAAAACTAATTAGTGTGGCAACCAAGAGGCCCATTATCACATTGGATGGCTTGCAGGCCTACACAGGTGATGTGGGACGAATCACATTGGACAACTATAGGTCGTCTATCTATCTATCTACCTTGGTCATATCCCTCAAGAGGGGTGACTGACAGCAAGACACACACATACAATAACAAAGAAAATAAAAGGGAAATAAATAGCAAAAAAACCCACATAAAAACCTTTGGACCATGGCCAACCCAATTGCCCAAACACCCAAACAAGTTAGGCACCTCGGCACCCAAGTTAGTCATGCTTTCGTCCCTCCAGATGAAATGGGACACCAGAAAGCGGCCATGTCACTCGGCTCAGGGTGACACAACACACTCTTTTGTTCAACAGCAGGGCCCGACAGCTTTCACTGGTTTACCCCTGCCGCATCATACGGGTGCCCAGCCCATCCTTAAGAGCGCGTCCACAATCCCACTATCCTTTCACAAGAAAGAATACCATAAAATGGCCCGTTTGGTGTTAACAAGAAGCCACATGGGAGACACAGATAACATGCGGAACAAGGTACTCTGGTCAGAGGACACCAAAATTGAACTATTTGGGCTGAATGCAAAGTATTACATTTGATGTAAGAGTAACATTGCACATCACCCTGAAAACACCATCCCCACAATCAAACATGGGGGTTGCAACCTCATGCTCTGGGGTTGATTTTCTTTAGCAGGGACTGGTATTATCATTAGAGTTGATAGAAAGATGGATAGAGCCAATCAGGGTGATTCTGGCAGCAAAACTGTTGGAGTCTGCAAGATACCTGAGACGGGTGCAGGTAAACCTTCCAACGGAATAACAGTCCTAAATATAAAGCTATCAACAAATGGTTTAAATCAAACAATATCTAGGTGTTAGAACGGCCAGCCCTAAGTCCAGACCTCAATCCTATAGAGCAGGCATGTCCTAAGGCCGGCCCTGGGGCCAGTTGGGGCCCGTGATCGAATTTCTTTTGGCCCTTGGCCTCTGGTAAAATCAATTATATGTTCCCTGCCAGGTATGTTGACCGCAGTATGAAATAAAATTGTACCCCCCAAAAATAAAAATCACCATTTTACCAGCGAATGGCAGTAGCCCCCTTCTGACACCTTGCCCTTGGCTTTCTGTGAGAATTTTAGCCTGCCCCATGTCCGACATGGCGACAGTAAATAAGAAAAGGAAAGTTGACTGTGAGGGCCGGCACTCCACGACAAGTGGAAATTGACGTATTTTTAGTCGAAATCCAAAACAACTGCGTCTGCCTAATTTGCCAAGAGACTTTAGCTAATTTCAAAGAATATAACATCAAGAGGCACTGCCAGACGAAACAAGCTGACTACGAAAAGCTAACTGAAATCCAATGCTGTGAAAAGGTGAAGCAACTGGAATCTGTCTTCACGACACAGCAGCGCTTCTTCGTGAGACCCTGCGAGTCCAATGAAAACGCTACAAAGACGAGCTATGAGGTCTATCTACCTATCTACCTCTATCTATCTACCCTGGTCATCTCCCTCAAGGGGGGTGACCAACAGCAAGACAAACGCATACAAAAATAAAAACAATTTTAAAGAAAAGGAAAATCTAGCAAAAACACCAAATTCTTTGGACCATGGCCAACCCAAATGCCCAAACATCCAAACAAGTTAAGCACCTCGGCACCCAAGTTGGTCATGCTTTCGTCCCTCCAGATGAAACGGGACACCAGAAGTCACTCGGGTCAGGGTGACATAACACACTCTTCTGTTCAACAGCAGGGCCCGACACCTTTCACTGGTTTACCCCTGCCGCATCATACAGGTACCTTGCCCATCCCTTAGAACGCGTCCAACAGCCCACTATCCTTTGACAACACCTCTCCACTCATTCCTATCACCAACAAGAGCCCTAGCTTCCTTTATATTTAGACCTCTTTCCTGCAGCGCACTCAGAAGTCCATCCATCCATGTCAATCGTGGCCTTCCTCTTGGTCTCCTTCCATTTACTTCTGCTCTGTAGATCCTCTTCAACATTCCTCTCCATGTGTCCAAACCAACCAAGTACTCTTTTATCCACACGCTTTCTCAGTTCCACTACTACTCCAGTTTTGTCTCTCACACATTCATTTGTCAAACTATCCAATCTTGTCACTCCTAACATACTCCTCAAACACTTCATCTCAAAAACATTTCATTTCCTTCTAAAATCTGCGTTCAGGCTCCAAGTCTCTGCACCATACAACACAGTCGGCACAATCACACTCTCATACAGTCCCCTCTTAACATCCATACTCATACTCTTGTTGCTCATCACTCTTCTCATCACTATGCTTCCTTGATTCACTCTGTGCAATACCTCGCACTCCACTCCAACAACTGCAGCCGCAGGACAAAGACTAGGAACCTTCCTGTGGTGTCCTGCGAAGGGCTCTCTCCCGGGGGAGCCTTACAAATCCAACTCAATCCACTCAGACTCGCTCTCTCTATCTTTCCTGGTCCTCTCTCCTTCTTTGTCTCTCCTTTTCTCTCTTCCCCCTTTACACTCTTGTCTCTCATTTTCTCTATCCCTCTCTTTCCTACTCTCCCCCCCCCACCTCTCTCACTCTTTTCCCCCTTCTTGCGTTTTACTCTGTCTGTCTGTCTCTTTCTATCTGTCCCTCTCTTTCTCTATGTAATCTTTCTTCTACTCTCCTCTCTCTGTTCTTCTTAGGGCGGGCGACATCGAGAGCAACCCTGGCCCCCAGTCCAAATGCCAGTGGTGCTTTCGAACCATTCGCTGCGACCACACCCCAATCACCTGTACTACCTGCCCACGGGGCTTCCATGAATCATGCACCGGCCTGTCCAAACGTATAAGGACTTCAGAGGCTTGGTTTGCTTGGGTCACACCCCATCAGGCCTGGCGGCACAGGACAGTCGCAGCCCCCTCTCCTTCGGAGAACTACGGAGCCTCCCATGAGCGAGTCTAGCGCTACTAAGGATTACCTTAGGCGCCTTGAGTGACTCAAAAACAACAACAACAACTGCAGCCACATCCCAACCGAAGTACCTAAAGCTTTCAACTTCTTCCAGCACCTGTCCATGCAACCTTATTTCCGACGCCATGCCCACTCCATCACGTGAACACCTTATCACCTTACCCAAGCAGTCTAAAACTTGAAATACATTTGGTTTATTTTCACAATTGTGTTTCACGTGTTGTTGATTCTGAGAAAATACAAGATTAAATCAAAGATATTGGGCGGCCAATACTTTTGCAAGGCCTTGTATGTGATGGCTTTTGGGAATCAATTATCAAAATGTAGCGTTTACCAAATTGTTCGAATGAGTTATCTGACTCCATTAACCAAACACAACCTACATTCACACAACAATTTATGCGCGCTCGTTTCTTGAGGGAAAAGATGAACAAGAAAGCCGACAATTTAACACGGGGGCAGATTTCATTTTATTTCAGCTCTCTCCTTATTGGCCCACGTCTCCCCGCACAATGGCGTGCCTACTCCTAACATGGGCGTGCCAAGGAAGCCCCCCTGGGCTTCACCATCTCGTCGCAGAGCGTCGCGATGTCTGGAATGTTCAAAACAACACCGAGCGTTTCTACATCATCAGGGCCTTTCTGCGTCTGGATGTGCTGATTATCTTATCAGCCTTACGTCCCGTTCCCGCCGTTCCGGTAAACAACATTTTCCACCAGGGTGCCCTGACATCGCACCACAGCCCAGTCAGTGAATATCTTTTGCATTAAATGTAATTTGTATTCGATCGTACAAAATCCTTCATAATCCAATGTATAAAATCCGTCACACAATTTATGGATCCATTAGCAAGCTTGGAATCACCTGCATTGGAATAGAGAATCTTCAAAAACCAGACAGGACATGCTGCCCTTGAGAACCAGAGGTAGAGCTGGTCAAACTTGGCCCTGGCTGACGACTTGAGGAAATTCGAGTGGCATGTTAGGACACACACAATCCCGTATAACGCATGAAGCACAGTTAAGGAAACAAGTCCCGTTCTCGCCGTTCCTGTAAACAACATTTTCCACCCGGGTGCCCTGACCTCGCACCACAGCCCAGCCAGGGAATATCTTTTGTATTACATGTAATTTGTATTCGATCGTATAAAATCCTTTATAGTCAAATGTATAAAATCCTTCAGGATGAAAATGGTGAAAGTAAGAAAAGGATTGTTTCAAATACAGTCCAAATGAGATGTCTTCTTCATATCTTTCCTTACTTTCTTTTTCTTACGTTATCTTTTGCATTGAATGTAATTTGTATTCGATCGTATAAAATCCTTTATAGTCAAATGAGTAAAATCCTTCACGGGGAACGTTTTGGAAGCGGTTTCCTACTTATACTTTGTTATTATGGGATGCCTGCCAACAGGCGGGATTACCACTAAAAGTGTGAGCGTTTGGACAGATAGGACAAGTATGTTATCAGTCCGATGAACGAGGATGAATTTCTCGGCGACACACACACCGACACACCGAAATAAATACACTCTGCTTGTCAGCCGCTCAAAAGATGACAAATGAAGGCTCCGATATGAAGTCTTTGGCGTGTCGGCGTGTGTTTGCGTGTCACCTGAGTGTGATAGAACGTGATCTATTACAGCAAACGGAACGCAGGATGCTCAAAAACAATCACCTCACGCCGACCGTGAAGGAAGCAAAACACCAACGCTGCCATCAGTGTTCCCTCTAAACATTCTCAGCGCACAAGAAAATCTAGCCAGTGCACAAAAATCAGGGCTCAAAATTACTAATTAAGAAGCGACTTAAGTCAAAGTTACAGTGCATGAAGGTAAAAATACACGGGTTCCCCCGACGTTGTGTCCTAAATGCGGTATTTTGAAGTCGAGTCGAAGTGGAACGAAGTTGAGTAAAGTTAGTAGAGTTTGTCGAGAACCGGCTTCTTCGGCTCGGCTCACTAAAAGGAACCGGCTCTTTCGGGTCCTCAACAGCTCTTCTGGTTGTTTTTGCTTCTTTAATCCCAACATGACCAAATATTATGTACATTATGCACAAAATGACTTCAAGGAAGGGGGGAATAGAACAAAAAAGAAAAAAATACCAAAATGAAAAAGTAGTGAAAAGCTGAGAAAAAAAGAAACAAAAGGAAGAGAAAAAAAGAAGGAAGAATTTAGAAAAAAGCCGGAAAAAAGAAAAGAAAGAAACAAAGGAAAAAAAGTAAATAAAGAACAAAAAGAAAAAAGTAACAGCTCGGAAAAAATAAACACAATGAGATTTTTCTTTAAAGGAATTTTAAAAAAAAGTCGAAAAAAAACACGGAAAAAAGAAGAAAAAGTTTGTGTTGCATTCAAATAATTTCCAATTACCGTAAATTCCGGACTATAAGCCGCTACTTTTTTCCCAAACGTTCAACCCTGCGGCTTATTCAGTGATGCGGCCAATTTATGTCATTTTTCTAACGGCCGCCTGCGCTCGAGTACAAAAGGTAATCGCAATCGAGCAGTCCGATATAGAAGGAAACTATACTTTGCGAGCGTGTTCCTAGTAGTGTTTTGCTACCCTTCACAGGCACGGTTTGGGACGAAAGCTATATTATTATTATTAAAGCTTTGAAAACTCTCTCGGTGTACCGTCTTTCTTTGTAAATATGTGTCACCTATGTATAATATGTATTTGCGACTGTATATTTTTGTAATGGATTTATTTTAGAAACTTATTCTGATATGTTTTGTACGAGCAAACGAGAAAGAAGGGGCGGAGCAAACGTGGGCTGACGGGAAGTGGAGTAAAGGTGAGACGTGTTTGTGGACGCGGCCGACAATAGTGGATATATATTTTTCCCACCCTTACCTTTGGAAATATACACTTTTTTCCTTGGGTTACTTTCAACGGGCACCTGGACTCTGCAGGTCTGCATTAAATCTTAAGTACCGGTATCATTTTCCATTCAATTTGCCGGCTGTGTTTATTGGACTTAATCGGGTATTGGTTAATTTTATGTTTGAATTGCGTTTTTTTCAATGTGGGCGCATGCGGCTAATATGCAGGTGCGGCTTGTGTATGTACAAAATCGGTTTTCCTCCCGAAATGTGACGGGTGCGGCTTATAATCAGGTGCGCTCTATCGTACATGAGTCAATTCATTCAAAAGAGAAAAATCATTTTGCATTGCCGGAAACTCAGCAAAATGTAACTTCATGTCAAGTTTGATAATGGATTAGTTGCCACACTTGGGATTATGGTTGCTCACTGTCGTTCCAAGCGTTGCTCACCGACTTTGTGTGAACGCTCAGACCCCTGGAAAATTAGAGGAACATTGCAGGTGACCCCAGGTAAAAATGCCGTATAGTATAGTGAGGAAATTAGCTCCGAACCCCCCATTACCCCACAAAAAACATTAAAATAGCAAAATATGATATAGCAGGTAACCAAATATGCAATATACGCCAATAACATAAACACACGTGTATAGGAAAAGTGAAATTTTATTGACTTTTGGTGTGACGTGATTTGATCTGGTATAGTGGAGTTAGTGGGTGGATGCAAAGGTAGAGAATACAGTGGATTCAAATGAAAAACTTTCTCAAGGTTTCTCTTTTGAGTTGTTCCTTGCCCGCATGTTGGTTTAAGATCAGGTTATTGTGTCATTTTACTCTTTATTCATTTTGACAGGGAACATTGGTTGCAATGCATTTTGGGTGTTTGGAACGACAACACGCAACTGACTCCCGTATGTGTGAGAGGAGCCCCAGAGGAGCAGGAAGCGGGCGATCGATGCCGGCTCTCACACATTGGCGTCTCAGTGGCCCGGATCGCTAAAGATTCTTCGACCTGCTGACACCGACACACACCGCAAGCTAAGCGGCTGCATAGAGCCCCGCGACCACTAGGGGGCCCCCAAGAGTGGTTCACTTTTACAGTGCCACCATTGTCACTTCTAGACGCACTATTCCTAATCTCTCGTATCACCCATTTTCTCCATCTCTGTATTCCGCCAGTAATGTTTTTTTGTATTTTTATTCCAAAAAGTGAATAGTTGGACATTGTTTGATCTCATCTTGTAAATTGTTCCAAAGTTTGACTCCACACGCAGACACACACATACTTTTCCTGGTGGTTCTCACTTCTACAGAAATACAAGAAAAGTACTACACAAGAACTACAAAACTAATTATCAAATATAGTGCTTCAAAACCCGGACCTCATATATTATTTTAATTTTATTCTAAAAATAAAAATACAAAAATGCTACTACAATAAAACTATATTACAAAATACTACTACTACTCCATAAATACTACAAAAACGACAGTAATATTACCAAAATACTAAAGAAATATGACAAAACTACTACAATACTACATTGTTTGATCTCGTCTATCAAATTGTTCCAAAGTTTGACTCCACACGCAGACACACAGATACTTTTCCTGGTGGTTCTCACTTCTACAGAAATACAAGAAAAGTACTACACAAGAACTACAAAACTAATTATCAAATATAGTGCTTCAAAACCCGGACCTCATATATTATTTTAATTTCATTCTAAAAATAAAAATACAACTACAATAAAACTATATTACAAAATACTACTACTACTACTACTCCAAAAATACTACAGTAATATTACAAAATTACTAAAGAAATATGACAAAAATACTACAATACTACATTGTTTGATCTCATCTTGTAAATTGTTCCAAAGTTTGACTCCACACGCAGACACACACATACTTTTCCTGGTGGTTCTCACTTCTACAGAAATACAAGATAAGTACTACACAAGAACTACAAAACTAAATATCAAATATAGTGCTTCAAAACCCGGACCTCATATATTATTTTGATTTCATTCTAAAAATAAAAATACAAAAATACTACAACAGTAAAACTATATTACAAAGTACTACTACAGAATGATTTACTCCAAAAATACTACCAAAAAAACCTAAAAAAAGAAATATGACAAAAATACTACTATGGAAATACGACTAAAATAATCCTAAAATATTGCTTTGAAAATACATCAATTATACTTCTACAGAAATACAACAAAAATACTACCCAAGAAATACAAAACGAAATATCAAATATAGTCCTTCAAAACGGGGACCTCATATATTATTTTAATTTTATTTTAAAAATAAAAATACAAAATACTACTACAATAAAACTATATTACAAAATACTACTACTACTCGAAAATACTACACAAAAACTACAGTAATATTACAAAAATACTAAAGAAATATGAAAATACTACAATGGAAATACTACAAAAATAATACTAAAATATTGCTTTGGAAATACATCAATTATACTTCTACTGAAATACTAAAAAAATATAAATACAGCATGCTATAATGTAAAAGAACTACCAGAGAAATATTAATACAAAAATACTACAAAAAGTTTACAACAGAAAAATACTTCTATGGAAATACTACAAAAATTCTACAAAAATACTACAAAAATACCTCTTTGGAAATACATCAATTATACTCATACTGAAATATTTATATAAAAAAACAATACTATAATGTAAAAAAACTATTACAGAAATATTACTTCAAAAATACTACTACAAGATGTTTACAACCAAAATACTACAAACTACACCTACAGCAATACTATAAAAGTCCTCCTATGGAAATACCACAAACATCATACAAAAATAAAACTACAGTAACACTACTACAAAAAATACTACAGAAATACTACAGATATACAGAAAACATTAGTATATGGAAATATTACAAAATACAAAAGTACTAAAAAAAATACTACAAAATTACTATAATCCTAAAACTACTGACATTCAAAAATACTACAGATATACAACAAAAAAATCGAAATACAACAAAAGTACTACAGAAATACTAAAAAAATACTTCTATGGAAATACGACAAAAAATTACTTCAGATATACGACAAAAATACTACAAGAATAAAACTACAACAACGACAAACTACGGAACTTCAATAAAAATCCGACTTCAGAAATACTAAAAAAAAAAAAATCTTACAGTAATACTGCAAAACACCTAATATACTATTTCAATCTAATTCAGAGATGTCAAACTCATTTGAACTCGGGGGCCACATGATAGAACAAACATTCTGTCAGGGGCCGGACTAGTAGGTTAAAGAGAAAGAAAAGGAGAAATAAAGAAATAAGAGAAAGAGGGAGGGAAAAGGAGCGAGGGCGGGACAAAGAAAGAAAAAGAGAGAGAGGGAGGGAGCTTAAGAAACAAAAGATAAAAAGTCGCGAGAGAGGGGGAAAAGAAAGGGAGAGGAAGAAAAAAAATCCAAAGAGAAATAGAAAGACAGAAGGAGAGAAAAGAGAAAAGAAAGTGAAAAGGGTAGGGAGAAAGAAAAAGAAAAGAGAGAAAAGGAAAAAAGGAAGTTAGAGCAAAAGAGGTTAAAAGACACAGAGAGAGAAAGAGACAAAGAGCAACAAAGGAAGAGAAAAGGAGAGAGAGAGAGGGAGAGTGGGAGAAAAGGGGTGGAAAAGAGAAAAAGAAAGAGAGAGAGAGAGAGAGAGAGAGAGAGAGAGAGAGAGAGAAAGAGAGAGAGAGAGAGAGAGAGAGAGAGAGAGAGAGAAATAAATACAAGTACAGTGTCTTTGTGAGAGACACCTGGCTTTGGCAACGTCAAGTTGACATATTTCAACCTGCAGCTTGTTTTTCTCTTGCGCTTCTCTGAGTGTTGTCTCGCGGGCCGGATTCAATCCCTTAGTGGGCCTGATCTGGCCCGCGGGCCGCCTGTTTGACACCTGTGATCTAATTGTTTCAAAACCAATTTAAGAAAACTAATCAATTTCAAAAGAAGTATAACAGTGTCGTTTTCTAAAGAAAATCAAATTTGAAAAACATATTTTTGTCGGCTTTTACAACGTCAAAATATTGTTTACGATGTAGAGTATTCAACGTTTGGTCAGAATTTTGTTTCGCAATGTCAGAAAATGATCAAAAAATGTCAAAATATGTGAAGTGAATACTGTGTTTTAAGTCAATCACATAGACATATTATCTGAATGATACTGGTGGAATATCAGGTTGGGGAGGGGGGCGTTAGCTAGCATTTGCGCATCAAAGGTTGCCGTGACAACTCCACCACAGTGGTCCGCCCCTCCCAGTAGACCGAAACCGAGAACTGGTCCACGTCTCACTTCGCAAGGAGAGTCTGAAATTGGCCAGCAAGAAGGCATATCCTAACAGGAAGAACTGGATCCAAATCCTGGCCGGTCCTGACCAAGTCTCAGTTCAACAAGCCACCAGCAGTCAACCTCTGCTTCATCGCCCTGCATCCTGTGGTCCTCAAGCCCACCAGGATTCCTCATCGCTCTATAGCTGAGGACATAACGCCTGGGCCGTCATCTTCATCAAAGCAGAACTTCGCAGAACATCTCGTTGCTAGGTATTGGGGTGAAGTTAAAGAGGGAACTCAAAATGCACGTAATAATCAAGCCAATGTCTATCCAAATGGCGCGAGTTTAAGTTCTCAACTTCTAGTTGTCTTTGTTTTATTTTCCTATCATTGATTTGTGTTCTGGCAGCACGGCGGCGCAGTGGTTAGCGCTTGTGCGGCACAGTTCATGTCATGGGAACCTGTTGTGGGTTCAAATCCAGCTCCAGACTTCCTGTGCGGAGTTTGTATGTTCTCCCCGTGCTTGCGTGGGTTTCCTCCGGGCATTCTGGTTCCTCCCACGTTCCAAGAACATGCATTTCAGGTGAATTGGCCGGTCCAAATTGTCCCTAGGTGTGAATGAGCGAATGAGTTGTCTGTCCCTGTGTGCCCTGCGATTGGCTGGCAACCAGTTCAGGGTGTCCCCTGCCCACTGCCCGGAGATGGCTGGGATGGGCTCCAGCCCCCCCGCGACCCTGATGAGGATAAGCGGTACGGCTGATGAGATGATGAGATGAGATTTGTGTTCTCTTCAAGCTTCTTCAGTAGATGATTAGTAAGATGTCATGCCCAGCATGGTCGCCGTGGCGACTGGTCTGCCCCGCCCCCTGGGCACCAGCTGAAGCAAATCAGCTAATTGCGTGTGTGCTACTTAAGGTTGGGTTGTGGGTATTGCGGGGGCTGGCTCATTATACGTTTTCCGTTCTGTTATGCCCTGTCCTGTTTAGTTTGAGTCGGAGGAAACCTGTACCTGCCCATTCTGAGTGTAAGAATGTTTTTGTTCTGTTTTGTCCCGGAGTTTTGGACGACTTTTATTTTGTTAAATAAAAGTTATGATTGTCACCGCAAATGAGTTCTCCCTTCCTGCCTCCGTTCTGGTCCGGTCTCCCTCGTGACAGTAAGATAAAAGTCCATAAATCCAAGAGTGTCTTGATGAAAGTATATTGAACTAACAAAAACGGTAAAGAGAACACCTAAAACACCTTCAGGTTAACTCAACAAGGTTTTTCATCCGTTTTCCTGAGATCATGACCTCGAAACGTATGTGGTGCTCCAAAAAGGCGAGTTTTGAGAAGAATAAACTCGGCTCTTTGATTCAACGGGTCGATAAATTGTTTGTTAGAATAATTTATTGACCACCCATATTCGCGACAACGAATCATCTCCGAGCTGAAGAGCAGCTTCAGCGACAGACTGCTGTCACAGTCTTGTTCCACGGACAGACCGAGGAGATCATTTATTCCTCATGCCATGAGGCTCTTTAACTCCACCCGGGGGAGTAAAAACCCACTCTATTTTTTATTAAACTGTGTATTTTCTGTGGCACTATTTAAATACTCTATAGCGAAACGTTATATTGGGTATTTTTGTATTCTATATCTTTTATCTTTTAACACAAATTTTCTTTTTGAAAATAATAAACTATAACCTTATCCTCATTGTTTTATAACCTTATCTTCTCTGTTCCATTATCTTCTTGGCTTTTTTTTACCTCACTGTGAATGTGTGAACCTGGAGTGTCATGCCCAATTTCGTTGTCACAAGATGTTAACCCATTTTGTAACAACGACAATAAAGGTATATTCTATTCCTCCTTGTTTTATAACCTTATCTTCTCTGTTCCATTATCTTGGCTTTTTTTTTACCTCACTGTGAATGTGTGAACCTGGAGTGTCATGCCCAATTTCGTTGTCACAAGATGTTAACCCATTTTGTAACATTGACAATAAAGGTATATTCTATTCCTCCTTGTTTTATAACCTTATCTTCACTGTTCCTTTATCTTCTTGGCTTTTTTACCTCACTGTGAATGTGTGACACTGGAGTGTCATGCCCAATTTCGTTGTCACAAGATGTTAACCCATTTTGTAACAACGACAATAAAGGTATATTCTATTCCTCCTTGTTTTATAACCTTATCTTCTCTGTTCCATTATCTTCTCTGCTTTTTTACCTCACTGTGAATGTGTGAACCTGGAGTGTCATGCCCAATTTCGTTGTCACAAGATGTTAACGCATTTTGTAACAACGACAATAAAGGTATATTCTATTCCTCCTTGTTTTATAACCTTATCTTCTCTGTTCCATTATCTTCTTGGCTTTGTTTTACCTCACTGTGAATGTGTGAACCTGGAGTGTCATGCCCAATTTCGTTGTCACAAGATGTTAACCCATTTTGTAACATTGACAATAAAGGTATATTCTATTCCTCCTTGTTTTATAACCTTATCTTCACTGTTCCTTTATCTTCTTGGCTTTTTTACCTCACTGTGAATGTGTGACACTGGAGTGTCATGCCCAATTTCGTTGTCACAAGATGTTAACCCATTTTGTAACAACGACAATAAAGGTATATTCTATTCCTCCTTGTTTTATAACCTTATCTTCTCTGTTCCATTATCTTCTCTGCTTTTTTACCTTACTGTGAATGTGTGAACCTGGAGTGTCATGCCCAATTTCGTCGTCACAAGATGTTAACCCATTTTGTAACGACAATAAAGGTATATTCTATTTTATTCTATTCTAAAAATGAATTGAGTTGATTAGGAATCTAAACATTTTAATAAAAATGAAATAAAATCCAAATCTAAGAAAAAAAGAGAAAGTATCCGGTATCTAAAGCCACAACAAAGTGATTTGTGCCGACACGTCTCAGGAGGAGGCGACAATGAAACGGATTTGCACTTAAATGAAAACTTTAGAGTGACCGTCAGCAGTGATCACATGACCTCGCCCCCCTCCCTCCTTTAATGCCCCCTCCTCGTTTTCCTTCTCCCTCACTTCACATGAAAAAGAAGAAAGATTCCGCGTCAGACAAATAATATTTTCAATGTTAATTAGGACAAAAATGTCGACTGTATATCCTCGCTACAGCGCCATCTGTATTTTGTGGGCTCAGTGCATCACAGGTTGAAAAATATTCCGCGATCCATTATCCCCGATTCCATATTGCTGCAAACAGAGGCCAGCACGGATCATTTTGTCGGGCCCGGCTTCTCTTTTTGCCGTTCTTTTCAGCAAAAAGTGAATTGCACTCGTGCGGCCGCAATCCAGTATCCCTGATCGCATATTATAGCAAACGGGGGCCATTACTGTACTCCTGCCTGAAGTTAACTGCACTCCTGTAGAACCGATCCTTTATCCCCCAATGTGAAGCATCAAATTGTGTTTAGAATCAAATGAAATGCACTGTTTTTGGCTGAGATCTATTATTACTGATGGAAGGGGCTGAAATGTGTGTAATGGGTAGTGACTATGATGAACCGTGCGGCCAGGATCCATTACTCCGTCGACTATTGCTGCGAGCAGAGGCCAGCACAGATCAATTTTGTCGGGCCTGGCTTTTCTTTTTGCCGTTCTTTTTAGCAAAAAGTAAATTGCACTTTTGCGGCCGTGATCCAGTATCCCTGATCGCTTATTATAGCAAACGGGGCAGGAGAGCGGGGGCCATTACTGTACTTCTGCCTAAAATCAACTGCACTCCTGTAGAAGCGATCCATTATCCCCCAATCTGAAGCACCCCATTGTGGTTAACTTTAAATGAAATCCACTGTTTGGGTTGCAATCCATTATTACTGATAGCAGGGGCTGACATGGCCTAATTTGTTTAATGCGTAGTGGCTATAATGGACCGTGAGGCCAGGATCCATTACTCCGTCGACTATTGCTGCGAGCAGAGGCCAGCACAGATCAATTTGTCGGGTCTGGCTGTTCTTTTTGCCGTTCATTTTAAGCAAAAAGTAAATTGCACTAAGTTGCACTTGTGTGGCCGCGATCCAGTATCCCTGATCGCTTATTATAGCAAACAGGGGCGGGAGAGCGGGGGCCATTACTGTACTTCTGCCTAAAATTAACTGCACTCCTGCAGCAGCGATCCATTATCCCCCAATCTGAAGCATCCCATTGTGGTTAGCCTGAAATGAAATGCACTGTTTTGGCTGCGATCTGTTATTAGTGATGGCAGGGGCTTGGATGGCAAATTTGTGCGTAATGGCTATAGTGAACTGTGAGGCCATGATCCATTACCGGGTCGACTATTGCTGCGAGCAGAAGCCGGCAGAGCGCTTGTGAAAAACGGTGGGGCTACCTTTCGGATTTTAACATTTTGCGGGGCATCAGGTCCCCATTAACCGCAATAAACAAGCAATTACTGTCATTCTAATGTGGACGTTGCATTCAAGTGCGCTCGGAAAAACGACAACTTGCCAAGGTTACCGCCTTCACTTCAATCTACAGTTCTAATGCAACCACGCAAATAAAACACCTGAGAAAACGCAAATAACCCTTCCTCCCCTCCATATTGCAAAGGACACGCGTGACCTCCTCCAGGGTTGGGATTGAAATTGCCTCGGCGTCTCCAGGGGGCGCCGTTGACCTTCCGCAGCCCATCGATCGCCGGCGTCGATAAAAATGATCGACTTCATTTACATCACGGGTGCCAAACTGCCGGCCCGCGGGCCGGATCAGGTCCGATGAGGGGTTTAATCTGGCCCGCGAGACAAAGCTGAGGGAAGCGCAAGAGAAAAACGAGCTGCAGGTTGAAATATGTCCACTTGATGTTGCCAAAGCCAGACGCCTCTCACGCTGTACTTGCATTTCTCTCTTTCTCTCTCTCTCTTTCTCTCTCTATTTCGTCCTCCCTTTTTCTCTCACCTTCTGTGTCTCTCTCTTTCACTTGCTCTGTCTCTCTTTTTCTTTCTTTGTTCCTCTTCTTCTCTTTCTTTCTCTGTGTCTTTTTACCTTCTATGGCTCTCACTTCCTTTTTTTTTCTTTTCTGTTTTTTCTCTTTCTCTTGCATCCCCCTCCTCTTTCTCCCCTTCTCTCTTTTCTCTCTTTCTCTCTTTCTATTTCTGTTAGGATTTCTTTATCACTCTCTCTCTTTCCCCCTCTTTCACAATTTCTCTTTTTTTCTATTTTGTTTCTCATATTGTCTCTCTTTCTCATTTTTACCTCTCTGTCTTTCTTTCCCCCTTTCTCTTTTTCTTTGTCCCACCCTCTCTCTTTACCTCTCCCTCTCTTTCTCTTATTTTGTTCTCTCTCTTTTCTTTATCATCAATCTACTAGTCTTTCTTTCTTTCCTTCTTTCTCCCATGTTTCCTTCTTTCTTTTTTTCTTTCTTTCCTTCTTTCTCCCATCTTTCCTTCTTTCTTTTTTTTCTTTCTTTCTTTCTCCATTTCCTTCTCTCTTTCTTTCTTTGTTTCTTTTCTTTCTTTCTTTCCTTCTTTCTCCTATCTTTCCTTTTCATTCTTTCTTTTTCTTTATTTTTTCTCTTTCTTTCCTTCTCCATTTCCTTCTCTCTTTCTTTCTTTCCCCCCATCTTTCCTTTTCATTCTTTCTTTTTCTTTCTTTTTTTTTTCTTTCTCCATTTCCTTCTCTCTTTTCTTTCTTTGTTTCTTTCTGTCCATCTCTCCATTTCATTCTTCCTTCCTCATTAGTCCGGCCCCTGAGAGAATGTCTGTTCTACCTTGTGGCCCCCTTAGTTAAAATGAGTTTGACACCCCTGATTCACATCCTACCGACTCGCTTTGCATTCCTCGCCCGCGTCATTGGTTGCCGCTCATAAGCCCCGCCCCCTCCCTAAACCAGCGCCGGGACGCCTTTGAACGACCTTCAACTTTAGGGCCGCTCTGCCCCGGCGGGTCGTCAACTCCTTTAGCGGCCGTCCCCGAGGTATCGCTCGGGGTTTTTACTGCGACGCCGCGGAAATCACAATAACAGCAGGATGGAAAAAGAGGAGCGAGGGGGATGAGGAACAGCAGAGGAACAATAGCGGGGACAAAAAATGAGGGGAGGGGGTCTAATTGTCCCAATTAGCATGTTTATAGCGTCATTTTTTGACCCCCCTAGCTACGGTAGGCGGTCCTTCCATATTTCGACGGGAATCGTATTTAATTTAGCAGCTCTTATTTTGAAAACCAAACAAGTTTGAAATGAAGGCCCGCGACCCTCTGAAAATGGATCCGCGACTCACTTTAGGGTCCCGAACCACCTTTTGAGAAACACTGATCAAAATTGGTAGAAAAATGACCACAAAAATCGTCCATTTACAAAAAATAATGCAACAAAATTTCACATAATATCTAATCACAAGGATCGATTTAGATCACAAGTGTCAAAGAGGCGGCCCGCGGGCCACATTAGGCCCGCTAAGGGATTGAATCCGGCCCGCGAGACAACACTCAGAGAAGCGCAAGAAGAAAATATGTCAACTTGATGTTGCCAAAGCCAGGTGCCTCGAACAAAGACATTGTACCTCTCTCTCTCTCTCTCTCTCTCTCTCTCTCTCTCTCTCTCTCTCTCTCTCTCTCTCTCTCTCTCTCTCTCTCTCTCTCTCTCTCTCTCTCTCTCTCTCTCTCTCTCTCTCTCTCTCTCTCTCTCTCTCTCTCTCTCTCTCCCCTCCTTTGTTGCTCTTTGTTTCTTTGTCTCTCTGTGTCTTTTTAACTTCTTTTGCTCTAACTTCCTTTATTCCTTTTCTCTCTTTTCTCTTTCTTCCTACCCTTTGCTCTTTCTTTTATCTTTTCTCTCCCTCTGTCTTTCTATTTTTCTTTGGATTTCTTTCTTCCTTCTCCTTTCTTTTCCCCCTCTCTCACGACTTTTTATCTCTTTTGTTTCTCACGCTCTCTCCCTCTCTCTCTTTTTCTTTCTTTGTCCCGCCCTCTCTCCTTTTCCCTCTCTCTTTCTCTTATTTCTTTATCTCTCTTTTTCTTTCCCCGGAGTTAAAGTCAAAATCAAAACATGGGATTTATATTCACAGAAACAATAGCTAGGAAGATTTACCACATCTATTTTCTGAGTTCATTTTGGCGAGAAATGTTTTCTCCACACCCAGGTTAAATAAAAAGATAAGATGAATGAACAGCACCTGTGCAGCCGCGATCCTTTATCCCTAGTTGACCATTGTTTCGAGTTCGAGCCGCTAAAGTGTGCTATTGTGGCCTCCTAAAATGAACTGCACTCTTTTGGCAGTGATTACTTCCAGTTGACTATCGCGAAGAGCGAGGGAAGAGAGAGCAAATTTGCATCATCCTTGGCAGGTCTGTTTTCCCATTCTCCCCCCCTAAAAAGAACAGCCCCTGTGAAGCTGCGATCCTTTATCCCCGGTCGACCATTGTTGCGAGCTGGGGCCATCAGTGCGCATTTCTTTTCAGTTTTGGCTGCTGAAGCATGCCACTGTAGCTCGGTTAAAATGAACTGCACTGTTTTAGCTTTGATTCGTTATCCAAGGTCTGCTATCGCTGAGAGAGGGGCAGAGAGAGGAAATTTGCATCATGCTTGGTGGATATTTTTTCCTCCATTTCTTCCCACTTAAAATGAACAGCACCCGTGCAGGCGCATTCCTTTATCCCCAGTTGACCATTGTTGCGAGCGTGTGCCAGCAGTGCGCATATTTTTTCAGTTTGGGCTTCTGAAGCATGCCACTGTGGCCCGGTTAAAATGAACTGCACTGTTTTAGCTTTGTTTCATTATCCATGGTCTGCTATCTAAGAGGGGCAGAGAGGGCAAATATGCATATTGCTTGGTGGATATTTTTTTCCAGTTCTTCCCACTTAAAATGAATAGCACCCGTTCAGCCGCAATCCTTTATCCCCGGTTGACCATTGTTGCGAGCGTGGGCCAGCAGTGCGCATAATTTTTCAGTTTGGGCTTCTGAAGCATTCCACTGTGGCCCGGTTAAGATGAACTGCACTGTTTTAGCTTTGATCCATTATCCATGGTCTGGTAACGCTGAAGAGGGGCAGAGAGAGCAATTATGCATCGTGCTTGGTGGATATTTTTTTCCATTTCTTCCCACTTAAAATGAACAGCACCCATACAGGCGCAATCCTTTATCCCCAGTTGACCATTGTTGCGAGCGTGGGCCAGCAGTGCGCATATTTTTTCAGTTTGGGCTTCTGAAGCATACCACTGTGGCCCTGTCAAAATGAACTGCACTGTTTTAGCTTTGATCCATTATCCATGGTCTGGTAACGCTGAAGAGGGGCAGAGACAGCAAAAATGCATCGTGCTTAGTGATTATTGTTTTCCAGGTCTTCACACTTAAAATGAACAGCACCTGTGCAGCTGTAATCCTTTATCCCCGGTTGACCATTGTTGGGACCGCGTGCCAGCAGTGTGCATATTTTTTCAGTTTGGGCTTCTGAAGCATGCCACTGTGGCCCGGTTAAAATGAACTGCACTGTTTTAGCTTTGTTTTGTTATCCCAGGTCTGCTATCGCAGAGAGCGGGGCAGAGAGAGCAAATGTGCATCATGGTTGGTGGATATTTTTTTCTATTTCTTCCCACTTAAAATGAACAGCACCCATGCAGGCGCAATCCTTTATCCCCGGTTGACCTTTGTTGTGAGCGCGGGCCAGCAGTGCGCATATTTTTTCAGTTTGGGCTTCTGAAACATGCCACTGTGGCCCGGTTAAAATGAACTGCACTGTTTTAGCTTTGTTTTGTTATCCCAGGTCTGCTATCGCAGAGAGCGGGGCAGAGAGAGCAAATGTGCATCATGGTTGGTGGATATTTTTTTCTATTTCTTCCCACTTAAAATGAACAGCACCCATGCAGGCGCAATCCTTTATCCCCGGTTGACCTTTGTTGTGAGCGCGGGCCAGCAGTGCGCATATTTTTTCAGTTTGGGCTTCTGAAACATGCCACTGTGGCCCGGTTAAAATGAACTGCACTGTTTTAGCTTTGTTTTGTTATCCCAGGTCTGCTATCGCAGAGAGCAAATGTGCATCATGGTTGGTGGATATTTTTTTCTATTTCTTCCCACTTAAAATGAACAGCACCCATGCAGGCGCAATCCTTTATCCCCGGTTGACCTTTGTTGTGAGCGCGGGCCAGCAGTGCGCATATTTTTTCAGTTTGGGCTTCTGAAGCATGCCACTGTGGCCCGGTTAAAATGAACTGCACTGTTTTAGCTTTGTTTTGTTATCCCAGGTCTGCTATCGCAGAGAGCGGGGCAGAGAGAGCAAATGTGCATCATGGTTGGTGGATATTTTTTTCTATTTCTTCCCACTTAAAATGAACAGCACCCATGCAGGCGCAATCCTTTATCCCCGGTTGACCTTTGTTGTGAGCGCGGGCCAGCAGTGCGCATATTTTTTCAGTTTGGGCTTCTGAAACATGCCACTGTGGCCCGGTTAAAATGAACTGCACTGTTTTAGCTTTGATTCGTTATCCCAGGTCTGCTATCGCAGAGAGCGGGGCAGAGAGAGCAAATGTGCATCATGGTTGGTGGATATTTTTTTCTATTTCTTCCCACTTAAAATGAACAGCACCCATGCAGGCGCAATCCTTTATCCCCGGTTGACCTTTGTTGTGAGCGCGGGCCAGCAGTGCGCATATTTTTTCAGTTTGGGCTTCTGAAACATGCCACTGTGGCCCGGTTAAAATGAACTGCACTGTTTTAGCTTTGATCCATTATCCATGGTCTGGTAACGCTGAAGAGGGGCAGAGACAGCAAAAATGCATCGTGCTTAGTGATTATTGATTTCCAGGTCTTCACACTTAAAATGAACAGCACCTGTGCAGCTGTAATCCTTTATCCCCGGTTGACCATTGTTGGGACCGCGTGCCAGCAATGCGCATATTTTTTCAGTTTGGGCTTCTGAAGCATGCCACTGTGGCCCGGTTAAAATGAACTGCACTGTTTTAGCTTTGTTTTGTTATCCCAGGTCTGCTATCGCAGAGAGAGGGGCAGAGAGAGGGGCAGAGAGAGGAAATTTGCATGATGCTTGGTGGATCTTTTTTCCTGTTCTTTTAGCCTAAAATGAACAGCACCCGTGTGGCCGCGATCCTTTATCCCCAGTCGACTATTACTAAGAGAAGGTGTCAAGAGAACAAATTTGTCTCATTTTTAAAGCTGTCTTTTTCCATTCTTTCTGCCTAAAATGAAGAGCACTATGTGGGCGATGTGCTTTCGGGAAACTTCGAACATGAAACCCATATGCCAAAAATAAAACGTGAATAATTTGCAATGAATCCTAAATTAATATTCTTAATAGCCATGAAAGTTTATGACCCTAACATCATTAGCAAATGAACACTTTAGCTGTTTACTATTCTCTCAAGGTCACGTAAAGTTCTTTGAATATTTTACGAAAAACAGCGTTTTGTTTTTTTCGTCCGACCTTGCCGAGGTCGGACCTTCAAATAATTTTCAACTTTCACGAGTGAATCCGACCGAAACAAACGACTCGACGAGAGAAGAAAAAAAAAAGAACAAAAAAGCCAGAACTTTTTTGAAAAGCCGAATTGAAATGCGCGACGTCCTTGTCAAGGTCGCGCGCTGGCTTCACCTCGCGGGTGCGTGAAATGGGAACCAATGCGGCGAGAGGCGGGAGGGGTCGGCACCCCAACCGATTCCCGACCTAACCTCTCCCCGTTTTCTCCCACAATTCCAATCCCCCCATGCATGCATTTTTAGAGTGTTTATTCTTTGTATTGATCCAAGTTACCGATACAGGTTACCGATATCACTCAAATCTTCCATATTTTTAAATAAAGAAATTAATAGCAATTTTCATTCCTCACATTTCTCGTTCCTGTCGGTAAATCAGCCACAAGAGGGCGGCAAATCCCGGTCTGAGGAAAAACCCTAGGGGTCACCAAACAACGGCACGTGGGTTGTATCAGGCCCATCGGCGGATTGAATCCGGCCCGCGAGCCGATGTTGAGAGAAGCATAGGGGAAAAAACAAGCAGCTCCTTGTCAAAAGAATGACCTGCAGTTTTAAATATGTTCACTGGATGTCGCCAAAGCGACTTGAAAAGTTTGGAGAGCAAGTATTGGTATGTATCGGAAAACCAAAAGGGCAGTTTTGCACATATTTATATTTCTTTAAATAAAAAGAGAAGTACAAGTATACACTTTTTAAAATATTTTAATATCCTTCTCTAAAAAAACTGTTTCTGTCAATAATGACATCAATATTTGCCTGGTAATAGTAACATCGGAACAATAATAGAATGATAGATGGATAGACGATAGATAGATAGAACAATAGGTAGATAGAACGATAGATGATAGAACAATAGATAGATGGATAGATCGAACAATAGAACAATAGATAGAACGATAGAATGATGGATAGAACGATAGATAGACAATAGAACGATGGATAGATAGAACAATGGATAGATAGAACAATAGAACAATGGATAGATAGAAAGATAGATACAGAGGACGATAGATAGAACGATAGATAGAACGATAGATAGATAGATAGATAGATAGATAGATAGATAGATAGATAGATAGATAGATAGATAGATAGATAGATAGATAGATAGATAGATAGATAGATAGATAGATAGACGATAGAACAATAGATAGAACGATAGATAGATAAATAGAACGATAGATAGAACGCTAGATAAATTGATAGATAGAAAGATAGATACAGAGAACGATAGATAGAACGATAGATAGAACGATAGATAGAACGATAGATAGATAGATAGATAGATAGATAGATAGATAGATAGATAGATAGATAGATAGATAGATAGATTGATAGATAGATAGAATGATAGATAGATATATAAATAGAACGATAGTTAGATAGATAGAACGATAGAACGATAGATAGAACGATAGAACGATAGATAGAACGATAGAACGATAGATAGATAGATAGAACAATAGATAGAACGATAGAATGATAGGTAGATAGAACGATATATATATATATATATATATATATATATATATATATACATAGAACGATAGTTAGATAGATAGAACGATAGATAGAACGATAGAACGGTAGATAGAACGATAGAACGATAGATAGAACGATAGATAGATAGAACAATAGATAGATAGAACAATAGATAGATAGAACGATAGATAGATAGATAGATAGATAGATAGATAGAACGATAGATAGAATGATAGATAGATAGATAGATAGATAGATAGATAGATAGATAGATAGATAGATAGAACGATAGATAGAATGATAGATAGATAGATAGATAGATAGATAGATAGATAGATAGATAGATAGATAGATAGAACGATAGATAGAACGATAGATAGAACGATAGATAGAACGATAGATAGAACGATAGATAGATAGATGGATAGATAGATAAATACATAGATAGATAGATAGATAGATAGATACTTTATTCATCCCCGAAGGGAAATTCACAATACATTTTTATTGTAGAAACACATCGAACTGGTAGCCATTTCCACTAAGACAGAAGAGCAGGAGCTTTAGCACCACATTATGTCTATTTGTGTGCAGCACTGCCTCTTACTTAATTAGTGCTGTCAAAATTAAAGCAGGCCCCTTATAGCCCCCTAAGAAATTCTAAGTAGCCCACTGACTGGTTACCCTAGATGCGAAAGTTGCTCAAAAATTAGTCTCAGCACTTTTGGTTTTGTTGAATCTGCATTTTCAGATATGACCACCATATTTCACTAGCAGTCAGGTAGGTTACCCTTGATGTGAAAAATGCTCCAAAAAGCTGACTCAGCACTTTGAATTGGTTGACTCCGATATCGAACAATATTAAATATCAACACCATTTTAGTCCCCATCTTAAGTCAGTCTTACTCTTTGGGTTTTCCATTCTCAAGTGCCAATGACCCTTCCAAAAAAGGGAAACACCCCCCCCCAAAATAGTGCGCAACCATTATTGTTATAACCTGGTAATAACATAGTAATAACAATGTAATAGCATCATGACTGAATACGGTTCTTATCTTAGTCACGCGCATCAAACTGGTAACTCTTTGCACTAAATTAGAAGGCCTTGAGCTTTAGCACCACATTACGTCGATTTGTGCGCACCGCTGCTTCTCATGAAGTCGGTAATGTCAAAATAAAAGCGGAATTATAGCCTCGTGGATTCTCCAGGACTTGTCGGAGACCCCTTTCCGTCGTAACGACACGCTAGCTCGAGAGTCATCAAATATGAATGTGTGTGCGAGGAGGTCCACCGGGAAGGCTCAATTAAGTGGCTCCTTCCTCGTCTACCCATCATCATCGTCGGTGACAACCTCGTATAATGGCGACCCCGGGACGACAGGTACTGGAAAACAAATACAATTCTCCAACTTAAAATAAAATGGTCGTATTTTGTTGTGCATAAGTATCATATGACGTGAGGCGAAGAACAATCGCTTTAGTCGATTAAAAAGGAAAGCTAAAATAACTCATTGTTCATTGTTGTGGGGAACTGTTACGTACTGAAAGAGTGCTACCTCTATTTACAAATGTCTCGACATACAAAAGTTTCAGGTTACAAATATTGCCTCTGGTTATAAAGTCGTTTTAGGATAAAAAGTCACAAATACACTGCCAATTTACTGCTCCCGGAGTTCTACCTGGCACCTGGTCCATGTGGATGAATCCCAGCATGCTCTTCGTGTCCCCTTCCAACTCTGTAAACAGTCTACGGCATACTAACGCTACGAGAAGCTATCATTCACTATCGACCCCATGAAAGACATGTAGAAAAGTGGACAAGTAGAAAAGAAGAGGAAGAGACTTTTACTGGTCATTGGAACAAAGCAAGAGATAATGGAAATGGATGAAAAAAAAACACCGCTGGGCAGGAGCAGTTCAGAGACGACAAGGAGGAGGATGTAGCCATCATTCCATCAGCCCAAATTAAAAATATTTAGGCAAAATCTATGAAATCTAAAATTTCTGGAAAGGAACTACCCAGAAAAGGTGTTGACAGGTCGGGATATCGCTCCTTAAAATGACGGAATGTCAAAGGCCGACAAAAGCAGACGTCGTTGGATCAGTTTTTCAAGAAACGCGAGGCAAAAAAAACACTGCTAAGGACCAGTACACAAAGTAGCCATATCCAACTTAAAATCAAAGTCGGATTTTGTTGTGCATAAGTATCAGGTGACGTGAGGCGACGAACAATCGCTTCAGTCAATTAAAAAGGAAAGCTCGTCAAAAAAAATAACCCCCCCACCGGCTCCCCCAACTTCCTCACCCCCTGGATTAATTCCACCTCCGGCATTGATTGATGATGTCTATCAAATAATTGATTAATTGTCACACGGGTCCCCCAAGCATGCCACGCTTATCTTGTTCTTTGGCTTTTATCGCGCGCTAGCCGACGTAGCGCTTAGCGTGCGATTAGCGCGTCTGTGCTCACGTGTTAGCAACGGGGACGTTTCATCAAACGTCCCCTCGTCCTCCATCTTGTTTTTGCCGCTAATGATTACGCCGCGTGGGGGCGAAATGGCGGTGGCGGGAAAATGGGCGACCGCTCGAGAAAATTTTCACGAAGGCGTTTGATCATGGACAAAAGTCTTAAACGAGGAAGGCTAATCTTCAAAAAGTATACACACTAAATTCCATGCTTCAAACATTTGGATTTTGAGATAATTTAAAACAAAAACATTAAATTTGAACTAGAATAACCGTTGCTACATTCACCAGGAGAGGTAACGGGTGCAAGTTTCGATATTTCAGAGAGAATAACATTGGACGGACGGACAGACGGACAGACAATAACATTAGACAGTCCGTCCGTCCGACACAGACAGACAGACAGACAGACAATAACATTAGACAGTCCGCCCGTCCGACACAGACAGACAGACAAACAATAACATTAGACAGTCCGTCCGTCCGACACAGACAGACAGACAGACAGACAGACAGACAGACAGACAGACAGACAGACAGACAGACAGAGAGACAATAACATTAGACAGTCCGTCCGTCCGACACAGACAGACAGACAGACAATAACATTTGACAGTCCGTCCGTCCGACACAGACAGACAGACAGACAGACAGACAGACAGACAATAACATTAGACAGTCCGTCCGTCCGTCCGACACAGACAGACAGACAGACAATAACATTTGACAGTCCGTCCGTCCGACACAGACAGACAGACAGACAGACAATAACATTAGACAGTCCGTCCGTCCGACACAGACAGACAGACAGACAGACAGACAGACAGACAATAACATTAGACAGTCCGTCCGTCCGACACAGACAGACAGACAGACAGACAGACAATAACATTAGACAGTCCGTCCGTCCGACACAGACAGACAGACAGACAGACAATAACATTAGACAGTCCGCCCGTCCGACACAGACAGACAGACAGACAATAACATTAGACAGTCCGTCCGTCCGACACAGACAGACAGACAGACAGACAGACAGACAGACAGACAGACAGACAGACAGACAGACAGACAGAGAGACAATAACATTAGACAGTCCGTCCGTCCGACACAGACAGACAGACAGACAATAACATTTGACAGTCCGTCCGTCCGACACAGACAGACAGACAGACAGACAGACAGACAGACAATAACATTAGACAGTCCGTCCGTCCGTCCGACACAGACAGACAGACAGACAATAACATTTGACAGTCCGTCCGTCCGACACAGACAGACAGACAGACAGACAATAACATTAGACAGTCCGTCCGTCCGACACAGACAGACAGACAGACAGACAGACAGACAGACAATAACATTAGACAGTCCGTCCGTCCGACACAGACAGACAGACAGACAGACAGACAATAACATTAGACAGTCCGTCCGTCCGACACAGACAGACAGACAGACAGACAGACAATAACATTAGACAGTCCGTCCGTCCGACACAGACAGACAGACAGACAATAACATTAGACAGTCCGTCCGTCCGACACAGACAGACAGACAGACAGACAGACAGACAATAACATTAGACAGTCCGTCCGTCCGACACAGACAGACAGACAGACAGACAGACAGACAATAACATTAGACAGTCCGTCCGACACAGACAGACAGACAGACAATAACATTAGACAGTCCGTCCGTCCGACACAGACAGACAGACAGACAGACAGACAGACAATAACATTAGACAGTCCGTCCGTCCGACACAGACAGACAGACAGCCAGCCAGCCAGCCAGACAGACAGACAGACAGACAGACAGATAGATGGATACGATACTACGATATTACCACAAGAGGGCGCTCCTTAGAAATAAAAAAACTCATTGTTCATTATTGTGGAAAACCATTACGGCAAGTAGGAGTTATCAGTCCTAACCGAACTTGAAGATGTTTTTACGAGAGATGTCCAGTAGTGATGACGACTGTTACATACTGAAAGAGTGCTACCATACTTACAAATGTCTCGACATACAGAAGTTTCAGGTTACAAATATTGCCTCTTGTTACAAAGGCGTTTTCGGATAAAAAGTCACAAATACACTGCCAATTTACTGCTCCCGGAGTTCTACCTGGCACATGGTGCATGTGCGTGAATCACAGCATGCCCTTCGTGTCCCCTTCACGCTCTGTAAACAGTCTACTGGATAGTACCGTTACAAGGACCTATCATTCACAATTGACCCCCAGAAAGACATGCAGAAAAGTGACAAGGGGGAAAGGAAGAGGAAGAGACTTTTACTGGCCATCGGAAAAAAGCAAGAGAAAATAGAAAGGTATGAAAACACACACCGCCGCGCGGAAGGAGTTCAGAGACAACAAGGAGGAGGATGCAGCAATCATTCCATCAGCCCAATTTAAAAATATTTAGGCAAAATCCATGAAACCCGAAATTTGTGGAAAGGAATTACCCAGATAAAGTGTTGACAGGTCAGGCTATCGCTCCTTATAATGACGGAATATCAAAAGCAAATAAAAGCAGATGTCTTTGGATCAGTTTTTCAAGGAACGCGAGGCAAAAAAAACACTGCTGAGGACAAGTACACAAAGTAGCCATATGAAAGGTAAATAAATATTTTTATAATTTCCTTTATTCTCTGTCTTTTTTTACATGAATGAAATGAATTTGTTCCATGTTCTGTTGCTCTTTTAGGACGTATTAAAAAATATCACACTTTTGCGGGTCTTGGAACGGATTAGCGCATTTACATGCAAAAGGCGTCTCTACTTACAAACGTTTCAGGTTACAAAGCTACTCCCGGAATTTAATACCGTATAAATGGCGGTTTAATGAAGATCGGGGCTCTTCCTGACCAGATTATTCACAGACCCCAGTTTGTCTCCTCCATCTTTTTTTCCACCAGCGTCTAGAAAAATTTCTTTCTATGCTATCAAAATGTTAGCACTGCAAACAAAAAATAACAAGCTTTCATCGACGTCTCACTCCCACTCGCTCTCTCATCTCTTTTGCTAACGAGATATTAGCCCCGTCAAGGTCAAAGTTCGACCTTGGGGCCTCCATTAAACGGAGTCAGTGGAGAGTGAATCGACGGGGACGAGCGCGACTCGTTAGCTAGCTTACGAGCGCGCGCCGACAAATAGAAGGTTGATGAGATTGTAAATGAAGATCGTTTTTGTTGACAATCGTCTTTGCCCACGGAATTAAACGAGCCCTGATTGGAGAGCTCGGGCGATAATAGAAATGGATAGAGATGTGTAATTCGAAGTATCGGTTTCAATAAAAGGTATCAAATGAAAGGCTCATTTGTGAGAGTAATCAACACAGCCCAAAAGATCATCAGTGGCTCTCCAGTCCAGAAGACAATTAGCAACCTGGCCACCATCTCTTTGATCTGTTGTCCTCTGGGGGGCACTATACATCCCACACAACTAGGACAAACAGGCTCACAGACAGTTTTTTCCCCAGGGCCATCACAACCCTAAACGAAAGCGCAAAAATGAACAGTAGAGCTGATAAGCCCAGCACAAAAATGACATCCACCTTCTTTGTTTCAAATAATTCCCTAAGGAATGGATGGAACTACAGCGTCCCCTTTTGGACAGTTCCCGAATGTACCAATTCACCATGTACCACAATGAAAACCGATAACATGAAGTTTTGAATGTAATTAAAACATCCAAGGCTATGTATTGATAAAATAATGTTTCTTAAGTACAGAACATTACGCAAATGTCTCACTTCTTTGGCTTTCTAACTAGTTTAGCAACTTCAAACACCGTCATCTGATCCTGGTGGTCTTAAATATTTGAGACCACGCCCAAAGAGGCATGATCTGGTCAAGTGTCCCTGGCCCACACGTTGCAACCATTCGGAGCACGAGACCAAATCTCTCCACAACAACAAGTAAAAGGATTTAACTCCAAGTTTGCTGGTTCTTGGGAATGAGCGTTTTTTTCTGTACAAGAGAATCCCCCCGAAATCAACTAGCATTATAGTGGAAACTTTCCTTTTGGGCGAGTAACTTTCAGCGGTCGAAAACTCCCACTATCTCTGGCTCTTCCCCTTCCCTTTTTACCCCCTATCAATAATTCTCTGTGTTAATAAATTGTGTGTCCTCTTTCAATCAGCCTGGTTCATTGAATCCATTTTCTCGGGATTAGTAATTAATATCAGAACTCAAAGAACTCAAAGTAATATTTTTTTTTATCAGTGTGGGAAATTCTAGCATCCTTCGGAAAAAAATATGGTGGCGCACAAGCAACACCTAGAGGCAAATTCGTTTACTGATTGCGGTAAATAATAACTTGTTTTAATCCTAACGATTTTCAAAATAATAGCCAGAAAAATCCCCACAAAAATAATATTTGTTTTTTTTTCTCTTTTTGTTGAAAAAAACTGTGAAATAATATATACTATTGACAGAAGTGTGAAAATAAATATGTACTGTAATTTTCAAGTTGCATCCTATTTTCAAAATACTGTGCAATGAAAAATATTTGAGTTGTCTAGTCACTCTTGATATTTGTTCTAAAACAGTTCTTGTTGTCGAAGTATTTTATTTAATTATACTCTTGTTGTTGTTTCATTGTATTCTTTACACTATTGACACTTTGACTTTATTTTGAAATTATTGTGGAATGGAAGGTACAGTTGCCATGTGGATTATTTTACTTTTGTATTTTTTTTTTACATTGCTACTGTTTTGGTTTGATTGTCTTGACTTTTGTTCATAAACAGTAATTGTAATATGTATATTTTTATTATATTGCTAAAGTTTGTATTGTAGATCATAAACAAATAGAACATTTATTTTATTTTGACGGGATGGATAGCAAAATTCCTAGTATCGCCCACACTATTTATTTCGCACCCTATTTTTACACATGAAGTCTTACTTCAAAATAAAGCTGCCATAGAGTAAAATACTAGTCTCCATTGAAGATTTTTTTGTTCTTGTTCAAATTTTGAAAAAAAAAATAAAAGTAATAAATAAATTAAAAAAAATAGGCAGACTTTTTAAAATCATCTCCTAAATTCTGAGCTTCTTGTTCATGTGGACACCAGATTTTAGGAGATGAAGGGACAGAAAGCGGTAGTCCAACCCATAAAACGATACAGTTGCGAACATGACTTAATTTTTATCTACAAAATGAGTTGTTGCCAATTTTGTCCACCAGGAGGCGCAGTGACGATGATCAAAATGTGCGTGTCACTCAAGATTTGACACAAAGACAAAATTGTTGAGAAATTCTTGATTAATCCGCAATGATATCAGGAAAAAATATATATTTTTAAGGGACAGTGTGTATTTAACCAATAGATGTCGCTGTATTCTGTTTGCAAGTAAATTTTCTTCTAATTTTGTATTTCTCGTATTGCCCTCTTACATAGCGCATCCGTAATTTTATTTTTTTGTGAAATAACATTGAGATGGATTTCCTAAATGTTCTCTGATTTCTTAATGGTAGTCAGCAAATACTGTTACAGTGAGTCTTTTGTGAGTGGTGCCTAGCTTTGGCGACATCCAGTGGACATATCTAAAACTGCGGGTCGTTGTCCGATGCTCGTTTTTCTCTTGTGCTTCTCTCAGCATCTTCTCATGGGCCATGTAAAATGATGTAGCCGGGCCGAATGGGCTAAGAGTTGGACATAGCCAGCATAGACTTACCTGAGAGAGTCCCAGGTAGATGGAAACCGTCTCGGAGATGTACAGGAAGCGTCCTTCTTTGTTTAGTGCAAATACGAAACCATCCAGGGACTGAAACACAAAAAACGCGTATCGTTATGAATATCATTCATGCGCCATTTGATACTACATCAACGGTGATTGTGTGGAGTGAAGGCAGCCATTGGAATTCCTGGAGGTCCACATCTCTGTGGACAACCAACAGGACAGCCCTGGTCAAAAAGGCCCAGCAGAACCTACAGTTCCTGAGAGTGCCCCAAAAGAACCACTGAGCACAAGCCTGCTGGTGATCTTCTAGTGCTCCACCATAGAGAGCCTGGTGACCTATACTGTGTCAGTGTGGAACTCGATCTTCACAGAAGCAGACAGGAAGAGTCAAACAGAGTTGCTGGATACAACCGGAATGTTTGATGTTCGATCTTACATTACACATACGCTAGGGTGCGATGCTGAGCGGCGTACGGGTGTTTTAGCCCCTTATTATGCCTCCGGAGAAAGTCAGTGCAAGCAGCAAAGTTGCTACAGGTGAAAAAAGAAAAGTAGTGCGTACAACTATTGCATTTAAGAAAGAAATAATTGCAAAATATGAAGGAGGTGTGCGAGTGTCTAATCTTGCTAGGGAATACAGCATGGCTAAATCTACGATCAGTACGATACTAAAGAATAAAGAAGCTGTGAAATCTAGTGATGTGGCTAAGGGAGTGAGTGCTATAAAGCAAGCAACGGCGGTCCACCTGCGCCTTCTGCTGACCACCACAAGGGTAAGAAATCCTATCCATAATTCTTTTCTTTATCCTTTTTTTTGTACACGTTCATGTTAGCGTAATCTTTCGTACGGAAGATAACGATACCGCGAACGTACGATTAGCCTGGGTTAGCTTTATGTGGGTGTTGGAACGGAGCCCAACTTTCAGGGTGTTGGAACGGAGCCCCCTTTCAAATGAACCGCTCATCCCTTGTTGTGGAGACCCGGGTGCTAAATGACTTGTAAACGACCTGATTTTTTTTTTCTTTTACACGTTCATGTTAGCGTAATCTTTCATACTGAAGATTACGATAACGCGGACGTACGATTAGCCTGGGTTAGCTTTATGTTTCCGTTAAACATTCAAGGTAAACATTCAGGGTGTTGGAACGGATTAAAACGATTTACATTATCTTTAATGGCAAAAATGATTTCGGTGATAGAACAAATCAGTTTTCGAACAGGGTTCTGGAACGGATTATGGTCGAGAACCGAGGTTCCACTGTAAATGTGGCTCTTTGCCTCGTTTCATGTTTAGTTTTTCTCCCCTCTTAAAACACACTTGAATCCATCAGAATTAATAACAAAAAATAAATAATATTATGAAATGAATTTGGCAGATTTGTTGTTTTTATGCTGCTCCGGACACATAACTGACTACCAATCATCTGCGTAGGTTACGTCTAATGCCGGGAATTTAAGTAAACATTTCATGAGCGTGCAGACTGTTCCTCTCATGGTCAAAATGGCAAAATGCAAAGCGAAAGGGAAAAATGAAGATGAACACAGGGCATTTCAGGAAGAATGGGAAGATGTTTAGTTTTTTTGTTGAACGGAATGGGAAATCACTCTGTTTATGATGCAGTACCACGATATCCCATTTCAAGACATCAAATCTTCAGCGTCATTTTGAACACTGTCATGATTACTGATGCGGGGCACCTGAGTCCGCCGACCCTGATTGGCTGTTGTACTCTTCTTAAACCCCCGCCTTCCTGTCAACATTAGTCAGATCGTCTGCGAACCTTTGCTACACGCTAGGCAAGCTATTGTGACTCCTGAATCTATCCCGCCCTGTTTTCCGTCTGATCCCCGTTGCCGACCTCTTTTCTGGACCCGTTCATGTTTTTTGCTCCTCCGTCTCGGCCATCGACCTGTTTTTCTCGCTCTCGACACTGCTTTCGCGCGACACGGAAGTGCCACTTCCGCGTTCCCAGCTATCTGCTACCCGTGATCGTCGGATCGTGGGTGCAAGTCCTTTCCTCCTTCTAAATAAAGCTGAGTAAACAAACGCAATTGGGTTCTGTCTCCATTCCTGTTCTGTAACAAGCTAATATTGACACAGAATTTCCCAAAGGTACTGAACTATGTAAGCAAAAATTGAGCACATTAAACAGTTGGTGTTAGGTGCAAATCAACAAAAAAATGGTCATTTCTTCAGGGTCGATAATAAGTCGAAACATAATGCAGAAAGTGATAACAACGGCAATAATTCCGGCACGAAAAAACGGCGGAGAAATTCTTCAGAAGACCGCGAAGGCAAGGAAAACACGCGTTTTGAAGCGAACGATTCGACGAAAGATAAATAAAAGAATACTCCTAGCAAGAAAAGGTCTTTTCTGCCAAAATTGACTCAATTATATTCCTGGTTATATCTGTAGTATTTCTGTAGTAGTATTACTGTTTTTTTATCTTTGTGATATTTTCATGGGATAAATTCTGTAGTATCGCTATGGGTGAAATTTGCAGTATTTCTGTTGTACACATCTTGTCGTAGTATTTTTGGAGTAATATTTCTCAGGTAGTTTTTTTACATTATAGTATTGTTTTTTTTAATGTTTCAGTATAATTGATGTATTTCCAAAGCAATAATTTTGTAGTATTTTTGTAAAATTTTTGTAGAATTTTTGTAGAATTTTTGTAGTATTTTTGTAGAATTTTTGTCGTATTTCCATTGTGGTATTTTTGTAGAATTTGTTCACTATTGCTGTCGTTGTCTTTTTTTAGTATTTTTGGAGTGAATAATTCTCTAGTAGTATTTTGTGCTGTAGTATTACTGTAGCAATATTTTTGTAGTAATATATAACTTATTTTCATTTTCAGAACAAAAGCAAAATAATATATGAGGTCCCTGTTTTTAAGGAATATATTTGATATTCAGTTTTGTAGTTATTGTGTAGTATTTTTGTAGATTATTTGTAGTATTTTTGTAGAATTTTTGTCGTATTTCCATTGTGATATTTTTGTAGAATTTGTTCACTATTGCTGTCGTTGTCTTTTTTTAGTATTTTTGGAATGAATCATTCTCTAGTAGTATTTTGTACTGTAGTATTACTGTAGCCGTATTTTTGTAGTAATATACAACTTTTTTTTCATTTTCAGAACGACAGCAAAATAATATATAAAGTCCCTGTTTTTAAGCACTATATCTGATATTAAGTTTTGTAGTTATTGTGTAGTATTTTTGTTGTTTTTGTGTAGAAGTAATTTTGAGTGGACACACTCTTGGGGCCCCCCTAGTGGTTGCGGGGCCCTAAGGTGCCGCTTAGCTCGCTTATGCCTTGGGCCGGCTCTATGTGTATATGTGCACTATACGGGGCAGCTTAGAATTTCATGACACTCTGTGTCATGACAATAAAGGCGTTCTATTCCATTCTATCCGATCCATTATTAAAGCGTGTGTGTCACACAAACACAAACACACAAAAACACAGCGGAGTGTGTCTAATGGTGGATTTATGCCAAGATCATGCCGTGACACTCCACGGGCGCATGCTATCACATACGTGCACGCGCACGGCAGGTGTGCACCTTTCTCACAACGGCGAGATAAGATGATTGCGCTAAGTAAGACGAGTGACACACAAAAACACACACGGACACACAAAAACACACAAGCCAGCTCGGTAATTACACCAGAATCCCCACTGACACACGAGGCGTGTGCGTGGAAGTGTGCGTCTTGTCTTTTAAGTGTGTGACTGGCAGATAGTAAACAACATTAGCGTTAGCTTAGCTTTAGCGACTTGCAGATTACGCAGTTCGATGCGACGATCATTTAAAAAAGCGTCAAATAAAAGAGTATGACCTTGAAGAATAGCTCGAACAAGTGCTAATTTAGCATGAGATGCTAATGTAAAAAAGTGAGTGATAAAGATAACTAGCTAGAGTAGTCTTTGCTTAAAGGTGGGGTGTGGGATTTGGAAACGTGAGCCTGCAATCATGACTTTAAGCCAGGAGATGGCGGCAGAGTAACACACGATTTGCATGCATTTCTAAGAGGCTTAAATAAACTTTTCTTTTTTCATCTTTTTGGGGTTTGTTCTGCCTGATAAAAGTAAGATAAAGGCAGATAGGCGCAATGGAAAATAAAGAGTAAAGGCTCTTCGAACTCAGGCATTAATAACCATTACTCAAAAGACTAAATGTTTCATTTTCAACTTTTTAAAGACACTTCAAACGACGCACCCCAGCTTTAATTGTTGCACCAAGGATCGACAGTTATGTAATTCGAACACACTGTTCAAAAAAAGAATTAGCTTAGCTTTAGCACATACATTTCACACATACACCTTCTCAATAACACGAATCACAGAAAACTCTCACACACTACTGAAACACACTTTTGAAATAACAAAAAATGCAGGGAACTTTCACAGACTACTAAAAGACTCACATTTTATTAATAACAAATTCACAGGAAACTCTCAGAAACTACTAGAACACACACATATACTTTTTCAATAACATAAGTCACAGAAAACTCTCAGATACTACTAAAACACAGGCATTTTCTTAATAACCCAAATCACAGGGAACTCGCGCACACTACTGAAACTTTCTCAATAACACAAATCACAGATAATCCTCAGACACCACTGAAAAACACACACACTCTCTCAATGACACAGATCACAGGGAACTCTCACACACTACTAAAAAACACCCATTTTCTCAATAACACAAATCACAGGAAACTCTCAGACACTACTAAAACACAAACAAACACTTGCTCAATTACAAAAATCACAGAAAATTCTCAGATACTACTGAAAGACAGGCATTTTCTTAACACAAATCACGGGGAACTCGCAGACACGACTGAAACACACGCACTTTTGAAATAACAAGAAACACAGGGAACTCGCACACACTACTAAAACACTTGGATTTTCTTAATAACACAGTATTTTCTCAACAACACAAATCCCAGGAAACTCTCAGACACGACAAAAACACACACAAACACTTTCTCAATAACACAAATCAAAGAAAACTCCCAAATACTACTGAAACACAGGCATTTTCTTAATAACACCCACCACGGGGAACTTGCAGACACGACTGAAACACACGCACTTTTGAAAAAACAAAAAACACAGGGAACTCGCACACACTATGGAAACACTTGCATTTTCTCAATAACATAAATCAAAAGAAACTCATGCACACTACTGAAACACACGCATTTTCAAAATAAAAAACATAGGGAACTCGCACAAACTACTGAAACGTTCTCAATAACACAAATCACAGATAATTCTCAGACACTACTGAAAAACACACACACTCTCCTTCAATGACCCGGATCACGGGGAACTCCCACACACTACTGAAACACTCGTATTTTCTCAACAACACAAATCACAGAAAACTCTCAGACACGACTAAAACCTATGCACACTACTGAAACACACGCATTTTCAAAATGACAAAAAACACAGGGAACTCGCACACACTACTAAAACACTTGCATTTTCTCAATAACGCAAATCAAAAGAAACTCATGTACACTACTGAAACACATGCGTTTTCCATATAACAAAAAAACACAGGGAACTCGCAAACACTACTGAAACTCACGCATTTTCTCAATATCACAAATCACAGATACTCTTTAGACACTACAGAAAAACACATCCACTCTCGCAATGACACAGATTACAGGAAACTTTCACACACTACTAAAACACTTGCATTTTCTCAATAGCGCAAATCAAAAGAAACTTATGCACACTACTGAAACACACATTTTCTCAATAACACAAATCACAGATAATCCTCCGACACTACTGAAAAACACACACACTCTCACAATTACACAAATCACAGGAAACTCTCACACACTACTGAAACACTTGCATTTTCTAAATAACACAAATCAAAAGAAACTTATGCACACTACTGAAACACACGCATTTTCAAAGTAACAAAAAACACAGGGAACTCACACACTACTAAAACACTTGCCTTTTCTCAATAGCGCAAATCAAAAGAAACTCACGTACACTACTGAAACACACGCATTTTCAAAATAACAAAAAAAACAGGGAACTCGCACACACTACTGAAACTCATGCATTTCTCAATATCACAAATCACAGATAATCTTTAGACACTACTGAAAAACACATACACTCTCTCAATGACATAGATCACAGGAAACTCTCACACACTACTGAAACTCACGCATTTTCTCAATATCACAAATCACAGATAATCCTCAGACACTACTGAGAAACACATACACTCTCTCAATGACACAGATCACAAGAAACTCTCACACACTACTAAAACACTTGCATTTTCTCAATAGCGCAAATCAAAAGAAACTCAGGTACACTAATGAAACACACGCATTTTCAAAATAACAAAAAAACAGGGAACTCGCACACACTACTGAAACTCACGCATTTTCTCAATAACTCAAATCACAGATAATCCTCAGACACCACTGAAAAACACACACTCTCTCTCAATTACACAAATCACAGGAAACTCTCACACACTACTGAAACACATACACTCAATGACACGGATCACAGGAAACACACACTACTGAAACACTCGCATTTTCTCACTAACACAAATCACAGGGAACTGTCAGCCGCCACTGAAACACACACACAATAACCCAAATCACAAAAACTCTCACACACTACTGAAACTCTCTCACGATCACTACGTCTTTCGAACAGTGTTCTTCTCCCCCCTATAAGGCGAAACCATCTTTTATTTTAAAAAAAATCTGGTATTGTCTCACTCCTCGAAGGCCTCATTAATATTCACCAGCCGGACCAATCGGAATCGAGAGCGCCGTATCCCCGGTCAGCTGACCTCGCCTGTCGGACTGGATATTGTCTCTAAGGCCCCTCCCCGCCCCTGCACCTTATTTACATATTAATAACGCACGCGCCTCCAGGCTCCCCGGGCGCGTGCGTCACAGACGGAAGAGAAGTTAAGAAAACAAGAAAGAATATGGTCGCGCACGCATCCTATTGTCTCCATCGGCATATTGGTGCGAATCACAAAAGGCTCTGACCGCCTCCTAGTAATTATGCTAATTGCCTGGATGCCCTTGCCTTTATTTATGCACGGCCGCTAAGATAAATAAAAGGAAATTGCTTCGGATCTAACTGTATTCATTTCGGCATGCTAACTAGGACGCTAACGCCGCCTGCGTGCGGGCTTTGTTTACCCTTCACAAATTCCGCAGGTAATTGCGATTTTGATTGTGCGGTTATTTATTTGATTTGCGGCGTGTGTATGTGGGTGTGTGTGTGTGCGGGCGTGCTCGCCAAAATAAATTGCTTTGTCCTATTAGGCGGAATGAAAATGTTGAAAAAAACAGTCTGCAGACACGGAAAAACTACTTTGGACTGTTGCTCTTAATGTCGATATAACACAAACACACTCGCAAAATACAGTAGACTGAATCCCCCCACCCCTCCCCCGAGATACAATTACCCCGCCTTAAGGCGTTTTGGACTTATTTCAAGCTGATTGTTAATTTCCGGCTCCTCTTTACAGATTTTCCCCCACCGTACCACAGTCCTTTTCTTACTTTCGCCATTTTCATCCTACACAAGTTTTCACTTTATGGTTTGAATATAGTTTTTTTGGGCCCCTCTTTATAGCATTTTCCCCACTATGCAGCACTTAGAAAACATGACATCTTTTTGCAGTGTGGTTTAAGATTTTTTTAGGCCCATTTTTAAAGGTGGATTATAAATTTTCAAAAATATTCTAATTGTTGACGCCATCTTCTGCCGGCAATCTTCATATTGCGCGTGAAAATCTAAGATTTAAAAACAATTTTAGGGTCTGGGCTAGCATTTGCACTATGTTTGAAACAGTCCTTTTCTTACTTTCGCCATTTTCATCCTACAATCAAAGAAACCACACGCTAGTATCTCTCTGCTCCAAATTAAGGTGTGAAATTTAAAAAATTGTACATCTCTTCACAAAATGTTCTCCACTTTACAACAACAACTAAACATAAAACCCAAAGTTTTCACTTTATGGTTTGGAATATAATTTTTTAAGCCCCTCTTTACAGCATTTTCCCCACTATACAGCACTAAGAAAACATTATGACATCTTCATTTTGCAGTGATGATATTTTTAGGCCCGTTTTTAAAGGTGCATTATGAATTTTCAAAAATATTTTAATTGCTGGCGCCATCTTCTGCCTGCAATCTTCTTGTTGCGTGTGAAAATCTAAGATTGTGAAAAAAAATTTAGGGTCTGGGCTGACATTTGGACTATTTTTGAAACAGTCCTTTTCTTACTTTCACCATTTTTATCCTACAATTAAAGAAAAACAGGACCACACCCGTGATATCACTCTGTTCCACATTAAGGTGTGAAATAAAGTAAAACAATACTGCATTTTTGTCGTGTCCAGCATGGTCGCCGTGGCAACCGGCTGGCCCCGCCCCCTGGGCAACAGCTGAAGCAGATCGCCTAATTTGCGCGTCTGCTACTTAAGGGGGGTTTTGGGTTTTACGGGTAGTGGCTCATTGCAGTTTCTGTTTTGCATTTTCTGTCTGCATTTCCCGTTCTGTTTTGCTCTGTCCTGTTTTGTTTGAGTCGGAAGAAACCTGTGTTTGCACGTTTTTAGTTAAAGCCTGTTTGTTCTGTCTTGTCCCTGAGTTTTGGACTACTTTTATTTTGGTAAATAAAAGTTTTGATCGTCAACGCAATTGAGTTCTCCCTTCCTGCCTCCTGCCTCCGTTCTGGTCCCCCGTGACAATTTTACCCACTATACAACAACAACAAAACAAAGTTTTCACTATATGGTTTGGAATATATATTTTTTAGGCCCCTTTTTACAGCATTTTCCCCACTATACCACACTTTTTCTTCTCTCACTTTACGGAGTGAAAAAAAAGATTTTTAGGGGGGGGGGTCTTTGAACAGAATTTCCCCTATTATAAATAAAAACATCAAAAGATTATTTATGACATAACTTTGCAGTATGGTTTAGATTTTTTTAGGCCAATTTTTAAAAGTTAAGTATGAAATTCATAAATATTCTAATTGCTGCTCTTCTCGTTGCGTGTGAAGATCTAAAAAGCGCTAAACTAAGCTCTTCCTTTTTTCTATTTCTCTAGGGTCCGGGCAAGCATTTGGACTATGTTTGAAACAGTCCTTCTCTTACTTTCACCATTTTCATCTTGAAATTAAAGAAAACCAGAACCACATGTGTGATATCACTCTGTTCCACATTAAAGTGTGAAATTTAAAAAACTACAGCGTTTTACACCCTATACAATACCAACAAAACTTAAAAAACAAAGTTTTCACTTTATGGTTTGGAATATGATTTTTTAAGCCCCTCTTTACAGTATTTTTCCCACGATACCACACCAAGAAAATATACCTGTACGACGTTTTCACTTTATGGTGTGAAATTATTTGGGGGGCATTTTAACAGAATTCCTCTCACTATACAGCACCAACAAAACATTATGTACGACATTTCCATATTACAGGGTGAAATGAGATTTTTGGGGCCTCCCTTTAAGACATTTTACCCATTAAACGACAAGATTTCACTTTACAGTGTGGAGCCTGTACAGCCTGTATCTCACCCACGCCAGATCCATTACCCATGAAACGGATGACTTGGAGCTACAACTCGGGGGGAAACCGCTACATTCGCGACTTTTGTATTATAATTATCAGAGAGACATGCCCGAAGTTTAAGTTACAAGATGCTAGCGTGCAGCTAGCCAGCCACTCTCTAAATTGCTTTTTTGCACTTACAGGAGAAACCTTGCTATTTTCTTTTATTTTTGTATGACGATAAAGACGATTCATTCAAATCCAATTTTGTGTTGTTTGTTTTTATTCGTAGATCTATATTTGTTATTTTGTCCTAGTTTTATACTCTCAGTCGGTAAGCGTGTCATATCGAGGTAAGTTTGACCCTTAGGGGCTTTTATGAAGGTGCGATGCTACTTTGTGGATTTTCACTCTTGCGGGGTATCCAGAAAATACTGTAATCCAATGCCTTTCCAATATGTCCAGCAGATGGCAGCACTTTACGCCCGCGGACATCACCCACCGCCCAAATGAGGACAACTCGGGGGAAACCGCTACATTCGTGACCCTTGTATTTAATTATCACAGAGACATGACCGAAGTTACAAGATGCTAGCGAGGAGCTAGCCGGCCACTCTCTAAATCGCTTTTTTGCACTGGAAGGAGAAACCTTCCTCATCTCATCTCATTAGCTGCACCGCTTATCCTCAGTAGGGTCACAGGGGTGCTGGAGCCCATCCCAGCTATCTTCGGGCACTGGGCAGGGGACACCCTGAACTGGTTGCCAGACAGTCGCAGGGCACACAGGGACAGACAACTCACTCGATCATTCACACCTAGGGACAATTTGAACCGGCCAATTAACCTGACATGCATGTTTTTTTGGAATGTGGGAGGAAACCGCAGTGCTCGGAGGAAACCCACGCAAGCACGGGGAGAACATGCAAACTCCACACAGGAGGTTCGATCTTAAGACCTCAGAACGGTGCTGCACGAGAGGTAACCACTGCGCTGCCGTGCTGCCCAAAGACGATTTATTCAAATCTGATTTTTGTGTTCTTTGTTTTTATTTATAGATCTATATGTTATTTTGTCCCAGTTGTCTATTCTCAGTCGATAAGCGTGTCATATCGAGATAAGTTTGACCCTTGGGGGCTTTTATGAGGGTGCGATGCTACTTTGCGGATTTTCACTCTTGCGGGGAGTGGGGGGGCTTGTCCCTATTAACTGTGAATATTAAAGGTTTACTGTAAAAAAGGAAAATTTTTGAAGGTGCACCCATATTAATATCATAGGCGCCGCCGCGAGCGGCAGCCTTTCCGGGGGCTCCGTGTTATTTCGCTCTTTTTGTGATTTATTGTGTTAATTGTCTGCTTCCATCTTCGGTGTTTTTCGTCCCGTTTGACAACTACACTTTGGATTACTTTCTATCCCATGGTTATGGGTTTTAACGCACAAAAATGCGTTTATTCGAGGAATCAACTCCTTGCCCTGAAGAATTCTCGTGCCGGCGTGATGAGGGGGCCCTATCGTGGATGCAGAGCCGGAGCTAGCTAAGCGGCTAGCGGCATTATAAGCCTTCGGGACCGTCCGTAATCATGGTAAATGTGAACTCTCTACCAAAAAAGACTGACAAACTGACTGTGCTGGTGAAAAACATCAAAGCGTACAGGGAGTGCAGTTTGCTGAGTTTTACGGAAACGTGGGTTACGTCTAGCATCCCGGACGCTAACGTGGAGCTACCCGGCTTCAGCGGTGTTAGGGCAGACAGAGACACAAAAGCCTGCGGGAAGCGGAGAGGAAGTGGACTCGCTATCTACGTGACCACGAGGTGGTGTAACCCTGGGCGCAAAGATTTCCATCTGCTGCAGGGACGTCGAACTTTTGGCCTAGCATGCGACGTCATCCACTCCGCTGTGGCTAAACTACAACCAGGGTTGGGTAGGGTTACTTTAACTGGATTACTTTCAATTACTTTTGGATTACTCCAATACCAAATATGCTGATAAAAGACAAAATAATCTAAATATGAATAAAATTATGACTCACAACACGTGGTAAGCTTTCTCTCCTGGCTTTGATCTCTTTGATCTCCGGCAAAACGAACATAAAATGCGACAGAAACAAAATGAAAATAAATCCAAACCGCTTGCCAACATCATTTTTGCCGTTCCATGTATTCCGTTACTCCCCAAGCCTGCACAAAATTGAGTCATTTTATTCCTATTTAGTTTCTTTTGTCTTTTATTAGCATATTTGGTATTGGAGTAATCCCAAAGTAATTGAAAGTAATCAAGTTAAAGTAACCATACCCAACCCTGAACACAAAGATTTCCATCTGCTGCAGGGACGTCGAACTTTCGGCCTAGCATGTGACGTCATCCACTCCGCTGTTGCTAAACTACAACACAGCACCCCGAGGCCATCCTGTTAATCAGTTAATAAACAACATAAGGATACTGCTGGAAGTGTGAATTTCCCTACGGGGATGAATAAAGTATCTATCTATCTATCAAGAAAATACCGTAATCCAATGCCTTTCCGATATGTCCAGCAGATGGCAGCACTTCACCCGCCGCCCAAATGAGGACATTCGGGGAGTAAAAGAAAGACGTGCCATTGATTAGCGAGCGCCACTGAATGCTTTTCTCGCTCTCTCGCCGCTTTCCACCTTCCGTAGATTACCGCATCGATCGGCTCTTTGCGGCACGCGCGCAATGAAGATGAGGCCATCTTTTAACCATTCACAACGGCCGCTTTAAATGTTACTGTCGGCCTGACAAATGAGACTGGGTGCTAGCGTGCGCGCTCCCTTGTGTGTGCGGGATCGCGCACGTGAAAAACAAATGCAGGGGGAAAGAAAAAGGTGTGATGTATGGCAAAGCGACAAGTTAAGAAATCAAGGCCGAACGAAGGGGAACAGGAGGCGTGATTAAAAGCAATTTAGAAGGAAGGTGAGCAATGGAGGGACAAAGAGTTTGGGGACAAAAGACTGGAGGGAAAAAAAAAGGAAAGGAAAAAACAATCTTTGCGAAGGGTGTGGCTTGAAAAATCACTTTGATATAAAAAAGAAACGACATTTGACGTTGTGTCCTAAATGCGGTATTTTGAAGTCGAGTCGACGTAGAACGAAGTTAGTAGAGAACTGGCTTCTTTGGCTCGCCTCACTAAAAGGACGTTGTGTCCTAAATGCGGTATTTTGAAGTTGAGTCGAAGTAAAACGAAATTGAGTAAAGTTAGTAGAGTTTGCCGAGAACCGGCTCCTTCGGCTCGGCTCACTAAAAGGAATTTCGGGTCCTAAACGGCTCTTCGGGTTGTTTTTGCTTCTTTAATCCCAACATGACCAAATATTATGTAAATTTATGCACAAAATGACTTCAAGGAAGGGGGGACTAGAAAAAAAAAGAAAAAAATACCAAAATGAAAAAGTAGTGAAAAGCTGAGAAAAAAAAAGAAACAAAAGGAAGAGAAAAAAAAGAAGCAAAAAATTAGAAAAAAGCCGGAAAAAAAGAAAAGAAAGAAATGTAGGGAAAAAGTAAATAGAGAACAAAAAGAAAAATGTAACAGCTCGGAAAAAATAAACACAATGAGATTTTTTTTTAAAGGAATTTAAAAAAAAAAGTAGAAAAAATGACACAGAAAAAAGAAGAAAAAGTTTGTGTTCCATTCAAATAATTTCCAATTCTATCAAGTGAATCTTGTTGCCAACATTGTACTTCCACTAAAAAATGTGATTAAGTACGGTTCTGTATCTTGCAACTGACTCAATAAGCCCCCAAAAATGTTAATATTATGCGACAAAATATATCAGGAAATAAAAAGAAATGGATATCTTGCGAAAGAATGGTAAGAACAAACGACGTTTGTAGGCCGTACAACCTTTGCAGTAGTTATATATATATATATATATATACCACAGCCATATCCCTCTAGTGCAGGGGTGTCAAAGTCATTTTAACTCGGGGGCCACACGGTAGAACAAACATTCTGTCGGGGGCCGGACTAGTAGATTCAAGAGAAAGAAAAAGAGAGAGAGGGAGAGAGCGTGAGAAACAAAAAATCAAAAGTCGTGAGAGAGGGGAAAAAGAAAGGGAGAGGATGAAAGAATTCCAAAGAGAAAAAGAAAGTCAGAAGGAGAGAAAAGAAGGCGTGAAGAGTATGAAGAAAGAAAGTCAGAAGGAGAGAAAAGAAAGCGCGAATAGTATGAAGAAAGAAAGTCAGAAAGACAGAAAGAAAGACAGAAAGAAAGACAGAAAGAAAGAAAGACAGAAAAAAAGTCAGAAAGAAAGTCAGAAAGAAAGAAAGAAAGTCAGAAAGAAAGAAAGAAAGAAAGTCAGAAAGAAAGTCAGAAAGACAGAAAGAAAGACAGAAAAAAAGACAGAAAGTCAGAAAGAAAGAAAGTCAGAAAGAAAGAAAGAAAGTCAGAAAGAAAGAAAGTCAGAAAGAAAGAACGAAAGAATGAAAGAAAGAAAGAAAGTCAGAAAGAAAGTCAAAAAGAAAGAAAGTCAAAAAGAAAGAAAGTCAGAAAGAAAGAAAGTCAAAAAGAAAGAAAGTCAAAAAGAAAGAAAGTCAGAAAGAAAGAAAGTCAGATAGACGGAAAGACAGAAAGAAAGTCAGAAGGAGAGAAAAGAGAAAAGAAAGCGCGAAGGGTATGAAGAGAGAAAGAAAGAAAGGCAGAAAGAAAGGCAGTAAGAAAGAAAGGCAGAAAGAAAGACAGACAGAAAGAAAGGCAGAAAGAAAGTGAGAGAGAGAGAACTAAATACAAGTACAGTGTCTTTGTTCGAGGCACCTGGCTTTGGCAACATCAAGTTGCCATATTTCAACCAGCAGCTTGTTTTTCTCTTGCGCTTCTCTGAGTGTGGTCTTGCGGGCCGGATTCAATCCCTTGGCGGGCCTAATCTGGCCCGCGGGCCGCCTGTTTGACACCTGTGCTCTAGTGGGAGGTGGCTAGAGTCATTTCTGACTCTTTTTGGGGGATTGATTTAGAGGAGGGGATTCCCAGCCCCCCCGCTCAACCCAACTGAGGTGTTGGGAGTCAGGTGACCAAACCCCCAAATTCCAACCCCTAATGCTGAACGCCAAGCAGGGAGGCAACGGGTACCAATGTTTAAGTCTTAGGTATGACTCGGCCGAGGCTTGAACCACAACCTCCCAGTCTCGGGGCGGGCGCCATACCCCCAAGGCCACTGAGCTTTGCAATAGTACATGAGTCAATTTATTCAAAAGAGAAAAATCATTTTGCATTGCCGGAAACTCAGCAAAATGTAACTTCATGTCAAGTTTGATAATGGATTAGTTGCCACACTTGGGATTACGGTTGCTCACTGTTGTTTCAAGCGTTGCTCACCGACTTTGCGTGAACGCTCAGACCCGTAAGGAAAATGACAGGGAACATTACTCTGGGGCACAGGTGTCAAACAGGCGGCCCGCGGGCCGGATCAGGCCCGCTAAGGAATTGAATCCGGCCCGCGAGAAAAAAACTCAGAGAAGCGCAAGAGAAAAACAAGCTGCAGGTTGAAATATATCAACTTGATGTTGCCAAAGAAAGTTGCCTCTCACAAAGACACTGTACTTGTATTTATTTCTCTCTCTCTCTTTTCCACCCCTTTTCTCCCACTGTCTCTTTCTTTTTCACTCTCTGAGTCTCTCTTTTTCTCCCTCTCTCCCTCTCTTTCTCTCTCTCTCTTTCTTTCCCACCCCTTTTCTCCCACTGTCTCTGTCTCTGTCTCTTTCACTCTCAGTGTCTCTCTTTTTCTCTTCCTTTGTTGCTCTTTGTCTCTTTCTCTCTCTGTGTATTTTAACCTCTTTTGCTTTAACTTCCTTTTTCTTTTTCTCTCTTTTCCCCTTCTCTCTTCATACCCTTTTTTCTCTTCTTCTGTCTTTCTATTTCTCTTTGGATTTCTTTCTGCCTCTCTCTCTCTTTCCCCCCTCCCTCATGACTTATTATCTTTTGTTTCTCTCTCTCTCTCTCTCTCTCTCTCTCTCTCTCTCTCTCTCTCTCTCTCTTTTCCACCCATTTTCTCCCACTCTGTCTCAGTCTCTGTCTCTTTCACTCTCTGTGTCTCTCTTTTTCTCTTCCTTTGTTGCTCTTTGGCTCTTTCTCAACTTCCTTTTTTCCTTTTCTCTCTTTTCTCTTTCTTCTTTTCCCCCTCTCTCACGACTTTTTATCTTTTGTTTCTCACGCTCTCTCTCTCTCTTTTTCTTTCTTTGTCCCGCCCTCTCCCCCCTTCTTTCTCTTATTTCTTTATCTCTTTTTCTTTCTCTTTAATCTACTAGTCCGGCCACCGACAGAATTTTTGTTCTATCGTGTGGCCCCTGAGTTAAAATGAGTTTGACACCCCTGCTCTGGGGGGTACATTCTGTTTACTTGTTTACACTTCCTGTTTCGGCGAGTCACTTCCTGTTTAGCGGAGGCAACATCCGGCCAACATGACTCGATCTTGTGCCGACTGTCAGGCCGTCTGGCTGACATTCGCTCTGCAAAGGTCATTTTTTGCGCCATCATTGCCAAGTCCAAAAAGGTCAACTCGCTGCTGATTGGCTGATAGAACGATCGGGATGAAGTCATCGATCGGCGGGCGAGGGGGCGATTATGCGGGAGGCCGGGCGAGCGGCGGGGGAAGGGAGGGGCCACTGAGGTGAGGGCGCGGGGGAGTCAGGAAAGGTCAACGTGTCAATAACAGCAAGATGCCGCGTGTGCGGCTGTGCGTATCGGCAAACTGTCTGCAAAGAAACTGTTCGGAAAACAAAAAATACACCCGTCGACCATCTTCGTTAGAAGGCGTGATGTCACTTCCTCGATGACTTCAGCACTTCCTGTCGAGCCGGGAAGACGGAAAACCACATCGTCTTTGAGGTAAACGAGTCGATGACCTGTGATAGGTTGGTCGTTTTGGTTGTAATCTCATCTCTCATCTCATTAGCCGTACCGCTTATCCTCATTAGGGTCGCGGGGGGGGCTGGAGCCCATCCCAGCCATCTTCGGGCAGTGGGCAGGGGACACCCTGAACTGGTTGCCAGACAGTCGCAGGGCACACAGGGACAGACAACTCATTCGCCCATTCACACCTAGGGACAATTTGGACCGGCCATCTCTCATCTCATTAGCCGTACCGCTTATCCTCATTAGGGTCGCGGGGGGGGCTGGAGCCCATCCCAGCCATCTTCGGGCAGTGGGCAGGGGACACCCTGAACTGGTTGCCAGCCAATCGCAGGGCACACGGGGACAGACAACTCATTCGCTCATTCACACCTAGGGACAATTTGGACCGACCAATTCACCTGAAATGCATGTTTTTGGAACATGGGAGGAAACCGGAGTGCCCGGAGGAAACCCACGCAAGCACGGGGAGAACATACAAACTCCGCACAGGAAGTCTGGAGCTGGATTTGAACCCACGACAGGTTCCCATGACATGAACTGTGCCGCACAAGCGCTAACCACTGCGCCGCCGTGCTGCCGTTTTGGTTGTAATATTTCTCGGAATTCACCGTGTGAATATAACTTGTTTTTATATTCCAAAATATAACAATCTCTCTCACACACACACACATGAAGTAAGGTTTCAATAATCAGTCTAATTGCATCTCTTGTACGTTTAACAAGCTTATATTCTTTTATTGTGAAATGCTCATGTGTGCCGTTTCTCCCTGAAGTATAATAAATCACGCCTACGTTGTGGGCGGGGTCTCTTTCCCTTCTATCAACATCACATGGAGGACGTGAGTAAAATCTGCTCTTGGGTATGATTCGATTTTAGCAATATATATGAAATGAAATGAAATGCATTTTATATGGTGCTTTTCAAGTCAATGACTTCCCAAAGCGCTTTACAATATGCTCCACATTTCCCAATAGCGGCCTTGCAGCCATGTAAGGCGCTAACCTGCTGATTGGGGGTATTAGGGGTTCAGTGTCTTACCCAAGGACACTTCGACATGTAACACAGACGAGCCGGGATTCGAACTGGGATCCCAAGACGAGCGCACTACCTCCTGAGCTACTGCCGCCCCGTAAATATATGTATTTTATTTGTGTAAATATGGCCACGAAATAGTCTTAATAATGATCGACTTTAACACCTGGTTCGAGACGACCTTGTCCCGTCGGGACGAAGGGCGAGCGATGACCTCGTTCAACAGGAAATGACATCACGTTATTAGGATGTAATATTAGCCTAGCATTGTAGGAAGCGGCTATAGTGACGAATCATCAGTCAGCGCTCCCGGTCATTAATGGTGATGAACGACGAGCCGCGGCTATGCTAATGTCTCGCGCTGATTAGCATCCCGAACCGATGAGACGGCTGACAGACTTCTAAGGCCTCTCAAATGGATTATTATTATTATTATTTAGAATCACTTAGGGAAAAAATAACAGGGACATCGGATGAAGGTTTGATAGATGATTGTAGGAGTGACAAGGAAGGGCAGATGAGACTGTGCCTCACCTGGCAACATGGACAAATACAATCAAAAACTTATACCGTAAATTCTGGACTATAAGCCGCTACTTTTTTCCCAAATTTTCAACCCTGCGGCTTATTCAGTGATGCGGCCAATTGATGTCATTTTTCTAACGGCCGCCAGCGGCGCTCGAGTACAAAAGGTAAGATTTAGACCGGTGGAATATATGCGCAGAGGAAGACTGCAACTTCTTAGCTTGTTCACAAATTAAATTAGCGTAGACAAATCCTCATCATGCAAATTGCAAAAAGAAAGGCACATGACGTAGCTTTCAAGCTAAAAGCAAACGAGAAGTCCGATAAAGAAGGAAACAGAGCTACTGCACGTAAACTTCACCTTAAGAGCGTGTTGCTAGCGTGTTTTTGAATAAGGGAGTGTGGGACGACGTCTATTTGACAAAGTCTCTTTCCCGTACTGAAGGAAAACGACTTTGATGACGCTAGTTATAAGGAGGAAGATGAGGACGGTTTACCGTGATTTCTACAAGAACGGTATGTTTTTTTTAACAGACCCCTTTACTGTGTTGCGAGCGTGTTGCTAGTAGCGTTTTGCTACCGTTCACAGGCAAGGTTTGGGATGAAAGTTATAATATTATAATTAAAGCTTTGAAAACTCTCTCCATGTACCGTCTTTCTTTGTAAATATGTGTAACCATGTATAATATGTATTTGCACCTGTATATTTTTGTAATGTATTTATTTGAGACACTTCTTCTGATATGTTTTGCGAATTAAAAAAGAGGGGCGGAGCAAACGCGGGCTGACGGGAATTGGGGTAAAGGTGAGTGAGACCTGTTGTCGTGGCGGACAATAGTGGATATATATTTTTCCCACCCTTACCTTTAGAAATATAGACTTTTTTTCCTTGGATTAGTTTCAACGGGTACCCGGACTGTCCAGGTCTGCATTAAACCTTAGGTACCGGTATCATTTTCTGTTCATTTTGCCGGCTGTGGTTATTGGACTGTGTACTTTATATTCAGTTACAATCGCGGGACTCAAAGCCGGGTTTGGGCTAATTTTGTGATTGTGTTACATGTTTTAATGTGGGCGCATGCGGCTTATATACAGGTGCGCTCTATAGTCCGGAATTTACAGTAAATGGTTACAATATGTTATGATCATTATTGATATAGTTCAGGGGTGTCAAACTCATTTTAACTAGGGGGCCACAAGATAGAACAAACATTCTCTCAGGGGCCGGACTAATCAGGAAGGAAGAATGAAATGGAGAGATGGACAGAAAGAAACAAAGAAAGAAAGAAAGAGAAGGAAATGGAGAAAGAAAGAACGAAAAAGAAAGGATGAAAAGGAGAGATGGGAGAAAGAAGGAATAGAATAGAATATATATTTATTGTCATTGTTACAACATGGGATATATTGTGACAACAAAATTGGACGTGGCACTCCAGTTCCACATTTTACAGTGAGGATAAGGAAAACAAAGAGATAAAGTAACAAAGAAGATGTTTTAACTGTCTTTGTTGTATAGGCTTTGTTTCCTTCCTAAAAAAAAGAAAAGAGAGAGAACGAAATAAGAGAAAGAGAGGGAGAGAAAAAGAGAGGGTGGGACAAAGAAAAAGAGAAAGGGAGAAAGAAAGAGGGCAAAAATGAGAAAGAGATAATATGAGAAACAAAATAGAAAAAAAGAGAAATTGTGAAAGTGGGGGAAAGAAAGAGAGAGAGAAAGAAATCCTAATAGAAATAGAAAGAGAGAAAGAGAGGAGAGAAAGAGAGAAGGGGAGAAAGAGAGGGGGGATGCAAGAGAGAGAGAGAAAAAAAACAGAGAAAAGGAAAAAAAGGAAGAGAGAGCCAAAGGTAAAAAGACACAGAGAAAGAGAAGAGGAACAAAGAAAGAAAAAGAGAGACAGAGCAAGTGAAAGAGAGAGAGATAGAAGGTGAGAGAAAAAGGGAGGATGAAAGAGAGAGTAAAAGAGAGAGAGAGAAAGAGAGAAATACAAGTACAGCGTTTGTGAGAGGCGCCTGGCTTTGGCAACATCAAGTGGACATATTTCAACCAGCAGCTCGTTTTTCTCTTGCGCTTCCCTCAGCTTTGTCTCGTGAGCCAGATTCAATCCCTTAGCGGGCCTGATCCGGCCCGCGGGCCGACAGTTTGACACCTGTGATATAGTTAGTAAGCAACATATCACTGAGTCTCTGCAGATGCCGAGTGAGGCACACAGTTCTTGTGCCTCATGGCAGAAAGCGGTAGTGGGATAATGGATTCCCTTGTGGATTTCGAAAAACCTTGTTTGAATAATGAGTCTTTTAGTTTTATTATAAATATTATTGATACAAATAGTGTGTAACATATTTCTGTGTTCAGCATCTGCAGATGCAGAGTGAGGCACACAATTCTCTTGCCTCATGGCAGAGGGCGATACTGAGACCAAGGATTCTCATTGGGATGTCGAATGAATGTTGTTTGACTGATTATTCTACTAGTCGAGTGCAATAGGGGAGGCAGATAAGGCTGTGCCTCACATGCCATCATGGAAAAATATAATTTAAAATGGTTACATTATAGTATGAATTTTCTCCATACAATTAGTATGTAAGGTATTATTGCGCTGAGTGTCTGGAGATGCAGAGTGAGGCACACAATTCTCTTGCCTCATGGCAGAGGGTGAGAGTGAGACCATGCATTCCAATTTCGATGTCAATTGAGTGTTGTTTGAATAATGATTCTTTCAGTGACATTCAGTCAGGGGAGGCAGATGAAGCTGTGCCTCACCTGTCATCATGCAAAAATAGAAAAATAAAATGAAATAAAAGAAGCATGCAATTCTCTTGCCTCATGGCAGAGGGCGATAGTGAGACCAAGGATTCTCATTTGGATGTCGAATGAATGTTGTTTGACCGATTATTCTACTAGTCGAGTGCAATCAGGGGAGGCAGATGAAGCTGTGCCTCACCTGTCATCATGCAAAAATAGAAAAATAAAATGAAATAAAAGAAAAGTAAAATACATTAAATGTTAAAACAAATAGTATGTAACATTTTTCTGTGCTGAGCGTCTGCAGACGCCGGACGAGGCATGCAATTCTCTTGCCTCATGGCAGATGGCGATAGTGAGACCAAGGATTCTCACTTGGATGTCGAATGAATGTTGTTTGACTGATTATTCTACTAGTCAGGGGAGGCAGATAAGGCTGTGCCTCACATGCCATCATGGAAAAATACAATTTAAAATGGTTACGTTATAGTATGAATTTTCCTCATACAATTAGTATGTAAGGTATTATTGCGCTGAGCGTCTGCAGATGCAGAGTGAGGCACACAAATGTCTTGCCTCATGGCAAATGAAAATAGTGAGACCAAGCATTTACAATTGGATGTTGAAGGAATGTTTGCATGATGATTGTACCAGTGACATGCAGCCAGGGGAGGCAGGTGATATAATAGAAAAGTAGGATTTAAAATGGTTACATTATGAATATTATTAATAGAATTAGTATGTAACCTGTAACTGTACTGAGAGTGAGGCACACAATTCTCTTGCCTCATGGCAGAGGGTGAGAGTGAGACAATGCATTCCAATTTGGATGTCAAATGAATGTTGTTTGAGTAATGATTCTTTCATTGACATTCAGTCAGGGGAGGCAGATGAAACTGCGCCTCATCTGTCATCATGCAAAAATAGAAAAAGAAAAGAAAAGAAAAGTAAAATACATGAAATGTTAAAACAAATAGTATGTAACATATTTCTGTGCTGAGCGTCTGCAGACGCCGGACGAGGCATGCAATTCTCTTGCCTCATGGCAGAGGGCGATAGTGAGACCAAGGATTCTCATTGGGATGTCGAATGAATGTTGTTTGACTGATTATTCTACTAGTCGAATGCAATCAGGGGAGGCAGATAAGGCTGTGCCTCACAGAGGGTGATAGTGAGACTAAGGATTCTGATTGCCTCTCCACTGGATTCCACTGCCCCCAATGGCCACTGACGGAAGTACAAAATGTCTCATCGGTCACAGAACCAATCAAGCGCATTCGAGTCGGGGTCCAAATTGAGACGTGGCGGGTGTGTACGAGAGGCGGGGGAGGGCGTCGCCTCACGGCTAATGAGTCCAAAGCGGCGCCGTCCTCCATTTGTCTTCATTTGGCCTGACGGCCTTCATGCGTTTTGATTAGCCGAGCGGCCGGGAAATCAAGCGGGCGCACGCCGCTTTGGGCAGGAGAAAAAAGCGGAGAAAAAAAAAGGAAAAAAAAAGAAAGGGATAAGTAAGGAAAGGGAATCTAGGAGAGGGAAAGGAAATGTGACATTTGGTGGGAACAAACAAAGAAACGATGTCCGTCTGATTATAATAACATGTAACGAAAACAGGAAGTGATGTCATGTCTGATTATAATATAATGTCATAGAGAAACAAGAAGTGATGTCAGAGTTGTAATAAACAAACAGGAAGTGATGTCAGAGTTCTAATAAACAAACAGGAAGTGATGTCACAGTTGTAATAAACAAACAGGAAGTGATGTCACTTCTGATTATAACAACGTGTAATGATGAAACCGAAAATGATGTCCGTCTGATTATAATAACATGTAATGAAACCAGGAAGTGATGTCATGTCTCATTATAATATGTAATAAACAAACAGGAAGTGATGTCATGTCTCATTATAATATGTAATAAACAAACAGGAAGTGATGTCCGTCTGATTATAATATAATGTCATAGAGAAACAGGAAGAGATGTCAGAGTTGTAATAAACAAACAGGAAGTGATGTCAGAGTTGTAATAAACAAACAGGAAGTGATGTCCCAGTTGTAATAAACAAACAGGAAGTGATGTCACTTCTGATTATAACAACGTGTAATAAAGAAACCGAAAATGATGTCCGTCTGATTATAATAACATGTAATGAAAACAGGAAGTGATGTCATGTCTCATTATAATATGTAATAAACAAACAGGAAGTGATGTCCGTCTGATTATAACATAATGTAATAGAGAAACCGGAAGTTATGTCACGGTTGTAATAAACAAACAGGAAGTGATGAAAAGTGATGGGTCCCGGGGACTCGCATGCTCAAAAATCTATGGGTCCTAACAGAGATCTATGGCTCCCCAAAATTGAGTGTTACCGAGGGTGAAATCGTAAATCGGCGACAAATATATGATATAAATCTATATATTCATTCAGTTTTAATCATCAAATGATGAATTCATTTTCTCAAATTATTGTTGGTAATATACCGATTAAAGGGATAACCACAAACCTGTCTTTTTTTATTTTCTCCTTTTATACTTCCCTTTTTTCCATATACAACAAATTTCGTAATATCAATCATCAAAGCAAGTGAGCCGTTTGAGAGACGGCTCTTTTTAATGAGTTGAGCCAAAAAAGCCGGTTCTCTAAAAAAAGACGGACTTCCCATCACTGTCGACTGACGAAAACTCGAACCGCGAGACCAAAACAACAATGGCGGATATGTCTGACGAAAAGTTAGGAGTGCGGTAAATCTTTGTTAAAGAAAAGTAATCGGGTAATAATGACAATTTTGTAGCAAAAAGGTTGCGTCCCGGGGACATACGTTGATTTGAGACTATGCGTCCCCAGCGAAAATGAGGTAGAGCGCTCGTCCTGGGATCAAGGGATCCCAGTTTAAATCCCGGCTCGAACTGGGATAAACATTATATAAACTCTTTGGTGGCAGTATTACCCAAGTAAAAACAGATATTAAGATATAAAATCCACCTCGAGGATGACCCAGAACTGGGGACTTCCGGTCAGGTGTGGTTTTATTGACACAAACAGGAAAAGGAACACACATGAGCGCGACTTCACAATAAAAGAATATAAGATTGATAAACGTATAAAAGATATAATTAGACTGATGTTTGAAACGTGACTTTATGTGAGTGTGTGTGAGAAAGATTGTTTTTATATTTAGGAATATAAAGTTATTTTCATTGCATTGAATTTTGAGAAATGCACATATCCAAAACGGCCAACTTTACATTATATTATAATCAGACGGACATCACTTCCTGTTTGTTTATTACATATTATAACGAGACATGACATCACTTCCTGTTTGTTTATTACATATTATAATGAGACATGACATCACTTCCTGTTTTCATTACATGTTATTATAATCAGACGGACATCATTTTCGGTTTCTTCATTACACGTTGTTATAATCAGAAGTGACATCACTTCTTGTTTGTTTATTACAACTGTGACATCACTTCCTGTTTGTTTATTACAACTGTGACATCACTTCCGGTTTCTATATTACATTTTATATGCCATGGGGCGGCAGTAGCTCAGGAGGTAGAGCGCTCGTCTTGGGATCAAGGGATCCCAGTTCGAATCCCGGCTCGTCCGTGTTACATGTCGAAGTGTCCTTGGGTAAGACACTGAACCCCTAATACCCCCAATAATAGCGCCTTAAATGGTTGCAAGGCCGCTATTGGGAAATGTGGAGTACATTGTAAAGCGCTTTGGGAAGTCATTGACTTGAAAAGTGATATATAAATGCAGATCATTTCATTTCATTTCATGTCTCAAAACAGCATCCGAATCAAGCCCCGCCCGTCGGAGACACCGCCAAGGACGAAACAAACAACCCGGGAACCGCGTCGCGCTAAACGATGCCACACTTTACAGGATTGACGCCTTGGACGGGCAACAGATTGCCGATGGGACCGGTGCCGTCGCCTTCCCCTCCCTCGCTTACCCACAATGCCTCTGGGGGCTGGCCTTGCCAGCTGCTGCGACACCGGGCGGCGCCGCACGCGCACGACGGAAAAGAACGACAGATCGCCATTAAAGATGAATGGAGGGGGGAGGGGAGAGTATATTTTTTTTCATTTCTATTTTCTGCCCCTACTGTGTCAGTCTTGCACCACTCAAGGTTCTAATGACACACCGGCGCCACAGGGGGAGGTAGAGGGGGTCAAAGTTCACGGCTAGCCTTGGAGCGCACCCCCCACAATCCCCCCCAGACCAAAACAAAAGCCCCCCTACCTCCAATCGCCCCTCACCTGTCAAGAAGACACAGGACATGTGTGTTTAAGCCCCGCCCCCAGCTGTAATCGAGCAAACGGCAAAATGTAATTTGGTGTGGTGTAAGCCCCACCCAAATTATTCTGTAATCCATTATCCCTAATTGCAGTTTTTGATGCGAGCATTGGCCGGAAAATTACAGCTCCTTTTTGCGGCCCGTCCACCAAAATTGAAATTCACCGGTGCGGCCATGATCCATTATCCCCCGATAGCGTTGCTGTGAGTGGGGACCGCCAAAGTGCACGAAACAGTTTGAGCTGCAATCCATTATCACCATTTAACGATCGGAGAGCAGGTGTCCACAAGACGCGTTTTGTTTTTAGTTTGTGTCAATGAAGCATGCTATCGCGGCCCACCTAACATTAGCAAATAATAACTGCACTCTTGCAGTCGCGTTCCATTATTCCTGATTATATATTGCTGCGAGAAGGCTTTTCTCGAGAGGCGGGCCAATCAAATATTCAATTGTGGCTGTGATCAATTATCCCTGGTCAGGGACGGCAGAGCATAAAATGTTTTTTGATTCCTGCTGCACAAGTGTGGCATTGTGACCCTTCCAAAATGAACTTCACTGTATGGGCTGCAATCCATTATCCCCGTTTGAATATTGCTGTGAGGGGGCCAGCAAAGCGCTTTTTTTCAGTTTGTGTCGCTAAAGGATGCAAATGGGGTCTCTAAAAGAAAATTAAACTGGTTGAGCTGCAATCCATTGTCACCAATTTTGCCTTAAAATAACTGCACTCTTGCAATCGCGATCCATTATTCCTGATTGCAGATTGCTGCGAGCAGGGACCGACAGAAGGCAATGCCATTGAAAATACACAGTTGTGGCTGTGATCCATTATCCCCGGTCAGGGACTGGCACAGCATAATTAATATCTCAATTCATGCTGCTCAAGAGTGCCATTGTGACCCTTTCAAAATTAACTGCACTGTTCGGGCTGTGATCCTTTATCCCCGGTCGACTATTGCTCCAAGCAGGGGCCGGCAAAGCGCCTATTTCCAGTTTGTGATGCTGAAGTATGCCATTGTTGTCTCTCTAAAAGAAAATTAAACTGTTTGAGCTGCAATCCATTGTCACCAATTTCACCTTAAAATAACTGCACTCTTGCAATCACGATCCATTATTCCTGATTGCAGATTGCTGCGAGCAGGGACCGACAGAAGGCAATGCCAATGAAAATACACAGTTGTGGCTGTGATCCATTATCCCCGGTCAGGGACTGGCACAGCATAATTTATATCTCAATTCATGCTGCTCAAGAGTGCCATTGTGACCCTTTCAAAATGAACTGCACTGTTCGGGCTGTGATCCTTTATCCCCGGTCGACTATTGCTCCAAGCAGGGGCCGGCAAAGCGCCTATTTCCAGTTTGTGATGCTGAAGTATGCCATTGTTGTCTCTCTAAAAGAAAATTAAACTGTTTGAGCTGCAATCCATTGTCACCAATTTCACCTTAAAATAACTGCACTCTTGCAATCACGATCCATTATTCCTGATTGCAGATTGCTGCGAGCAGGGACCGACAGAAGCCAATGCCAATGAAAATACACAGTTGTGGCTGTGATCCATTATCCCCGGTCAGGGACTGGCACAGCATAATTTATATCTCAATTCATGCTGCTCAAGAGTGCCATTGTGACCCTTTCAAAATGAACTGCACTGTTTGGGCTGTGATCCTTTATCCCCAGTCGACTATTGCTCTGAGCAGGGGCCGGCAAAGCGCCTATTTCCAGTTAGCAATGCTGAAGTATGCCATTGTGGTCTCTCTAAAAAAGTTAACTGTTTAAACTGAGATTCATTGTCACCAATAATGGAAAGCACGGCCGGCAGGACGCATTTTGTTTTTAGTTTATGCCGATGAAGCGTATAATAAACTACATCTTTGTGACTGTGATCCTTTATCACCAGTCGACTATTGCCGAGAGCTGGGACAGTGAGAGCAAATTTGTGCCATCCATAGTGGCTCTTTTTTCCATCCTTTTCGCCTAATAATAACTGCACCCTTGCTGTCGTGATCCGTTATCTCTGATTGCAGATTGCTGCGAGCAGGGACCGGCAGAAGGCACTTCCCTGGAGGCGTGCTGAAATACACAATTGTTGCTGTGATCCATTATCCCTGCTCAGGGACTGGCAGAGCATAATTCATATTTCAATTAGTGCTGCTAAAGTGTGCCATTGTGACCCTTCCAAAATGAACACTGTTTGGGCTGCAATCCATTACCCCCAGTGGACTATTGCTGAGAGCTTGAGCCTTGAGAGCGAATTTGAGTCATGCATGGCGACTCTTTTTTTAGTTCTTTTTGCTTAAAATCAACAGCACCCATGCAACCGTGATCTATTATCCCTGGTTGACTATTTCTGCAAGCCTGGGTTGGCAGAACACATTTATGGCATATCTTGGGGGTTCTGGTCCCCATTGACCGAGATAAAAGAGGGATTACAGTATTTACTACATATTATGAACCTGTATGTCTGCATTAGCGCTAATTGTCCTATCAGGTGCTTCCAATCGTGACTAGCATAGCATGTCCTTCTGGAACGTCAACGCACGCTAACCAGCCGGCGCAATGGTCACCTCGACGCAAATGTAAACGTCCATATATTAACCTTTACACCGTACGGGACGTGTCTGCAAATTGGCCTCATTAATCGGCGGCCATAATTGATTGTGAGAAGTTTGCCGATGACATTTGAAGAGCGCGGCGTGATTGATCGCGCCCGAACGCACCGCTAATGAATGCCAGCTAGCCACTTAGCGACGCCTACGCGCTACGCAAGGGGCGGGACGGGGATTAAACCCGCCAGACCGGACAACTTATTGAAGAACTGTTGGGGGGAGGAGGACATTACGCTAGCTAACGCACTAGCTAACACGCTAACTATCATGTTAAAGGGGTACAGTGAAATATTTAGTGGCTCCAAGGACCGTAAATTCCGGACTATAAGCCGCTACTTTTTTCCCAAACGTCCAACCCTGCGGCTTATTCAGTGATGCGGCCAATTTATGTCATTTTTCTAACGGCCGCCAGCGGCGCTCGAGTACAAAAGGGAAGATTTAGACTGCAACTTCTTAACTTGTGCACAAATTAAATTAGCGTAGACATATCCTCATCGTGCAAATTGCAAAAAAAAAAGGCACATGACGTAGCTTTCAAGCTAAAAGCAAACGAGCAGTCCGATAAAGAAGGAAACAGCTAGCGCACGTGAACTTTACCTTGCGAGCGTGATGCTAGCGTGTTTTTGAATAAGGGAGCGTGGGACGACGTCTATATGACAAAGTCTCTTTAGGAGGAAGATGAGGAGGGTCTACCGTGCTTACTACAAGTACGGTATGTTTTTTTAACAGAGCTGTTTACTGTGTTGAGAGCGTGTTGCTAGTAGCGTTTTGCTACCCTTCACAGGCACGGTTTGGGATGAAAGTTATAATATTATTATTAAAGCTTTGAAAACTCTCTCGGTGTACCGTCTTTCTTTGTAAATATGTGTAACCATGTGTAATATGTATTTGCAACTGTATATTTTTGTAATGTATTTATTTGAGACACTTATTCTGATATGTTTTGTACGAACAAATGAGAAAGAAGGGGCGGGGCAAACGCGGGCTGATGGGAAGTGGAGTAAAGGTGAGACGTGTTTGTGGACGCGGCCGACAATAGTGGATATATATTTTTGGGCACCCAGACTCTGCAGGTCTGCATTAAATCCTAAGTTCCGGTATAATTTTCCGTTTAATTTGCCGGCTGTTTTTTGGACTTTATCGGGTATGGGTTAATTTCGTGTTTGAATTGCGTTTTCCAATGTGGGCGCATGCGGCTAATATACAGGTGCGGCTTGTGTATGTACAAAATCGGTTTTCTTCCCGAAATGTGGTGGGTGCGGCTTATAATCAGGTGCGCTCTATAGTCCAGAATTTACGGTAGTACAAAACCTTTCAATCAGTAAAGACTATAATAACAATGTTAATGTTTTGATAAAAAAAAAAATTGTAGGCCGAGAAATTTGTATTTCTAATTCTTCTTAGAATCCCTACCCAGAGGTCGCTTGTTTGTCTGGCATCTTGCTGCTACGCTGTTCTGTGGGACTTTTTTTGTCATATTAGACAACGTTGCCATCTCGTGGTCAAATCTTACACAATGGGGCTTTAAAGGTGGTGTATGTAGCTTCAAAAATATTCTACTTCTTGATGCCATCTTCTGGCCGAAATCATCATTGCAGCCTCTAACAAGCTGCCTGAGTGCTGCGTGCTCGTCATGTCTCTCTTAGACGCACTCGAAAAAAACATTTTTTTTTTAAATATTTAATGGTTTGGGTTGTTTTTTTGATTGTATTTGAAACAGTCCTGGGCAGCACGGCGGCGCAGTGGTTAGCGCGTGTGCGGCACAGTTCATGTCTTGGGAACCTCCTGGGTTCAAATCCAGCTCCAGACTTCCTGTGCGGAGTTTGTATGTTCTCCCCGTGTTTACGTGGGTTCCCTCCGGGCACTCCGGTTTCCTCCCACATTCCAAAGACATGCATTTCAGGTGAATTGGCCGGTCCAAATTGTCCTTAGGTGTGAATGAGCGAGTGAGTTGTCTGTCCCTGTGTGCCCTGCGGTTGGCTGGCAACCAGTCCAGCGTGTCCCCTGCCCACTGCCCGATGATCGCTGGGATGGGCTCCAGCACCCCGCGACCCTACTGAGGATAAGCGGTGTGGCTAATGAGATGAGATGAAACAGTCCTTTTCTCACTTTCACCATTTTCATCCTAGAATAAAGGAAAACAACCAGCACTCACAGGAAATGACTCTCCACCACCCCCTTCTCCCCCACCTCCTTTTGTCTAGCCTAATGCGCTCTGTGGGCAGAATACCGATGATAAAAGTAAGATCAAAGCAGGTAACGCGGTGCAAAACATATATATATATAAAGGCTCTTTGAACTCGGCGGGGCATTGTTAACACATACTTAAAAGATAAAATATTTTATTCCAAACTTTTTAAGGACAATACCAAATATGCTAATAAAAGACAAAAGAAACTAAATAGGAATAAAATGACTTCATTTCGTGCAGGCTTGGGGAGTAACGGAATACATGGAACGGCAAAAATGATGAGTTGTTTAGATTTATTTTCATTTTGTTTCTGTCGCATTTTATGTTCGTTTTGCCGGAGATCAAAGAGATCAAAGCCAGGAGAGAAAGCTTACCACGTGTTGTGAGTCATGATTTTATTCATATTTAGTTTCTTTTGTCTTTTATTGGCGTATTTGGTGTTGGAGTAATCCAAAAGTCATTGAAAGTAATCAAGTTAATATGATGTGATATGACATTTGGTATACTGTATGAGTGAGACTTATGGGGGCGGTCCTACCTGCAAAATGTGGCTGCCCAGGTGTGGTTCAAAGAGGTCCGAGGCCAAAGTGCTGGGGGTCCTCCTCCTCTGGTTGCCGATCGCTACACAAACACACACACGTGCACACGCACATGCACACAAACGCACACGCAACAGGAGAGAAAGCACAGGACAGGACAGAAGAAGACTCGGTGAGACTCAGACACACTGAAACAAGCCAAGCCTCACGTGCACAAACACACACGTACACACAAAAAGTGCGTGCACAATCACACGCTCGTGCGTGCACAATCACGTGCACGCACTCACAAGGTCCACACACACGTTGAGCCAGCCTGGCGTGACGAACACACATTGCACAGGACAAGAGGAACCAGTCAGGTCAGCTGTGCAGCGTTTGCAGGTTAGCCACATGCTAATCACCCCTTGAAAGCGTTTTTTTCCAGAAAAAAAAAAAATCACATTTTACATTATCCACGAAACTATTCACTTATAAAATAAATATCAGGTTGTAATATTTCAGTTTTTTGGGAAGTATTTGGGACATTTTTTTGTAGAGGTAGAATCTTGCCTAAAAAAATCCAGCCCGACCTGACCCGAGCCCGCGGGTGTTGAAGCCCAATATAGCCCGAGCCCGACCAATGAAATTGATTTGAGGGACGGAGCTGGAAACAAACCTGACATTTCATATTTTGTTCTTGAAGACGCAGGAGGAAGTGCGGTGATTTCGGCAGATTACCCAAAAAAAGAAAAAGAAAACAAAGAAAAGTTTTTTTCTGTCAAGAGTTTTGAATACAATTTCAAAGAGTAAAAATAATTAACCAGAAAAACAAATGTCCAGGTTTTACATATTTATTTGGTAGGATTTTTAACGTCTTCTAAAAAAAAATACATTTTTAAGGCAACATTTTTATCAAAAAATTGTTTTCCCCAACACAAAAAAAAAAATCTAGAAAAATATTCGAAAAAAAAACATTTACCTACATTATTTCAGGGAACATGAATAACTAGTGTATTTATTTATTTACATGAATGTGTAAGAAATATACAAAATGAACATCCTGAATTTTTGGAGCACTATTCTGGACCACATTCGCCGTTTTCAGGAAAAATTCCCATAATTCTTTTGGGGTTAAAAATTTGATTTTAGTATAAAAATAAAATGTTTTTATTCGAACAAAAACATTTGACTTTTCTTTCGAAATTTAACACTTACTTAGAAACATTCAACTTTTATCTAGAAAAACATCTGATTAATATCCATAAATCAGGAAAATCCATTTTTTTCAATGTGGAAGATTTGATTTTTTTTATAGTCCAGCATTGAAATCAAATAAAACTTGGGTTATAAGTGGGAAATAATTAAACATAAAATACTCCAATTTGAGGAATTGGGGGAAACAGGAAGTAAGAGGAACAGAAAGTCCAGGGAACAGGAAGTAGCAGGAAAAAGAAAGTCCAGGAAAAAGAAAGTAGGGGAAAGAGGAAGTAACAGGAAGAGAGAGTAAGGAATACAGGAAGTAACAGGAAGCAAAAGTCCAGGAAACGTGAAGTGTCAGGAAGAGAAACTCCATGAAACAGGAAGTAGCAGGAACAGAAAGTCCAGGAAATAGGAAGAAGAGGAAGAGAAAGTAAAGGAAACAGGAAGTAGCAGGAAAAGAAAGTCCAGGAAAAAGAAAGTAGCAGGAAACGAAATTCCAGGAAACAGGAAAAAGCAGGAAGAGAAAGTCCAGAAAACAGGATGTAGCAAGAACAGAAAGTCCAGGAAACAGGAAGAGAAAGTCCAGGAAACATGACGGGGCAGGAAGAGAAAGTCCAGGGAACAGGAAGAAGCAGAAAGAGAAAGTTCAGGAAACAGGAAGTAGCAGTAAGGGAAAGTCCAGGAAACAGGAAGTAGCAGAAAGGGAAAGTCCAGGAAACAGGAAATAGCAGGAATAGAAAGTCCAGGAAACCAGAAGTAGAAGGAAGAGAAAGTCCAAGAAACCAGAAATAGCAGGAAGAGAAAGTCCAGTTAACAGGAAGTAGCAGGAAGAGAAAGTCTAAGAAACAGGAAGTCACAGGAAGAGAAAGTCCAGGAAACAGGAAGTAGCAGGAAGAGAAAGTCCAGGAAACAAGAAGTACCAGGAAAAGAAAGTCCAGGAAACAGGAAGTAGCAGGAAAACAAAGTCTAGGAAAAAGAAAGTAGCAGGAAGCCAAATTCCGGGAAACAGGAAGTAACAGAAAGAGAAAGTCCAGGAAACAGGAAATAGCAGGAAGTGAAAGTCAAGGAAACAGGATGTAGCAGGAAGAGAAAGTCCAGGAAACAGAAAGAGAAAGTCCAGGAAACAGGAAGTAGCAGAAAGAGAAAGTCCAGGAAACAAGAAGCAGCAGGAAGAGAAAGTCCAGAAAACAGGAAGTAGCAGAAAGAGAAAGTCCTGGAAACCAGAAGTAGCAGGAAGAGAAAGTCCAGGAAACAAGAAGCAGCAGGAAGAGAAAGTCCAGAAAACAGGAAGTAGCAGGAAGTGAAAGTCCAGGAAACAGAAAACAGCAGGAAAAAAAAGTCCAGGAAACATGAAGTAGCAGGAAGCAAAAGTCCAGGAAACAGGAAGTGAAGAAAAAACATTTGAAAGCATTAATATGAATACCAGACGGACAGTCAGGTGGAGTGTGCTTTTGCGTTCATAGCCCGAGGTGTTTGTGGGGTCCCCGCAGACCTCATTAGGACAAATCCAAACCTTTGACTCTACCCGGACCCGCACCCCTTCCTCTTTCTTCCTCCGCCGCAACGTTGCTCGCCATTAATGATGTCATCAGGCTAGCTCGTTTAATAGCCAACACCATTCCCGGCACGCTTCGTCTTCATCTTCAAAATCATCTTTCGAAAGACCCGGTGCGTTAAGAGGACCGCGGAGATTCCCAAACAACAAAATAAAAAGGAGAATGATAAAAGCCCCGCGGCTACGCTCTCGGCGCTAAGCAACGAGTGCTAACAAACAGAAACGGTCAAAAACAAACACTACTGAAAGCGTTTACTAATGTGTGTGTGAGTGTGTCATTAAGTTTGAGTTTCGAAGTAATTCCTTGTCTAGAACCCGCACTTCCTTTTTGATAGAAACGACTGACGGACTGAGGTGTTGTATAGGTCAACAGGAAACCGCAACATCTGTTTTCTGCTTGCCTTCTGTTGCACATTTTTGTGTTATCAGCCGATTCTCAGTTTCAGGTCGTTCTTTTTAGGCGTTGTATAGGTCAACAGGACACTGTAACTTCCTAATTTCTGCTTGCCATCTGTTCTCGAGAAAGTCCAGGAAACAGGAAGTAGCAGGAAAAAATAGTCCAGGAAACAGGATGTAGCAGGAAGCGAAAGTCCAGGAATAGGAAGTAGCAGGAAGAGAACCTCCAGGAAACAGGAAGTAGCAGGAAGAGAAAGTAAGGGAAACAGGAAGTAGCACTTAAGGAAAGTCCAGGAAACAGGAAATAGCAGGTGAGGTGTTGTATAGGTCAACAGGAAACCGCAACATCTGTTTTCTGCTTGCCTTCTGTTGCACATTTTTGTGTTATCAGCCGATTCTCAGTTTCAGGTCGTTCTTTTTAGGCGTTGTATAGGTCAACAGGACACTGTAACTTCCTAATTTCTGCTTGCCATCTGTTCTCAAGAAAGTCCAGGAAACAGGAAGTAGCAGGAAAAAATAGTCCAGGAAACAGGATGTAGCAGGAAGCGAAAGTCCAGGAATAGGAAGTAGCAGGAAGAGAACCTCCAGGAAACAGGAAGTAGCAGGAAGAGAAAGTAAGGGAAACAGGAAGTAGCACTTAAGGAAAGTCCAGGAAACAGGAAATAGCAGGTGAGGTGTTGTATAGGTCAACAGGAAACCGCAACATCTGTTTTCGGCTTGCCTTTTGTTGCACATTTTTTTAGTTATCAGCCAATTCTCAGTTTCAGGTTCTTTTTTTTAGGCGTTGTATAGGTCAACAGGAAACCGTAACTTCCTCATTTCTGCTTGCCATCTGTTCTCGAGAAAGTCCAGGAAACAGGAAGTAGCAGGAAAAGATAGTCTAGGAAACAGGACGTAGCAGGAAGCGAAAGTCCAGCAAACAGGAAGTAGAAGGAAGAGAACCTCCAGGATACCGGAAGTAGCAGGAAGAGAAAGAAAGGGAAACAGGAAGTAGCAGGAAGAGAAAGTAAGGAAAACAGGAAGTAGCAGAAAGTGAAAGTTCAGGAAACAGGAAGTAGCAGTAAGGGAAAGTTCAGGAAACAGGAAATAGCAGTTAAGGTGTTGTATAGGTCAACAGGAAACCGTAACTTCCTAATTTCTGCTTGCCATCTGTTCTCGAGAAAGTCCAGGAAACAGGAAGTAGCAGGAAAAGATAGTCCGAGAACAAGGAAGTAGCAGGAAGCGAAAGTACAGCAAACAGGAAGTAGCAGGAAGAGAACCTCCAGGATACAGGAAGTAGCAGGAAGAGAAAGAAAGGGAAACAGGAAGTAGCAGAAAGTGAAAGTCCAGGATACAGGAAGTATTAGGAAAAGAAAGTAAGGGAAAATGGAAGTAGCAGGAAGAGAACCTCCAGGAAACAGGAAGTAGCAGGAAGAGAAAGTAAGGAAAACAGGAAGTAGCAGAAAGTGAAAGTTCAGGAAACAGGAAGTAGCAGTAAGGGAAAGTTCAGGAAACAGGAAATAGCAGTTGAGGTGTTGTATAGGTCAACAGGAAACCGTAACTTCCTCATTTCTGCTTGCCATCTGTTCTCAAGAAAGTCCAGGAAACAGGAAGTAGCAGGAAAAAATAGTCCAGGAAACAGGAAATAGCAGGAAGCAAAAGTCCAGGAAACAGGAAGTAGCAGGAAGAGAACCTCCAGGAAACAGGAAGTAGCAGGAAGAGAAAGTAAGGAAAACAGGATGTAACAGAAAGTGAAAGTCCAGGAAACAGGAAGTAGCAGGAAGGGAAAGTCCAGGAAACAGGAAATAGCAGTTGAGGTGTTGAATAGGTCAACAGGACACTGTAACTTCCTCATTTCTGCTTGCCATCTGTTATCGAGAAAGTCCAGGAAACAGGAAGTAGCAGGAAAAGCTAGTCCAGGAAACAGGACGTAGCAGGAAGCGAAAGTCCAGGAATAGGAAGTAGCAGGAAGAGAACCTCCAGGAAACAGGAAGTAGCAGGAAGAGAAAGTAAGGAAAACAGGATGTAACAGAAAGTGAAAGTCCAGGAAACAGGAAGTAGCAGGAAGGGAAAGTCTAGGAAACAGGAAATAGCAGTTGAGGTGTTGAATAGGTCAACAGGACACTGTAACTTCCTCATTTCTGCTTGCCATCTGTTATCGAGAAAGTCCAGGAAACAGGAAGTAGCAGGAAAAGCTAGTCCAGGAAACAGGACGTAGCAGGAAGCGAAAGTCCAGGAATAGGAAGTAGCAGGAAGAGAACCTCCAGGAAACAGGAAGTAGCAGGAAGAGAAAGTAAGGGAAACAGGAAGTAGCAGAAAGTGAAAGTCCAGGAAACAGGAAGTAGCAGTAAGGGAAAGTCCAGGAAACAGGAAATAGCAGGTGAGGTGTTGTATAGGTCAACAGGAAACCGCAACATCTGTTTTCTGCTTGCTATCGGTAGCACATTTTTGTGTTTTCAGCCAATTCTCAGTTTTAGGTCATTTTTTTAGGCGTTGTATTGGTCAGCAGGAAACCGTAACTTCCTCATTTCTGCTTGCCATCTGTTCTTAAGGTTTCCTGACACCAGGCTGAACTTTGTTCTTTCGCTTGAAGTTCCTGACATTAGTTTCAACTTGTAGCTTGTATTGAAAATATCCAATCATAATAAACACTGATTCATAGTGTAACCGCAAAACACTGCATTTTCTTTCGAGGAATTATAGTTTCAGTTTGTTATTTGGGTCTGTTGTGGTTTATTGGAGTCGAGCTTGACGTAAGGAGAACACATTTGTTTAAGGCGGGAAATTCCAGGCTTGTTTCTCCCGAGTTTAGATGTCAGCGAGTGTTATTAATGAAAACACTTGCTTGGTTTGGAATAGGTTGCAAAATAACAATATTCCCCTGGCAAGCTGATAGGATTTTAGATGTCAGGCCGAAACCAACGATTTCCTTGGTAATTGTGTAACTTTGGAGAATCGAAAGGGGACGAAAACATTCTGAAAAAACATTCCCGTCCATTCCCGTAAAGCATGCACAATGTGAAAAAAGAAGTGCGTCATCGCGAGGGGACGCACTAAGAATGTCTTTGCTCAAGAGGGTATAAAAACACTGATTGTCTCTTAGACGAAGGAGACCTCTGTTTTGGACTCCGACGAACGAAATAAACGGCTTCTCCCTCTCTTTTCAAAGCTTCCGTGTACTTTTGTGCATATTTTGGGGCATACTTCTCAGGGTGCTCCGAAAGGTGATGGAGTGTTTGGCCAACAATAATTGTCACCGCCGGCCAATCAGAAGCAGGTTTTAATGGCACTCGTCAATAAAGGCGGGGCAAAGTTTACAAGACATGTGTGCACGACTCTGGTGTAAAATGCCAGTCAGTCATGCAGCGCTTGCACAAATAGCCACCAAAACAAATGCGACGGTTCGTAGCTTTATCGCAGGGGTCAGAAACTTATGGCTCGCGGGCCATATATGGCTATTTTAAT